>NW_027478969.1:0-314725 GCF_051014685.1 Ptiloglossa arizonensis
ATAACTGGAACGGCCTAGGGGAAAACTACACATACCGTTGTAATCGGGCGAGTTTCTACTTTCAGATGCAACAGAAATTTTGCGGATTGGTCAATCCGTTCGCGAGATATGACTGTTTGGAGGTAAGAAACGCTTGAGAAACTCAAAATTTTCGCAGTTCTGATGCTCGAAACGAATAACTAGAACGGCCTAGGGGAAACCTACACCTACCTTTGTAATCGGGCGAGTTTCTACTTTCAGATGCAACAGAAATTTTGCGGATTGATCAATCCGTTCGCGAGATATGGCAGTTAGGAGATAAGAAACGCTTGAGAAACTCAAAATTTTCGCAGTTCTGATGCTCGAAACGAGTAACTAGAACGGCCTAGGGGAAAAGTACGCTTACCGTTGTAATCGGGCGAGTTTCTACTTTCAGATGCAACAGAAATTTTGCGGATTGGTCAATCCGTTCGCGAGATATGGCAGTTTGGAGGTAGGAAACGCTTGAGAAACACAAAATTTTCGCAGTTCTGATGCTCGAAACGAATAACTAGAACGGCCTAGGGGAAAAGTACGCATACCGTTGTAATCGGGCGAGTTTCTACTTTCAGATGCAACAGAAATTTTGCGGATTGTTCAATCCGCTCGCGAGATATGGCAGTTTGGAGGTAAGAAACGCTTGAGAAACTCAAAATTTTCACAGTTCTGATGCTCGAAATGAATAACTGGAACGGCCTAGGGGAAAACTACACATACCGTTGTAATCGGGCAAGTTTCTACTTTCAGATGCAACAGAAATTTTGCGAATTGGTCAATCCGTTCGCGAGATATGGCTGTTTGGAGGTAAGAAACGCTTGAGAAACTCAAAATTTTCGCAGTTCTGATGCTCGAAACGAGTAACTAGAACGGCCTAGGGGAAAAGTACGCTTACCGTTGTAATCGGGCGAGTTTCTCCTTTCAGATGCAACAGAAATTTTGCGGATTAGTCAATCCGTTCGCGAGATATGGCAGTTTGGAGGTAAGAAACTCTTGAGAAACTCAAAATTTTCGCCGTTCTGATGCTCGAAACGAATAACTAGAACGGCCTAGCGGAAAAGTGCGCATACCGTTGTAATCGGGCGAGTTTCTTCTTTCAGATGCAACAGAAATTTTGCGGATCGGTCAATCCGTTCGCGAGATATGGCAGTCTGGAGATATGAAACGCTTGAGAAACTCAAAATTTTCGCAGTTCTGATGCTCGAAACGAATAACTAGAACGGCCTAGGGGAAAACTACACCTACCGTTGTAATCGGGCGAGTTTCTACTTTCAGATGCAACAGAAATTTTGCGGATTGGTCAATCCGTTCGCGAGATATGGCAGTTTGGAAATAAGAAACGCTTGAGAAACTCAAAATTTTCGCAGTTCTGATGCTCGAAACGAATAACTAGAACGGCCTAGGGGAAAAGTACGCATACTGATGTAATCGGGCGTGTTTCTACTTTCAGATGCAACAGAAATTTTCCGGATTTATCTATCCGTTCGCGAGATATGGCAGTTTGGAGATAAGAAACGCTTGAGAAACTCAAAATTTTCGCAGTTCTGATGCTCGAAACGAATAACTAGAACGGCCTAGGGGAAACCTACACCTACCTTTGTAATGGGGTGAGTTTCTACTTTCAGATGCAACAGAAATTTTGCGGATTGGTCAATCCGTTCGCGAGATATGGCTGTTTGGAGGTAAGAAACGCTTGAGAAACTCAAAATTTTCGCAGTTCTGATGCTCGAAACGAATAACTAGAACGGCCTAGGGGAAAAATACACCTACCGTTGTAATCGGGCGAGTTTCTACTTTCAGATGCAAGAGAAATTTTGCGGATTAGTCAATCCGTTCGCGAGATATGGCAGTTTGGAGGTAAGAAACGCTTGAGAAACTCAAAATTTTCGCCGTTCTGATGCTCGAAACGAGTAACTAGAACGGCCTAGGGGAAAAGTACGCTTACCGATGTAATCGGGCGAGTTTCTCCTTTCAGATGCAACAGAAATTTTGCGGATTAGTCAATCCGTTCGCGAGATATGGCAGTTTGGAGGTAAGAAACTCTTGAGAAACTCAAAATTTTCGCCGTTCTGATGCTCGAAACGAATAACTAGAACGGCCTAGGGGAAAAGTGCGCATACCGTTGTAATCGGGCGAGTTTCTACTTTCAGATGCATTAGAAATTTTGCGGATTGGTCAATCGGTTCGCGAGATATGGCAATTTGGAGGTAAGAAACGCTTGAGAAACTCAAAATTTGCGCAGTTCTGATGCCCGAAACGAATAACTAGAACGGCCTAGCGGAAAAGCACGCATACTGTTGTAATCGGGCGAGTTTCTGCTTTCAGATGCAACAGAAATTTTGCGGATTGATCAATCCGTTCGCGAGATATGGCAGTTTGGAGGTAAGAAACGCTTGAGAAACTCAAAATTTTCGCAGTTCTGATGCTCGAAACGAATAACTAGAACGGCCTAGGGGAAAACTACACCTACCGTTGTAATCGGGCGAGTTTCTACTTTCAGATGCAACAGAAATTTTGCGGATTGATCAATCCGTTCGCGAGATATGGCAGTTAGGAGATAAGAAACGTTTGAGAAACTCAAAATTTTCGCAGTTCTGATGCTCGAAACGAGTAACTAGAACGGCCTAGGGGAAAAGTACGCTTACCGTTGTAATCGGGCGAGTTTCTACTTTCAGATGCAACAGAAATTTTGCGGATTGGTCAATCCGTTCGCGAGATATGGCAGTTTGGAGGTAAGAAACGCTTGAGAAACTCAAAATTTTCGCCGTTCTGATGCTCGAAACGAATAACTAGAACGGCCTAGGGGAAAAGTGCGCATACCGTTGTAATCGGGCGAGTTTCTACTTTCAGATGCATTAGAAATTTTGCGGATTGGTCAATCGGTTCGCGAGATATGGCAATTTGGAGGTAAGAAACGCTTGAGAAACTCAAAATTTGCGCAGTTCTGATGCTCGAAACGAATAACTAGAACGGCCTAGCGGAAAAGTGCGCATACCGTTGTAATCGGGCGAGTTTCTTCTTTCAGATGCAACAGAAATTTTGCGGATCGGTCAATCCGTTCGCGAGATATGGCAGTTTGGAGATAAGAAACGCTTGAGAAACTCAAAATTTTCGCAGTTCTGATGCTCGAAACGAATAACTAGAACGGCCTAGGGGAAAACTACACCTACCGTTGTAATCGGGCGAGTTTCTACTTTCAGATGCAACAGAAATTTTGCGGATTGATCAATCCGTTCGCGAGATATGGCGGTTTGGAGATAAGAAACGCTTGAGAAACTCAAAATTTTCGCAGTTCTGATGCTCGAAACGAATAACTAGAACGGCCTAGGGGAAAAGTACGCATACTGATGTAATCGGGCGTGTTTCTACTTTCAGATGCAACAGAAATTTTGCGGATTTATCTATCCGTTCGCGAGATATGGCAGTTTGGAGATAAGAAACGCTTGAGAAACTCAAAATTTTCGCAGTTCTGATGCTCGAAACGAATAACCAGAACGGCCTAGTGGAAACCTACACCTACCTTTGTAATCGGGCGAGTTTCTACTTTCAGATGCAACAGAAATTTTGCGGATTGATCAATCCGTTCGCGAGATATGGCAGTTAGGAGATAAGAAACGCTTGAGAAACTCAAAATTTTCGCAGTTCTGATGCTCGAAACGAGTAACTAGAACGGCCTAGGGGAAAAGTACGCTTACCGTTGTAATCGGGCGAGTTTCTACTTTCAGATGCAACAGAAATCTTGCGGATTGGTCAATCCGTTCGCGAGATATGGCAGTTTGGAGGTAGGAAACGCTTGAGAAACACAAAATTTTCGCAGTTCTGATGCTCGAAACGAATAACTAGAACGGCCTAGGGGAAAAGTACGCATACCGTTGTAATCGGGCGAGTTTCTACTTTCAGATGCAACAGAAATTTTGCGGATTGGTCAATCCGCTCGCGAGATATGGCAGTTTGGAGGTAAGAAACGCTTGAGAAACTCAAAATTTTCACAGTTCTGATGCTCGAAATGAATAACTGGAACGGCCTAGGGGAAAACTACACATACCGTTGTAATCGGGCGAGTTTCTACTTTCAGATGCAACAGAAATTTTGCGGATTGGTCAATCCGTTCGCGAGATATGGCTGTTTGGAGGTAAGAAACGCTTGAGAAACTCAAAATTTTCGCAGTTCTGATGCTCGAAACGAATAACTAGAACGGCCTAGGGGAAACCTACACCTACCTTTGTAATCGGGCGAGTTTCTACTTTCAGATGCAACAGAAATTTTGCGGATTGATCAATCCGTACGCGAGATATGGCAGTTAGGAGATAAGAAACGCTTGAGAAACTCAAAATTTTCGCAGTTCTGATGCTCGAAACGAGTAACTAGAACGGCCTAGGGGAAAAGTACGCTTACCGTTGTAATCGGGCGAGTTTCTACTTTCAGATGCAACAGAAATTTTGCGGATTGGTCAATCCGTTCGCGAGATATGGCAGTTTGGAGGTAGGAAACGCTTGAGAAACACAAAATTTTCGCAGTTCTGATGCTCGAAACGAATAACTAGAACGGCCTAGGGGAAAAGTACGCATACCGTTGTAATCGGGCGAGTTTCTACTTTCAGATGCAACAGAAATTTTGCGGATTGTTCAATCCGCTCGCGAGATATGGCAGTTTGGAGGTAAGAAACGCTTGAGAAACTCAAAATTTTCACAGTTCTGATGCTCGAAATGAATAACTGGAACGGCCTAGGGGAAAACTACACATACCGTTGTAATCGGGCAAGTTTCTACTTTCAGATGCAACAGAAATTTTGCGGATTGGTCAATCCGTTCGCGAGATATGGCTGTTTGGAGGTAAGAAACGCTTGAGAAACTCAAAATTTTCGCAGTTCTGATGCTCGAAACGAATAACTAGAACGGCCTAGGGGAAAAATACACCTACCGTTGTAATCGGGCGAGTTTCTACTTTCAGATGCAACAGAAATTTTGCGGATTAGTCAATCCGTTCGCGAGATATGGCAGTTTAGAGGTAAGAAACGCTTGAGAAACTCAAAATTTTCGCCGTTCTGATGCTCGAAACGAGTAACTAGAACGGCCTAGGGGAAAAGTACGCTTACCGTTGTAATCGGGCGAGTTTCTCCTTTCAGATGCAACAGAAATTTTGCGGATTAGTCAATCCGTTCGCGAGATATGGCAGTTTGGAGGTAAGAAACTCTTGAGAAACTCAAAATTTTCGCCGTTCTGATGCTCGAAACGAATAACTAGAACGGCCTAGGGGAAAAGTGCGCATATCGTTGTAATCGGGCGAGTTTCTACTTTCAGATGCATTAGAAATTTTGCGGATTGGTCAATCGGTTCGCGAGATATGGCAATTTGGAGGTAAGAAACGCTTGAGAAACTCAAAATTTGCGCAGTTCTGATGCTCGAAACGAATAACTAGAACGGCCTAGCGGAAAAGTGCGCATACCGTTGTAATCGGGCGAGTTTCTTCTTTCAGATGCAACAGAAATTTTGCGGATCGGTCAATCCGTTCGCGAGATATGGCAGTCTGGAGATAAGAAACGCTTGAGAAACTCAAAATTTTCGCAGTTCTGATGCTCGAAACGAATAACTAGAACGGCCTAGGGGAAAACTACACCTACCGTTGTAATCGGGCGAGTTTCTACTTTCAGATGCAACAGAAATTTTGCGGATTGATCAATCCGTTCGCGAGATATGGCAGTTTGGAGATAAGAAACGCTTGAGAAACTCAAAATTTTCGCAGTTCTGATGCTCGAAACGAATAACTAGAACGGCCTAGGGGAAAACTACACCTACCGTTGTAATGGGGCGAGTTTCTACTTTCAGATGCAACAGAAATTTTGCGGATTGATCAATCCGTTCGCGAGATATGGCAGTTTGGAGATAAGAAACGCTTGAGAAACTCAAAATTTTCGCAGTTCTGATGCTCGAAACGAATAACTAGAACGGCCTAGGGGAAAAGTACGCATACCGTTGTAATCGGGCGAGTTTCTACTTTCAGATGCAACAGAAATTTTGCGGATTGGTCAATCCGCTCGCGAGATATGGCAGTTTGGAGGTAAGAAACGCTTGAGAAACTCAAAATTTTCACAGTTCTGATGCTCGAAATGAATAACTGGAACGGCCTAGGGGAAAACTACACATACCGTTGTAATCGGGCAAGTTTCTACTTTCAGATGCAACAGAAGTTTTGCGGATTGGTCAATCCGTTCGCGAGATATGGCTGTTTGGAGGTAAGAAACGCTTGAGAAACTCAAAATTTTCGCAGTTCTGATGCTCGAAACGAATAACTAGAACGGCCTAGGGGAAAAATACACCTACCGTTGTAATCGGGCGAGTTTCTACTTTCAGATGCAACAGAAATTTTGCGGATTAGTCAATCCGTTCGCGAGATATGGCAGTTTGGAGGTAAGAAACGCTTGAGAAACTCAAAATTTTCGCCGTTCTGATGCTCGAAACGAGTAACTAGAACGGCCTAGGGGAAAAGTACGCTTACCGTTGTAATCGGGCGAGTTTCTCCTTTCAGATGCAACAGAAATTTTGCGGATTAGTCAATCCGTTCGCGAGATATGGCAGTTTGGAGGTAAGAAACTCTTGAGAAGCTCAAAATTTTCGCCGTTCTGATGCTCGAAACGAATAACTAGAACGGCCTAGGGGAAAAGTACGCATACTGATGTAATCGGGCGTGTTTCTACTTTCAGATGCAACAGAAATTTTGCGGATTTATCTATCCGTTCGCGAGATATGGCAGTTTGGAGATAAGAAACGCTTGAGAAACTCAAAATTTTCGCCGTTCTGATGCTCGAAACGAATAACTAGAACGGCCTAGGGGAAAAGTGCGCATACCGTTGTAATCGGGCGAGTTTCTACTTTCAGATGCAACAGAAATTTTGCGGATTGTTCAATCCGCTCGCGAGATATGGCAGTTTGGAGGTAAGAAACGCTTGAGAAACTCAAAATTTTCACAGTTCTGATGCTCGAAATGAATAACTGGAACGGCCTAGGGGAAAACTACACATACCGTTGTAATCGGGCAAGTTTCTACTTTCAGATGCAACAGAAATTTTGCGGATTGGTCAATCCGTTCGCGAGATATGGCTGTTTGGAGGTAAGAAACGCTTGAGAAACTCAAAATTTTCGCAGTTCTGATGCTCGAAACGAATAACTAGAACGGCCTAGGGGAAAAGTGCGCATACCGTTGTAATCGGGCGAGTTTCTACTTTCAGATGCAACAGAAATTTTGCGGATTGTTCAATCCGCTCGCGAGATATGGCAGTTTGGAGGTAAGAAACGCTTGAGAAACTCAAAATTTTCACAGTTCTGATGCTCGAAATGAATAACTGGAACGGCCTAGGGGAAAACTACACATACCGTTGTAATCGGGCAAGTTTCTACTTTCAGATGCAACAGAAATTTTGCGGATTGGTCAATCCGTTCGCGAGATATGGCTGTTTGGAGGTAAGAAACGCTTGAGAAACTCAAAATTTTCGCAGTTCTGATGCTCGAAACGAATAACTAGAACGGCCTAGGGGAAAAATACACCTACCGTTGTAATCGGGCGAGTTTCTACTTTCAGATGCAACAGAAATTTTGCGGATTAGTCAATCCGTTCGCGAGATATGGCAGTTTGGAGGTAAGAAACGCTTGAGAAACTCAAAATTTTCGCCGTTCTGATGCTCGAAACGAGTAACTAGAACGGCCTAGGGGAAAAGTACGCTTACCGTTGTAATCGGGCGAGTTTCTCCTTTCAGATGCAACAGAAATTTTGCGGATTAGTCAATCCGTTCGCGAGATATGGCAGTTTGGAGGTAAGAAACTCTTGAGAAACTCAAAATTTTCGCCGTTCTGATGCTCGAAACGAATAACTAGAACGGCCTAGGGGAAAAGTGCGCATACCGTTGTAATCGGGCGAGTTTCTACTTTCAGATGCATTAGAAATTTTGCGGATTGGTCAATCGGTTCGCGAGATATGGCAATTTGGAGGTAAGAAACGCTTGAGAAACTCAAAATTTGCGCAGTTCTGATGCTCGAAACGAATAACTAGAACGGCCTAGGGGAAAAATACACCTACCGTTGTAATCGGGCGAGTTTCTACTTTCAGATGCAACAGAAATTTTGCGGATTAGTCAATCCGTTCGCGAGATATGGCAGTTTAGAGGTAAGAAACGCTTGAGAAACTCAAAATTTTCGCCGTTCTGATGCTCGAAACGAGTAACTAGAACGGCCTAGGGGAAAAGTACGCTTACCGTTGTAATCGGGCGAGTTTCTCCTTTCAGATGCAACAGAAATTTTGCGGATTAGTCAATCCGTTCGCGAGATATGGCAGTTTGGAGGTAAGAAACTCTTGAGAAACTCAAAATTTTCGCCGTTCTGATGCTCGAAACGAATAACTAGAACGGCCTAGGGGAAAAGTGCGCATATCGTTGTAATCGGGCGAGTTTCTACTTTCAGATGCATTAGAAATTTTGCGGATTGGTCAATCGGTTCGCGAGATATGGCAATTTGGAGGTAAGAAACGCTTGAGAAACTCAAAATTTGCGCAGTTCTGATGCTCGAAACGAATAACTAGAACGGCCTAGCGGAAAAGTGCGCATACCGTTGTAATCGGGCGAGTTTCTTCTTTCAGATGCAACAGAAATTTTGCGGATCGGTCAATCCGTTCGCGAGATATGGCAGTCTGGAGATAAGAAACGCTTGAGAAACTCAAAATTTTCGCAGTTCTGATGCTCGAAACGAATAACTAGAACGGCCTAGGGGAAAACTACACCTACCGTTGTAATCGGGCGAGTTTCTACTTTCAGATGCAACAGAAATTTTGCGGATTGATCAATCCGTTCGCGAGATATGGCAGTTTGGAGATAAGAAACGCTTGAGAAACTCAAAATTTTCGCAGTTCTGATGCTCGAAACGAATAACTAGAACGGCCTAGGGGAAAACTACACCTACCGTTGTAATGGGGCGAGTTTCTACTTTCAGATGCAACAGAAATTTTGCGGATTGATCAATCCGTTCGCGAGATATGGCAGTTTGGAGATAAGAAACGCTTGAGAAACTCAAAATTTTCGCAGTTCTGATGCTCGAAACGAATAACTAGAACGGCCTAGGGGAAAAGTACGCATACCGTTGTAATCGGGCGAGTTTCTACTTTCAGATGCAACAGAAATTTTGCGGATTGGTCAATCCGCTCGCGAGATATGGCAGTTTGGAGGTAAGAAACGCTTGAGAAACTCAAAATTTTCACAGTTCTGATGCTCGAAATGAATAACTGGAACGGCCTAGGGGAAAACTACACATACCGTTGTAATCGGGCAAGTTTCTACTTTCAGATGCAACAGAAGTTTTGCGGATTGGTCAATCCGTTCGCGAGATATGGCTGTTTGGAGGTAAGAAACGCTTGAGAAACTCAAAATTTTCGCAGTTCTGATGCTCGAAACGAATAACTAGAACGGCCTAGGGGAAAAATACACCTACCGTTGTAATCGGGCGAGTTTCTACTTTCAGATGCAACAGAAATTTTGCGGATTAGTCAATCCGTTCGCGAGATATGGCAGTTTGGAGGTAAGAAACGCTTGAGAAACTCAAAATTTTCGCCGTTCTGATGCTCGAAACGAGTAACTAGAACGGCCTAGGGGAAAAGTACGCTTACCGTTGTAATCGGGCGAGTTTCTCCTTTCAGATGCAACAGAAATTTTGCGGATTAGTCAATCCGTTCGCGAGATATGGCAGTTTGGAGGTAAGAAACTCTTGAGAAGCTCAAAATTTTCGCCGTTCTGATGCTCGAAACGAATAACTAGAACGGCCTAGGGGAAAAGTACGCATACTGATGTAATCGGGCGTGTTTCTACTTTCAGATGCAACAGAAATTTTGCGGATTTATCTATCCGTTCGCGAGATATGGCAGTTTGGAGATAAGAAACGCTTGAGAAACTCAAAATTTTCGCCGTTCTGATGCTCGAAACGAATAACTAGAACGGCCTAGGGGAAAAGTGCGCATACCGTTGTAATCGGGCGAGTTTCTACTTTCAGATGCAACAGAAATTTTGCGGATTGTTCAATCCGCTCGCGAGATATGGCAGTTTGGAGGTAAGAAACGCTTGAGAAACTCAAAATTTTCACAGTTCTGATGCTCGAAATGAATAACTGGAACGGCCTAGGGGAAAACTACACATACCGTTGTAATCGGGCAAGTTTCTACTTTCAGATGCAACAGAAATTTTGCGGATTGGTCAATCCGTTCGCGAGATATGGCTGTTTGGAGGTAAGAAACGCTTGAGAAACTCAAAATTTTCGCAGTTCTGATGCTCGAAACGAATAACTAGAACGGCCTAGGGGAAAAGTGCGCATACCGTTGTAATCGGGCGAGTTTCTACTTTCAGATGCAACAGAAATTTTGCGGATTGTTCAATCCGCTCGCGAGATATGGCAGTTTGGAGGTAAGAAACGCTTGAGAAACTCAAAATTTTCACAGTTCTGATGCTCGAAATGAATAACTGGAACGGCCTAGGGGAAAACTACACATACCGTTGTAATCGGGCAAGTTTCTACTTTCAGATGCAACAGAAATTTTGCGGATTGGTCAATCCGTTCGCGAGATATGGCTGTTTGGAGGTAAGAAACGCTTGAGAAACTCAAAATTTTCGCAGTTCTGATGCTCGAAACGAATAACTAGAACGGCCTAGGGGAAAAATACACCTACCGTTGTAATCGGGCGAGTTTCTACTTTCAGATGCAACAGAAATTTTGCGGATTAGTCAATCCGTTCGCGAGATATGGCAGTTTGGAGGTAAGAAACGCTTGAGAAACTCAAAATTTTCGCCGTTCTGATGCTCGAAACGAGTAACTAGAACGGCCTAGGGGAAAAGTACGCTTACCGTTGTAATCGGGCGAGTTTCTCCTTTCAGATGCAACAGAAATTTTGCGGATTAGTCAATCCGTTCGCGAGATATGGCAGTTTGGAGGTAAGAAACTCTTGAGAAACTCAAAATTTTCGCCGTTCTGATGCTCGAAACGAATAACTAGAACGGCCTAGGGGAAAAGTGCGCATACCGTTGTAATCGGGCGAGTTTCTACTTTCAGATGCATTAGAAATTTTGCGGATTGGTCAATCGGTTCGCGAGATATGGCAATTTGGAGGTAAGAAACGCTTGAGAAACTCAAAATTTGCGCAGTTCTGATGCTCGAAACGAATAACTAGAACGGCCTAGCGGAAAAGTGCGCATACCGTTGTAATCGGGCGAGTTTCTTCTTTCAGATGCAACAGAAATTTTGCGGATCGGTCAATCCGTTCGCGAGATATGGCAGTCTGGAGATAAGAAACGCTTGAGAAACTCAAAATTTTCGCAGTTCTGATGCTCGAAACGAATAACTAGAACGGCCTAGGGGAAAACTACACCTACCGTTGTAATCGGGCGAGTTTCTACTTTCAGATGCAACAGAAATTTTGCGGATTGATCAATCCGTTCGCGAGATATGGCAGTTTGGAGATAAGAAACGCTTGAGAAACTCAAAATTTTCGCAGTTCTGATGCTCGAAACGAATAACTAGAACGGCCTAGGGGAAAGCTACACCTACCGTTGTAATCGGGCGAGTTTCTACTTTCAGATGCAACAGAAATTTTGCGGATTGATCAATCCGTTCGCGAGATATGGCAGTTTGGAGATAAGAAACGCTTGAGAAACTCAAAATTTTCGCAGTTCTGATGCTCGAAACGAATAACTAGAACGGCCTAGGGGAAAAGTACGCATACCGTTGTAATCGGGCGAGTTTCTACTTTCAGATGCAACAGAAATTTTGCGGATTGGTCAATCCGCTCGCGAGATATGGCAGTTTGGAGGTAAGAAACGCTTGAGAAACTCAAAATTTTCACAGTTCTGATGCTCGAAATGAATAACTGGAACGGCCTAGGGGAAAACTACACATACCGTTGTAATCGGGCAAGTTTCTACTTTCAGATGCAACAGAAGTTTTGCGGATTGGTCAATCCGTTCGCGAGATATGGCTGTTTGGAGGTAAGAAACGCTTGAGAAACTCAAAATTTTCGCAGTTCTGATGCTCGAAACGAATAACTAGAACGGCCTAGGGGAAAAATACACCTACCGTTGTAATCGGGCGAGTTTCTACTTTCAGATGCAACAGAAATTTTGCGGATTAGTCAATCCGTTCGCGAGATATGGCAGTTTGGAGGTAAGAAACGCTTGAGAAACTCAAAATTTTCGCCGTTCTGATGCTCGAAACGAGTAACTAGAACGGCCTAGGGGAAAAGTACGCTTACCGTTGTAATCGGGCGAGTTTCTCCTTTCAGATGCAACAGAAATTTTGCGGATTAGTCAATCCGTTCGCGAGATATGGCAGTTTGGAGGTAAGAAACTCTTGAGAAACTCAAAATTTTCGCCGTTCTGATGCTCGAAACGAATAACTAGAACGGCCTAGGGGAAAAGTACGCATACTGATGTAATCGGGCGTGTTTCTACTTTCAGATGCAACAGAAATTTTGCGGATTTATCTATCCGTTCGCGAGATATGGCAGTTTGGAGATAAGAAACGCTTGAGAAACTCAAAATTTTCGCCGTTCTGATGCTCGCAACGAATAACTAGAACGGCCTAGGGGAAAAGTGCGCATACCGTTGTAATCGGGCGAGTTTCTACTTTCAGATGCATTAGAAATTTTGCGGATTGGTCAATCGGTTCGCGAGATATGGCAATTTGGAGGTAAGAAACGCTTGAGAAACTCAAAATTTGCGCAGTTCTGATGCTCGAAACGAATAACTAGAACGGCCTAGCGGAAAAGTGCGCATACCGTTGTAATCGGGCGAGTTTCTTCTTTCAGATGCAACAGAAATTTTGCGGATCGGTCAATCCGTTCGCGAGATATGGCAGTTTGGAGATAAGAAACGCTTGAGAAACTCAAAATTTTCGCAGTTCTGATGCTCGAAACGAATAACTAGAACGGCCTAGGGGAAAACTACACCTACCGTTGTAATCGGGCGAGTTTCTACTTTCAGATGCAACAGAAATTTTGCGGATTGATCAATCCGTTCGCGAGATATGGCAGTTTGGAGATAAGAAACGCTTGAGAAACTCAAAATTTTCGCAGTTCTGATGCTCGAAACGAATAACTAGAACGGCCTAGGGGAAAAGTACGCATACTGATGTAATCGGGCGCGTTTCTACTTTCAGATGCAACAGAAATTTTGCGGATTTATCTATCCGTTCGCGAGATATGGCAGTTTGGAGATAAGAAACGCTTGAGAAACTCAAAATTTTCGCAGTTCTGATGCTCGAAACGAATAACCAGAACGGCCAAGGGGAAACCTACACCCACCTTTGTAATCGGGCGAGTTTCTACTTTCAGATGCAACAGAAATTTTGCGGATTGATCAATCCGTTCGCGAGATATGGCAGTTAGGAGATAAGAAACGCTTGAGAAACTCAAAATTTTCGCAGTTCTGATGCTCGAAACGAGTAACTAGAACGGCCTAGGGGAAAAGTACGCTTACCGTTGTAATCGGGCGAGTTTCTACTTTCAGATGCAACAGAAATTTTGCGGATTGGTCAATCCGTTCGCGAGATATGGCAGTTTGGAGGTAGGAAACGCTTGAGAAACACAAAATTTTCGCAGTTCTGATGCTCGAAACGAATAACTAGAACGGCCTAGGGGAAAAGTACGCATACCGTTGTAATCGGGCGAGTTTCTACTTTCAGATGCAACAGAAATTTTGCGGATTGGTCAATCCGTTCGCGAGATATGGCTGTTTGGAGGTAAGAAACGCTTGAGAAACTCAAAATTTTCGCAGTTCTGATGCTCGAAACGAATAACTAGAACGGCCTAGGGGAAAAATACACCTACCGTTGTAATCGGGCGAGTTTCTACTTTCAGATGCAACAGAAATTTTGCGGATTAGTCAATCCGTTCGCGAGATATGGCAGTTTGGAGGTAAGAAACACTTGAGAAACTCAAAATTTTCGCCGTTCTGATGCTCGAAACGAGTAACTAGAACGGCCTAGGGGAAAAGTACGCTTACCGTTGTAATCGGGCGAGTTTCTCCTTTCAGATGCAACAGAAATTTTGCGGATTAGTCAATCCGTTCGCGAGATATGGCAGTTTGGAGGTAAGAAACTCTTGAGAAACTCAAAATTTTCGCCGTTCTGATGCTCGAAACGAATAACTAGAACGGCCTAGGGGAAAAGTGCGCATACCGTTGTAATCGGGCGAGTTTCTACTTTCAGATGCATTAGAAATTTTGCGGATTGGTCAATCGGTTCGCGAGATATGGCAATTTGGAGGTAAGAAACGCTTGAGAAACTCAAAATTTGCGCAGTTCTGATGCTCGAAACGAATAACTAGAACGGCCTAGCGGAAAAGTGCGCATACCGTTGTAATCGGGCGAGTTTCTTCTTTCAGATGCAACAGAAATTTTGCGGATCGGTCAATCCGTTCGCGAGATATGGCAGTCTGGAGATAAGAAACGCTTGAGAAACTCAAAATTTTCGCAGTTCTGATGCTCGAAACGAATAACTAGAACGGCCTAGGGGAAAACTACACCTACCGTTGTAATCGGGCGAGTTTCTACTTTCAGATGCAACAGAAATTTTGCGGATTGATCAATCCGTTCGCGAGATATGGCAGTTTGGAGATAAGAAACGCTTGAGAAACTCAAAATTTTCGCAGTTCTGATGCTCGAAACGAATAACTAGAACGGCCTAGGGGAAAAGTACGCATACTGATGTAATCGGGCGTGTTTCTACTTTCAGATGCAACAGAAATTTTGCGGATTTATCTATCCGTTCGCGAGATATGGCAGTTTGGAGATAAGAAACGCTTGAGAAACCCAAAATTTTCGCCGTTCTGATGCTCGAAACGAATAACTAGAACGGCCTAGGGGAAAAGTGCGCATACCGTTGTAATCGGGCGAGTTTCTACTTTCAGATGCATTAGAAATTTTGCGGATTGGTCAATCGGTTCGCGAGATATGGCAATTTGCAGGTAAGAAACGCTTGAGAAACTCAAAATTTGCGCAGTTCTGATGCTCGAAACGAATAACTAGAACGGCCTAGCGGAAAAGTGCGCATACCGTTGTAATCGGGCGAGTTTCTTCTTTCAGATGCAACAGAAATTTTGCGGATCGGTCAATCCGTTCGCGAGATATGGCAGTTTGGAGATAAGAAACGCTTGAGAAACTCAAAATTTTCGCAGTTCTGATGCTCGAAACGAATAACTAGAACGGCCTAGGGGAAAACTACACCTACCGTTGTAATCGGGCGAGTTTCTACTTTCAGATGCAACAGAAATTTTGCGGATTGATCAATCCGTTCGCGAGATATGGCGGTTTGGAGATAAGAAACGCTTGAGAAACTCAAAATTTTCGCAGTTCGGATGCTCGAAACGAATAACTAGAACGGCCTAGGGGAAAATTACGCATACTGATGTAATCGGGCGTGTTTCTACTTTCAGATGCAACAGAAATTTTGCGGATTTATCTATCCGTTCGCGAGATATGGCAGTTTGGAGATAAGAAACGCTTGAGAAACTCAAAATTTTCGCAGTTCTGATGCTCGAAACGAATAACTAGAACGGCCTAGGGGAAACCTACACCTACCTTTGTAATCGGGCGAGTTTCTACTTTCAGATGCAACAGAAATTTTGCGGATTGGTCAATCCGTTCGCGAGATATGGCTGTTTGGAGGTAAGAAACGCTTGAGAAACTCAAAATTTTCGCAGTTCTGATGCTCGAAACGAATAACTAGAACGGCCTAGGGGAAAAATACACCTACCGTTGTAATCGGGCGAGTTTCTACTTTCAGATGCAACAGAAATTTTGCGGATTAGTCAATCCGTTCGCGAGATATGGCAGTTTGGAGGTAAGAAACGCTTGAGAAACTCAAAATTTTCGCCGTTCTGATGCTCGAAACGAGTAACTAGAACGGCCTAGGGGAAAAGTACGCTTACCGTTGTAATCGGGCGAGTTTCTCCTTTCAGATGCAACAGAAATTTTGCGGATTAGTCAATCCGTTCGCGAGATATGGCAGTTTGGAGGTAAGAAACTCTTGAGAAACTCAAAATTTTCGCCGTTCTGATGCTCGAAACGAATAACTAGAACGGCCTAGGGGAAAAGTGCGGAAACCGTTGTAATCGGGCGAGTTTCTACTTTCAGATGCATTAGAAATTTTGCGGATTGGTCAATCGGTTCGCGAGATATGGCAATTTGGAGGTAAGAAACGCTTTAGAAACTCAAAATTTGCGCAGTTCTGATGCTCGAAACGAATAACTAGAACGGCCTAGCGGAAAAGTGCGCATACCGTTGTAATCGGGCGAGTTTCTTCTTTCAGATGCAACAGAAATTTTGCGGATCGGTCAATCCGTTCGCGAGATATGGCAGTTTGGAGATAAGAAACGCTTGAGAAACTCAAAATTTTCGCAGTTCTGATGCTCGAAACGAATAACTAGAACGGCCTAGGGGAAAACTACACCTACCGTTGTAATCGGGCGAGTTTCTACTTTCAGATGCAACAGAAATTTTGCGGATTGATCAATCCGTTCGCGAGATATGGCAGTTTGGAGATAAGAAACGCTTGAGAAACTCAAAATTTTCGCAGTTCTGATGCTCGAAACGAATAACTAGAACGGCCTAGGGGAAAAGTACGCATACTGCTGTAATCGGGCGTGTTTCTACTTTCAGATGCAACAGAAATTTTGCGGATTCATCTATCCGTTCGCGAGATATGGCAGTTTGGAGATAAGAAACGCTTGAGAAACTCAAAATTTTCGCCGTTCTGATGCTCGAAACGAATAACTAGAACGGCCTAGGGGAAAAGTGCGCATACCGTTGTAATCGGGCGAGTTTCTACTTTCAGATGCATTAGAAATTTTGCGGATTGGTCAATCGGTTCGCGAGATATGGCAATTTGGAGGTAAGAAACGCTTGAGAAACTCAAAATTTGCGCAGTTCTGATGCTCGAAACGAATAACTAGAACGGCCTAGTGGAAAAGTGCGCATACCGTTGTAATCGGGCGAGTTTCTTCTTTCAGATGCAACAGAAATTTTGCGGATCGGTCAATCCGTTCGCGAGATATGGCAGTTTGGAGATAAGAAACGCTTGAGAAACTCAAAATTTTCGCAGTTCTGATGCTCGAAACGAATAACTAGAACGGCCTAGGGGAAAACTACACCTACCGTTGTAATCGGGCGAGTTTCTACTTTCAGATGCAACAGAAATTTTGCGGATTGATCAATCCGTTCGCGAGATATGGCAGTTTGGAGATAAGAAACGCTTGAGAAACTCAAAATTTTCGCAGTTCTGATGCTCGAAACGAATAACTAGAACGGCCTAGGGGAAAAGTACGCATACTGATGTAATCGGGCGTGTTTCTACTTTCAGATGCAACAGAAATTTTGCGGATTTATCTATCCGTTCGCGAGATATGGCAGTTTGGAGATAAGAAACGCTTGAGAAATTCAAAATTTTCGCAGTTCTGATGCTCGAAACGAATAACTAGAACGGCCTAGGGGAAACCTACACCTACCTTTGTAATCGGGCGAGTTTCTACTTTCAGATGCAACAGAAATTTTGCGGATTGGTCAATCCGTTCGCGAGATATGGCTGTTTGGAGGTAAGAAACGCTTGAGAAACTCAAAATTTTCGCAGTTCTGATGCTCGAAACGAATAACTAGAACGGCCTAGGGGAAAAATACACCTACCGTTGTAATCGGGCGAGTTTCTACTTTCAGATGCAACAGAAATTTTGCGGATTAGTCAATCCGTTCGCGAGATATGGCAGTTTGGAGGTAAGAAACGCTTGAGAAACTCAAAATTTTCGCCGTTCTGATGCTCGAAACGAGTAACTAGAACGGCCTAGGGGAAAAGTAGGCTTACCGTTGTAATCGGGCGAGATTCTCCTTTCAGATGCAACAGAAATTTTGCGGATTAGTCAATCCGTTCGCGAGATATGGCAGTTTGGAGGTAAGAAACTCTTGAGAAACTCAAAATTTTCGCCGTTCTGATGCTCGAAACGAATAACTAGAACGGCCTAGGGGAAAAGTGCGCATACCGTTGTAATCGGGCGAGTTTCTACTTTCAGATGCATTAGAAATTTTGCGGATTGGTCAATCGGTTCGCGAGATATGGCAATTTGGAGGTAAGAAACGCTTGAGAAACTCAAAATTTGCGCAGTTCTGATGCTCGAAACGAATAACTAGAACGGCCTAGCGGAAAAGTGCGCATACCGTTGTAATCGGGCGAGTTTCTTCTTTCAGATGCAACAGAAATTTTGCGGATCGGTCAATCCGTTCGCGAGATATGGCAGTTTGGATGTAAGAAACGCTTGAGGAACTCAAAATTTTCGCAGTTCTGATGCTCGAAATGAATAACTGGAACGGCCTAGGGGAAAACTACACATACCGTTGTAATCGGGCGAGCTTCTACTTTCAGATGCAACAGAAATTTTGCGGATTGGTCAATCCGTTCGCGAGATATGGCAGTTTGTAGGTAAGAAACGCTTGAGAAACTCAAAATTTTCGCAGTTCTGATGCTCGAAACGAATAACTGGAACGGCCTAGGGGAAAACTACACATACCGTTGTAATCGGGCGAGTTTCTACTTTCAGATGCAACAGAAATTTTGCGGATGGATCAATCCGTTCGCGAGATATGGCAGTTTGGAGATAAGAAACGCTTGAGAAACTCAAATTTTCGCAGTTCTGATGCTCGAAACGAGTAACTAGAACGGCCTAGGGGAAAAGTGCCCATACCGTTGTAATTTGGCGAGTTTCTACTTTCCGATGCAACAGAAATTTTGCGGATTGATCAATCCGTTCGCGAGATATGGCAGTTTGGAGATAAGAAGGGCTTGAGAAACTCAAAATTTTCGCAGTTCTGATTCTCGAAACGAGTAACTAGAACGGCCTAGGGGAAAAGTACGCTTACCGTTGTAATCGGGCGAGTTTCTACTTTCAGATGCAACAGAAATTTTGCGGATTGATCAATCTGTTCGCGAGATATGGCAGTTTGGAGGTAAGAAACGCTTGAGAAACTCAAAATTTTCGCCGTTCTGATGCTCGAAACGAATAACTAGGACGGCCTAGGGGAAAAGTGCGCATACCGTTGTAATCGGGCGAGTTTCTACTTTCAGATGCAACAGAAATTTTGCGGATTGATCAATCCGTTCGCGAGATATGGCAGTTTGGAGATAAGAAACGCTTGAGAAACTCAAAATTTTCGCAGTTCTGATGCTCGAAACGAACAACTAGAACGGCCTAGGGGAAAAGTACGCATACTGATGTAATCGGGCGTGTTTCTACTTTCAGATGCAACAGAAATTTTGCGGATTTATCCATCCGTTCGCGAGATATGGCAGTTTGGAGATAAGAAACGCTTGAGAAACTCAAAATTTTCGCAGTTCTGATGCTCGAAACGAATAACTAGAACGGCCTAGGGGAAACCTACACCTACCTTTGCAATCGGGCGAGTTTCTACTTTCAGATGCAACAGAAATTTTGCGGATTGATCAATCGGTTCGCGAGATATGGCAGAAGGAGATAAGAAACGCTTGAGAAACTCAAAATTTTCGCAGTTCTGATGCTCGAAACGAGTAACTAGAACGGCCTAGGGGAAAGGTACGCTTACCGTTGTAATCGGGCGAGTTTCTACTTTCAGATGCAACAGAAATTTTGCGGATTGGTCAATCCGTTCGCGAGATATGGCAGTTTGGAGGTAGGAAACGCTTGAGAAACACAAAATTTTCGCAGTTCTGATGCTCGAAACGAATAACTAGAACGGTCTAGGGGAAAAGCACGCATACCGTTGTAATCGGGCGAGTTTCTACTTTCAGATGCAACAGAAATTTTGCGGATTGGTCAATCCGTTCGCGAGATATGGCAGTTTGGAGGTAAGAAACGCTTGAGAAACTCAAAATTTTCACAGTTCTGATGCTCGAAATGAATAACTGGAACGGCCTAGGGGAAAACTACACATACCGTTGTAATCGGGCAAGTTTCTACTTTCAGATGCAACAGAAATTTTGCGGATTGGTCAATCCGTTCGCGAGATATGGCTGTTTGGAGGTAAGAAACGCTTGAGAAACTCAAAATTTTCGCAGTTCTGATGCTCGAAACGAATAACTAGAACGGCCTAGGGGAAAAATACACCTACCGTTGTAATCGGGCGAGTTTCTACTTTCAGATGCAACAGAAATTTTGCGGATTAGTCAATCCGTTCGCGAGATATGGCAGTTTGGAGGTAAGAAACGCTTGAGAAACTCAAAATTTTCGCCGTTCTGATGCTCGAAACGAATAACTAGAACGGCCTAGGGGAAAAGTGCGCATACCGTTGTAATCGGGCGAGTTTCTACTTTCAGATGCAACAGAAATTTTGCGGATTGGTCAATCCGTTCGCGAGATATGGCTGTTTGGAGGTAAGAAACGCTTGAGAAACTCAAAATTTTCGCAGTTGTGATGCTCGAAACGAATAACTAGAACGGCCTAGGGGAAAAATACACCTACCGTTGTAATCGGGCGAGTTTCTACTTTCAGATGCAACAGAAATTTTGCGGATTAGTCAATCCGTTCGCGAGATATGGCAGTTTGGAGGTAAGAAACGCTTGAGAAACTCAAAATTTTCGCCGTTCTGATGCTCGAAACGAGTAACTAGAACGGCCTAGGGGAAAAGTACGCTTACCGTTGTAATCGGGCGAGTTTCTCCTTTCAGATGCAACAGAAATTTTGCGGATTAGTCAATCCGTTCGCGAGATATGGCAGTTTGGAGGTAAGAAACTCTTGAGAAACTCAAAATTTTCGCCGTTCTGATGCTCGAAACGAATAACTAGAACGGCCTAGGGGAAAAGTACGCATACTGATGTAATCGGGCGTGTTTCTACTTTCAGATGCAACAGAAATTTTGCGGATTTATCTATCCGTTCGCGAGATATGGCAGTTTGGAGATAAGAAACGCTTGAGAAACTCAAAATTTTCGCAGTTCTGATGCTCGAAACGAATAACTAGAACGGCCTAGGGGAAACCTACACCTACCTTTGTAATCGGGCGAGTTTCTACTTTCAGATGCAACAGAAATTTTGCGGATTGGTCAATCCGTTCGCGAGATATGGCTGTTTGGAGGTAAGAAACGCTTGAGAAACTCAAAATTTTCGCAGTTCTGATGCTCGAAACGAATAACTGGAACGGCCTAGCGGAAAAGTGCGCATACCGTTGTAATCGGGCGAGTTTCTTCTTTCAGATGCAACAGAAATTTTGCGGATCGGTCAATCCGTTCGCGAGATATGGCAGTTTGGATGTAAGAAACGCTTGAGGAACTCAAAATTTTCGCAGTTCTGATGCTCGAAATGAATAACTGGAACGGCCTAGGGGAAAACTACACATACCGTTGTAATCGGGCGAGCTTCTACTTTCAGATGCAACAGAAATTTTGCGGATTGGTCAATCCGTTCGCGAGATATGGCAGTTTGTAGGTAAGAAACGCTTGAGAAACTCAAAATTTTCGCAGTTCTGATGCTCGAAACGAATAACTGGAACGGCCTAGGGGAAAACTACACATACCGTTGTAATCGGGCGAGTTTCTACTTTCAGATGCAACAGAAATTTTGCGGATGGATCAATCCGTTCGCGAGATATGGCAGTTTGGAGATAAGAAACGCTTGAGAAACTCAAATTTTCGCAGTTCTGATGCTCGAAACGAGTAACTAGAACGGCCTAGGGGAAAAGTGCCCATACCGTTGTAATTTGGCGAGTTTCTACTTTCCGATGCAACAGAAATTTTGCGGATTGATCAATCCGTTCGCGAGATATGGCAGTTTGGAGATAAGAAGGGCTTGAGAAACTCAAAATTTTCGCAGTTCTGATTCTCGAAACGAGTAACTAGAACGGCCTAGGGGAAAAGTACGCTTACCGTTGTAATCGGGCGAGTTTCTACTTTCAGATGCAACAGAAATTTTGCGGATTGATCAATCTGTTCGCGAGATATGGCAGTTTGGAGGTAAGAAACGCTTGAGAAACTCAAAATTTTCGCCGTTCTGATGCTCGAAACGAATAACTAGGACGGCCTAGGGGAAAAGTGCGCATACCGTTGTAATCGGGCGAGTTTCTACTTTCAGATGCAACAGAAATTTTGCGGATTGATCAATCCGTTCGCGAGATATGGCAGTTTGGAGATAAGAAACGCTTGAGAAACTCAAAATTTTCGCAGTTCTGATGCTCGAAACGAACAACTAGAACGGCCTAGGGGAAAAGTACGCATACTGATGTAATCGGGCGTGTTTCTACTTTCAGATGCAACAGAAATTTTGCGGATTTATCCATCCGTTCGCGAGATATGGCAGTTTGGAGATAAGAAACGCTTGAGAAACTCAAAATTTTCGCAGTTCTGATGCTCGAAACGAATAACTAGAACGGCCTAGGGGAAACCTACACCTACCTTTGCAATCGGGCGAGTTTCTACTTTCAGATGCAACAGAAATTTTGCGGATTGATCAATCGGTTCGCGAGATATGGCAGAAGGAGATAAGAAACGCTTGAGAAACTCAAAATTTTCGCAGTTCTGATGCTCGAAACGAGTAACTAGAACGGCCTAGGGGAAAGGTACGCTTACCGTTGTAATCGGGCGAGTTTCTACTTTCAGATGCAACAGAAATTTTGCGGATTGGTCAATCCGTTCGCGAGATATGGCAGTTTGGAGGTAGGAAACGCTTGAGAAACACAAAATTTTCGCAGTTCTGATGCTCGAAACGAATAACTAGAACGGTCTAGGGGAAAAGCACGCATACCGTTGTAATCGGGCGAGTTTCTACTTTCAGATGCAACAGAAATTTTGCGGATTGGTCAATCCGTTCGCGAGATATGGCAGTTTGGAGGTAAGAAACGCTTGAGAAACTCAAAATTTTCACAGTTCTGATGCTCGAAATGAATAACTGGAACGGCCTAGGGGAAAACTACACATACCGTTGTAATCGGGCAAGTTTCTACTTTCAGATGCAACAGAAATTTTGCGGATTGGTCAATCCGTTCGCGAGATATGGCTGTTTGGAGGTAAGAAACGCTTGAGAAACTCAAAATTTTCGCAGTTCTGATGCTCGAAACGAATAACTAGAACGGCCTAGGGGAAAAATACACCTACCGTTGTAATCGGGCGAGTTTCTACTTTCAGATGCAACAGAAATTTTGCGGATTAGTCAATCCGTTCGCGAGATATGGCAGTTTGGAGGTAAGAAACGCTTGAGAAACTCAAAATTTTCGCCGTTCTGATGCTCGAAACGAATAACTAGAACGGCCTAGGGGAAAAGTGCGCATACCGTTGTAATCGGGCGAGTTTCTACTTTCAGATGCAACAGAAATTTTGCGGATTGGTCAATCCGTTCGCGAGATATGGCTGTTTGGAGGTAAGAAACGCTTGAGAAACTCAAAATTTTCGCAGTTCTGATGCTCGAAACGAATAACTAGAACGGCCTAGGGGAAAAATACACCTACCGTTGTAATCGGGCGAGTTTCTACTTTCAGATGCAACAGAAATTTTGCGGATTAGTCAATCCGTTCGCGAGATATGGCAGTTTGGAGGTAAGAAACGCTTGAGAAACTCAAAATTTTCGCCGTTCTGATGCTCGAAACGAGTAACTAGAACGGCCTAGGGGAAAAGTACGCTTACCGTTGTAATCGGGCGAGTTTCTCCTTTCAGATGCAACAGAAATTTTGCGGATTAGTCAATCCGTTCGCGAGATATGGCAGTTTGGAGGTAAGAAACTCTTGAGAAACTCAAAATTTTCGCCGTTCTGATGCTCGAAACGAATAACTAGAACGGCCTAGGGGAAAAGTACGCATACTGATGTAATCGGGCGTGTTTCTACTTTCAGATGCAACAGAAATTTTGCGGATTTATCTATCCGTTCGCGAGATATGGCAGTTTGGAGATAAGAAACGCTTGAGAAACTCAAAATTTTCGCAGTTCTGATGCTCGAAACGAATAACTAGAACGGCCTAGGGGAAACCTACACCTACCTTTGTAATCGGGCGAGTTTCTACTTTCAGATGCAACAGAAATTTTGCGGATTGGTCAATCCGTTCGCGAGATATGGCTGTTTGGAGGTAAGAAACGCTTGAGAAACTCAAAATTTTCGCAGTTCTGATGCTCGAAACGAATAACTGGAACGGCCTAGGGGAAAAATACACCTACCGTTGTAATCGGGCGAGTTTCTACTTTCAGATGCAACAGAAATTTTGCGGATTAGTCAATCCGTTCGCGAGATATGGCAGTTTGGAGGTAAGAAACGCTTGAGAAACTCAAAATTTCCGCCGTTCTGATGCTCGAAACGAGTAACTAGAACGGCCTAGGGGAAAAGTACGCTTACCGTTGTAATCGGGCGAGTTTCTCCTTTCAGATGCAACAGAAATTTTGCGGATTAGTCAATCCGTTCGCGAGATATGGCAGTTTGGAGGTAAGAAACTCTTGAGAAACTCAAAATTTTCGCCGTTCTGATGCTCGAAACGAATAACTAGAACGGCCTAGGGGAAAAGTGCGCATACCGTTGTAATCGGGCGAGTTTCTACTTTCAGATGCATTAGAAATTTTGCGGATTGGTCAATCGGTTCGCGAGATATGGCAATTTGGAGGTAAGAAACGCTTGAGAAACTCAAAATTTGCGCAGTTCTGATGCTCGAAACGAATAACTAGAACGGCCTAGCGGAAAAGTGCGCATACCGTTGTAATCGGGCGAGTTTCTTCTTTCAGATGCAACAGAAATTTTGCGGATCGGTCAATCCGTTCGCGAGATATGGCAGTTTGGATGTAAGAAACGCTTGAGGAACTCAAAATTTTCGCAGTTCTGATGCTCGAAACGAACAACTGGAACGGCCTAGGGAAAAACTACACATACCGTTGTAATCGGGCGAGTTTCTACTTTCAGATGCAACAGAAACTTTGCGGATTTATCCATCCGTTCGCGAGATATGGCAGTTTGGAGATAAGAAACGCATGAGAAACTCAAAATTTTCGCAGTTCTGATGCTCGAAATGAATAACTGGAACGGCCTAGGGGAAAACTACACATACCGTTGTAATCGGGCGAGTTTCTACTTTCAGATGCAACAGAAATTTTGCGGATTGGTCAATCCGTTCGCGAGATATGGCAGTTTGGAGGTAAGAAACACTTGAGAAACACAAAATTTTCGCAGTTCTGATGCTCGAAACGAATAACTAGAATGGCCTAGGGGAAAAGTACGCATACCGTTGTAATCGGGCGAGTCTCTACTTTCAGATGCGACAGAAATTTTGCGGATTGGTCAATCCGTTCGCGAGATATGGCAGTTTGTAGGTAAGAAACGCTTGAGAAACTCAAAATTTTCGCAGTTCTGATGCTAGAAACGAATAACTGGAACGGCCTAGGGGAAAACTACACATACCGTTGTAATCGGGCGAGTTTCTACTTTCAGATGCAACAGAAATTTTGCGGATGGATCAATCCGTTCGCGAGATATGGCAGTTTGGAGATAAGAAACGCTTGAGAAACTCAAATTTTCGCAGTTCTGATGCTCGAAACGAGTAACTAGAACGGCCTAGGGGAAAAGTGCCCATACCGTTGTAATTTGGCGAGTTTCTACTTTCCGATGCAACAGAAATTTTGCGGATTGATCAATCCGTTCGCGAGATATGGCAGTTTGGAGATAAGAAACGCTTGAGAAACACAAAATTTTCGCAGTTCTGATGCTCGAAACGAATAACTAGAACGGTCTAGGGGAAAAGTACGCATACCGTTGTAATCGGGCGAGTTTCTACTTTCAGATGCAACAGAAATTTTGCGGATTGGTCAATCCGTTCGCGAGATATGGCAGTTTGGAGGTAAGAAACGCTTGAGAAACTCAAAATTTTCACAGTTCTGATGCTCGAAATGAATAACTGGAACGGCCTAGGGGAAAACTACACATACCGTTGTAATCGGGCAAGTTTCTACTTTCAGATGCAACAGAAATTTTGCGGATTGGTCAATCCGTTCGCGAGATATGGCTGTTTGGAGGTAAGAAACGCTTGAGAAACTCAAAATTTTCGCAGTTCTGATGCTCGAAACGAATAACTAGAACGGCCTAGGGGAAAAATACACCTACCGTTGTAATCGGGCGAGTTTCTACTTTCAGATGCAACAGAAATTTTGCGGATTAGTCAATCCGTTCGCGAGATATGGCAGTTTGGAGGTAAGAAACGCTTGAGAAACTCAAAATTTTCGCCGTTCTGATGCTCGAAACGAATAACTAGAACGGCCTAGGGGAAAAGTGCGCATACCGTTGTAATCGGGCGAGTTTCTACTTTCAGATGCAACAGAAATTTTGCGGATTGGTCAATCCGTTCGCGAGACATGGCAGTTCGGAGATAAGAAACGCTTGAGAAACTCAAAATTTTCGCAGTTCTGATGCTCGAAACGAGTAACTAGAACGGCCTAGGGGAAAAGTACGCTTACCGTTGTAATCGGGCGAGTTTCTCCTTTCAGATGCAACAGAAATTTTGCGGATTAGTCAATCCGTTCGCGAGATATGGCAGTTTGGAGGTAAGAAACGCATGAGAAACTCAAAATTTTCGCCGTTCTGATGCTCGAAACGAATAACTAGAACGGCCTAGGGGAAAAGAGCGCATACCGTTGTAATCGGGCGAGTTTCTACTCTTAGATGCATTAGAAATTTTGCGGATTGGTCAATCGGTTCGCGAGATATGGCAATTTGGAGGTAAGAAACGCTTGAGAAACTCAAAATTTGCGCAGTTCTGATGCTCGAAACGAATAACTAGAACGGCCTAGCGGAAAACTACACATACCGTTGTAATCGGGCGAGTTTCTACTTTCAGATGCAACAGAAACTTTGCGGATTGGTCATTCCGTTCGCGAGATATGGCAGAAGGAGATAAGAAACGCTTGAGAAACTCAAAATTTTCGCAGTTCTGATGCTCGAAACGAGTAACTAGAACGGCCTAGGGGAAAAGTACGCTTACCGTTGTAATCGGGCGAGTTTCTACTTTCAGATGCAACAGAAATTTTGCGGATTGGTCAATCCGTTCGCGAGATATGGCAGTTTGGAGGTAGGAAACGCTTGAGAAACACAAAATTTTCGCAGTTCTGATGCTCGAAACGAATAACTAGAACGGTCTAGGGGAAAAGTACGCATACCGTTGTAATCGGGCGAGTTTCTACTTTCAGATGCAACAGAAACTTTGCGGATTTATCCATCCGTTCGCGAGATATGGCAGTTTGGAGATAAGAAACGCATGAGAAACTCAAAATTTTCGCAGTTCTGATGCTCGAAATGAATAACTGGAACGGCCTAGGGGAAAACTACACATACCGTTGTAATCGGGCGAGTTTCTACTTTCAGATGCAACAGAAATTTTGCGGATTGGTCAATCCGTTCGCGAGATATGGCAGTTTGGAGGTAAGAAACACTTGAGAAACACAAAATTTTCGCAGTTCTGATGCTCGAAACGAATAACTAGAATGGCCTAGGGGAAAAGTACGCATACCGTTGTAATCGGGCGAGTCTCTACTTTCAGATGCGACAGAAATTTTGCGGATTGGTCAATCCGTTCGCGAGATATGGCAGTTTGTAGGTAAGAAACGCTTGAGAAACTCAAAATTTTCGCAGTTCTGATGCTAGAAACGAATAACTGGAACGGCCTAGGGGAAAACTACACATACCGTTGTAATCGGGCGAGTTTCTACTTTCAGATGCAACAGAAATTTTGCGGATGGATCAATCCGTTCGCGAGATATGGCAGTTTGGAGATAAGAAACGCTTGAGAAACTCAAATTTTCGCAGTTCTGATGCTCGAAACGAGTAACTAGAACGGCCTAGGGGAAAAGTGCCCATACCGTTGTAATTTGGCGAGTTTCTACTTTCCGATGCAACAGAAATTTTGCGGATTGATCAATCCGTTCGCGAGATATGGCAGTTTGGAGATAAGAAACGCTTGAGAAACACAAAATTTTCGCAGTTCTGATGCTCGAAACGAATAACTAGAACGGTCTAGGGGAAAAGTACGCATACCGTTGTAATCGGGCGAGTTTCTACTTTCAGATGCAACAGAAATTTTGCGGATTGGTCAATCCGTTCGCGAGATATGGCAGTTTGGAGGTAAGAAACGCTTGAGAAACTCAAAATTTTCACAGTTCTGATGCTCGAAATGAATAACTGGAACGGCCTAGGGGAAAACTACACATACCGTTGTAATCGGGCAAGTTTCTACTTTCAGATGCAACAGAAATTTTGCGGATTGGTCAATCCGTTCGCGAGATATGGCTGTTTGGAGGTAAGAAACGCTTGAGAAACTCAAAATTTTCGCAGTTCTGATGCTCGAAACGAATAACTAGAACGGCCTAGGGGAAAAATACACCTACCGTTGTAATCGGGCGAGTTTCTACTTTCAGATGCAACAGAAATTTTGCGGATTAGTCAATCCGTTCGCGAGATATGGCAGTTTGGAGGTAAGAAACGCTTGAGAAACTCAAAATTTTCGCCGTTCTGATGCTCGAAACGAATAACTAGAACGGCCTAGGGGAAAAGTGCGCATACCGTTGTAATCGGGCGAGTTTCTACTTTCAGATGCAACAGAAATTTTGCGGATTGGTCAATCCGTTCGCGAGACATGGCAGTTCGGAGATAAGAAACGCTTGAGAAACTCAAAATTTTCGCAGTTCTGATGCTCGAAACGAGTAACTAGAACGGCCTAGGGGAAAAGTACGCTTACCGTTGTAATCGGGCGAGTTTCTCCTTTCAGATGCAACAGAAATTTTGCGGATTAGTCAATCCGTTCGCGAGATATGGCAGTTTGGAGGTAAGAAACGCATGAGAAACTCAAAATTTTCGCCGTTCTGATGCTCGAAACGAATAACTAGAACGGCCTAGGGGAAAAGAGCGCATACCGTTGTAATCGGGCGAGTTTCTACTCTTAGATGCATTAGAAATTTTGCGGATTGGTCAATCGGTTCGCGAGATATGGCAATTTGGAGGTAAGAAACGCTTGAGAAACTCAAAATTTGCGCAGTTCTGATGCTCGAAACGAATAACTAGAACGGCCTAGCGGAAAACTACACATACCGTTGTAATCGGGCGAGTTTCTACTTTCAGATGCAACAGAAACTTTGCGGATTGGTCATTCCGTTCGCGAGATATGGCAGAAGGAGATAAGAAACGCTTGAGAAACTCAAAATTTTCGCAGTTCTGATGCTCGAAACGAGTAACTAGAACGGCCTAGGGGAAAAGTACGCTTACCGTTGTAATCGGGCGAGTTTCTACTTTCAGATGCAACAGAAATTTTGCGGATTGGTCAATCCGTTCGCGAGATATGGCAGTTTGGAGGTAGGAAACGCTTGAGAAACACAAAATTTTCGCAGTTCTGATGCTCGAAACGAATAACTAGAACGGTCTAGGGGAAAAGTACGCATACCGTTGTAATCGGGCGAGTTTCTACTTTCAGATGCAACAGAAATTTTGCGGATTGGTCAATCCGTTCGCGAGATATGGCAGTTTGGAGGTAAGAAACGCTTGAGAAACTCGAAATTTTCACAGTTCTGATGCTCGAAATGAATAACTGGAACGGCCTAGGGGAAAACTACACATACCGTTGTAATCGGGCAAGTTTCTACTTTCAGATGCAACAGAAATTTTGCGGATTGGTCAATCCGTTCGCGAGATATGGCTGTTTGGAGGTAAGAAACGCTTGAGAAACTCAAAATTTTCGCAGTTCTGATGCTCGAAACGAATAACTAGAACGGCCTAGGGGAAAAATACACCTACCGTTGTAATCGGGCGAGTTTCTACTTTCAGATGCAACAGAAATTTTGCGGATTAGTCAATCCGTTCGCGAGATATGGCAGTTTGGAGGTAAGAAACGCTTGAGAAACTCAAAATTTTCGCCGTTCTGATGCTCGAAACGAATAACTAGAACGGCCTAGGGGAAAAGTGCGCATACCGTTGTAATCGGGCGAGTTTCTACTTTCAGATGCAACAGAAATTTTGCGGATTGGTCAATCCGTTCGCGAGACATGGCAGTTCGGAGATAAGAAACGCTTGAGAAACTCAAAATTTTCGCAGTTCTGATGCTCGAAACGAGTAACTAGAACGGCCTAGGGGAAAAGTACGCTTACCGTTGTAATCGGGCGAGTTTCTCCTTTCAGATGCAACAGAAATTTTGCGGATTAGTCAATCCGTTCGCGAGATATGGCAGTTTGGAGGTAAGAAACGCATGAGAAACTCAAAATTTTCGCCGTTCTGATGCTTGAAACGAATAACTAGAACGGCCTAGGGGAAAAGAGCGCATACCGTTGTAATCGGGCGAGTTTCTACTCTCAGATGCATTAGAAATTTTGCGGATTGGTCAATCGGTTCGCGAGATATGGCAATTTGGAGGTAAGAAACGCTAGAGAAACTCAAAATTTGCGCAGTTCTGATGCTCGAAACGAATAACTAGAACGGCCTAGCGGAAAACTACACATACCGTTGTAATCGGGCGAGTTTCTACTTTCAGATGCAACAGAAACTTTGCGGATTGGTCATTCCGTTCGCGAGATATGGCAGTTTGGAGGTAAGAAACGCTTGAGAAACTCAAAATTTTCGCAGTTCTGATGCTCGAAACGAATAACTAGAACGGCCTAGGGGAAAAGTGCGCATACCGTTGTAATCGGGCGAGTTTCTACTTTCAGAAGCAACAGAAATTTTGCGGATTGGTCAATCCGTTCGCGAGATATGGCAGTTTGGAGATAAGAAACGCTTGAGAAACTCGAAATTTTCGCAGTTCTGATGCTCGAAATGAATAACTGGAACGGCCTAGGGGAAAACTACACCAACCTTTGTAATCGGGCGAGTTTCTACTTTCAGATGCAACAGAAATTTTGCGGATTGATCAATCCGTTCGCGAGATATGGCAGTTAGGAGATAAGAAACGCTTGAGAAACTCAAAATTTTCGCAGTTCTGATGCTCGAAACGAGTAACTGGAACGGCCTAGGGGAAAAGTACACCTACCGTTGTAATCGGGCGAGTTTCTACTTTCAGATGCAACAGAAATTTTGCGAATTGGTCAATCCGTTCGCGAGATATGGCAGTTTGTAGGTAAGAAACGCTTGAGAAACTCAAAATTTTCGCAGTTCTGATGCTCGAAACGAGTAACTAGAACGGCCTAGGGGAAAAGTACGCTTACCGTTGTAATCGGGCGAGTTTCTCCTTTCAGATGCAACAGAAATTTTGCGGATTAGTCAATCCGTTCGCGAGATATGGCAGTTTGGAGGTAAGAAACGCTTGAGAAACTCAAAATTTTCGCCGTTCTGATGCTCGAAACGAATAACTAGAACGGCCTAGGGGAAAAGAGCGCATACCGTTGTAATCGGGCGAGTTTCTACTTTCAGATGCATTAGAAATTTTGCGGATTCTTCAATCGGTTCGCGAGATATGGCAATTTGGAGGTAAGAAACGCTTGAGAAACTCAAAATTTGCGCAGTTCTGATGCTCGAAACGAATAACTAGAACGGCCTAGCGGAAAAGTGCGCATACCGTTGTAATCGGGCGAGTTTCTTCTTTCAGATGCAACAGAAATTTTGCGGATCGGTCAATCCGTTCGCGAGATATGGCAGTTTGGATGTAAGAAACTCTTGAGGAACTCAAAATTTTCGCAGTTCTGATGCTCGAAACGAATAACTAGAACGGCCTAGGGGAAAAGTGCGCATACCGTTGTAATCGGGCGATTTTCTACTTTCAGAAGCAACAGAAATTTTGCGGATTGGTCAATCCGTTCGCGAGATATGGCAGTTTGGAGATAAGAAACGCTTGAGAAACTCGAAATTTTCGCAGTTCTGATGCTCGAAATGAATAACTGGAACGGCCTAGGGGAAAACTACACCAACCTTTGTAATCGGGCGAGTTTCTACTTTCAGATGCAACAGAAATTTTGCGGATTGATCAATCCGTTCGCGAGATATGGCAGTTTGTAGGTAAGAAACGCTTGAGAAACTAAAAATTTGCGCAGTTCTGATGCTCGAAACGAATAACTAGAACGGCCTAGGGGAAAACTACACCTACCGTTGTAATCGGGCGAGTTTCTACTTTCAGATGCAACAGAAATTTTGCGGATTGATCAATCCGTTCGCGAGATATGGCAGTTTGGAGATAAGAAACGCTTGAGAAACTCAAAATTTTCGCAGTTCTGATGCTCGAAACGAATAACTAGAATGGCCTAGGGGAAACCTACACCTACCGTTGTAATCGGGCGAGTTTCTACTTTCAGATGCAACAGAAATTTTGCGAATTGGTCAATCCGTTCGCGAGATATGGCAGTTTGGAGGTAAGAAACGCTTGAGAAACTCAAAATTTTCGCAGTTCTGATGCTCGAAACGAGTAACTGAAACGGCGTAGGGGAAAAGCACGCATACTGTTGTAATCGGGCGAGTTTCTACTTTCAGATGCAACAGAAATTTTGCGGATTGGTCAATCCGTTCGCGAGATATGGCAGTTTGGAGGTAAGAAACGCTTGAGAAACACAAAATTTTCGCAGTTCTGATGATCGAAACGAATAACTAGAACGGCCTAGGGGAAAAGTACGCATACCGTTGTAATCAGGCGAGTTTCTACTTTCAGATGCAACAGAAACTTTGCGGATTGATCAATCCGTTCGCGAGATATGGCAGTTTGTAGGTAAGAAACGCTTGAGAAACACAAAATTTTCGCAGTTCTGATGCTCGAAACGAATAACTGGAACGCCCTAGGGGAAAACTACACATACCGTTGTAATCGGGCGAGTTTCTACATTCAGATGCAACAGAAATTTTGCGGATTGATCAATCCGTTCGCGAGATATGGCAGTTTGGAGATATGAAACGCTTGAGAAACACAAAATTTTCGCAGTTCTGATGCTCGAAATGAATAACTGGAACGGCCTAGGGGAAAACTACACATACCGTTGTAATCGGGCAAGTTTCTACTTTCAGATGCAACAGAAATTTTGCGGATTGGTCAATCCGTTCGCGAGATATGGCTGTTTGGAGGTAAGAAACGCTTGAGAAACTCAAAATTTTCGCAGTTCTGATGCTCGAAACGAATAACTAGAACGGCCTAGGGGAAAAATACACCTACCGTTGTAATCGGGCGAGTTTCTACTTTCAGATGCAACAGAAATTTTGCGGATTGATCAATCCGTTCGCGAGATATGGCAGTTTGGATGTAAGAAACTCTTGAGGAACTCAAAATTTTCGCAGTTCTGATGCTCGAAACGAACAACTGGAACGGCCTAGCGGAAAACTACACATACCGTTGTAATCGGGCGAGTTTCTACTTTCAGATGCAACAGAAACTTTGCTGATTGGTCATTCCGTTCGCGAGATATGGCAGTTTGGAGGTAAGAAACGCTTGAGAAACTCAAAATTTTCGCAGTTCTGATGCTCGAAACGAATAACTAGAACGGCCTAGGGGAAAAGTGCGCATACCGTTGTAATCGGGCGATTTTCTACTTTCAGAAGCAACAGAAATTTTGCGGATTGGTCAATCCGTTCGCGAGATATGGCTGTTTGGAGGTAAGAAACGCTTGAGAAACTCAAAATTTTCGCAGTTCTGATGCTCGAAACGAATAACTAGAACGGCCTAGGGGAAAAATACACCTACCGTTGTAATCGGGCGAGTTTCTACTTTCAGATGCAACAGAAATTTTGCGGATTGATCAATCCGTTCGCGAGATATGGCAGTTTGGATGTAAGAAACTCTTGAGGAACTCAAAATTTTCGCAGTTCTGATGCTCGAAACGAACAACTGGAACGGCCTAGCGGAAAACTACACATACCGTTGTAATCGGGCGAGTTTCTACTTTCAGATGCAACAGAAACTTTGCTGATTGGTCATTCCGTTCGCGAGATATGGCAGTTTGGAGGTAAGAAACGCTTGAGAAACTCAAAATTTTCGCAGTTCTGATGCTCGAAACGAATAACTAGAACGGCCTAGGGGAAAAATACACCTACCGTTGTAATCGGGCGAGTTTCTACTTTCAGATGCAACAGAAATTTTGCGGATTGATCAATCCGTTCGCGAGATATGGCAGTTTGGAGGTAAGAAACGCTTGAGAAACTCAAAATTTTCGCAGTTCTGATGCTCGAAACGAATAACTAGAACGGCCTAGGGGAAAAGTGCGCATACCGTTGTAATCGGGCGATTTTCTACTTTCAGAAGCAACAGAAATTTTGCGGATTGGTCAATCCGTTCGCGAGATATGGCAGTTTGGAGATAAGAAACGCTTGAGAAACTCGAAATTTTCGCAGTTCTGATGCTCGAAATGAATAACTGGAACGGCCTAGGGGAAAACTACACCAACCTTTGTAATCGGGCGAGTTTCTACTTTCAGATGCAACAGAAATTTTGCGGATTGATCAATCCGTTCGCGAGATATGGCAGTTTGTAGGTAAGAAACGCTTGAGAAACTCAAAATTTTCGCAGTTCTGATGCTCGAAACGAATAACTGGAACGCCCTAGGGGAAAACTGCGCATACCGTTGTAATCGGGCGATTTTCTACTTTCAGAAGCAACAGAAATTTTGCGGATTGGTCAATCCGTTCGCGAGATATGGCAGTTTGGAGATAAGAAACGCTTGAGAAACTCAAAATTTTCGCAGTTCTGATGCTCGAAACGAATAACTAGAACGGCCTAGGGGAAAAATACACCTACCGTTGTAATCGGGCGAGTTTCTACTTTCAGATGCAACAGAAATTTTGCGGATTGATCAATCCGTTCGCGAGATATGGCAGTTTGGATGTAAGAAACTCTTGAGGAACTCAAAATTTTCGCAGTTCTGATGCTCGAAACGAACAACTGGAACGGCCTAGCGGAAAACTACACATACCGTTGTAATCGGGCGAGTTTCTACTTTCAGATGCAACAGAAACTTTGCTGATTGGTCATTCCGTTCGCGAGATATGGCAGTTTGGAGGTAAGAAACGCTTGAGAAACTCAAAATTTTCGCAGTTCTGATGCTCGAAACGAATAACTAGAACGGCCTAGGGGAAAAGTGCGCATACCGTTGTAATCGGGCGATTTTCTACTTTCAGAAGCAACAGAAATTTTGCGGATTGGTCAATCCGTTCGCGAGATATGGCAGTTTGGAGATAAGAAACGCTTGAGAAACTCGAAACTTTCGCAGTTCTGATGCTCGAAATGAATAATTGGAACGGCCTAGGGGAAAACTACACCAACCTTTGTAATCGGGCGAGTTTCTACTTTCAGATGCAACAGAAATTTTGCGGATTGATCAATCCGTTCGCGAGATATGGCAGTTTGTAGGTAAGAAACGCTTGAGAAACTCAAAATTTTCGCAGTTCTGATGCTCGAAACGAATAACTGGAACGCCCTAGGGGAAAACTGCACATACCGTTGTAATCGGGCGAGTTTCTACATTCAGATGCAACAGAAATTTTGCGGATTGATCAATCCGTTCGCGAGATATGGCAGTTTGGAGATAAGAAACGCTTGAGAAACTCAAAATTTTCGCAGTTCTGATGCTCGAAACGAACAACTGGAACGGCCTAGGGGAAAACTACACATACCGTTGTAATCGGGCGAGTTTCTACTTTCAGATGCAACAGAAACTATGCGGATTGGTCATTCCGTTCGCGAGATATGGCTGTTTGGAGGTAAGAAACGCTTGAGAAACTCAAAATTTTCGCAGTTCTGATGCTCGAAACGAATAACTAGAACGGCCTAGGGGAAAAATACACCTACCGTTGTAATCGGGCGAGTTTCTACTTTCAGATGCAACAGAAATTTTGCGGATTGATCAATCCGTTCGCGAGATATGGCAGTTTGGATGTAAGAAACTCTTGAGGAACTCAAAATTTTCGCAGTTCTGATGCTCGAAACGAACAACTGGAACGGCCTAGCGGAAAACTACACATACCGTTGTAATCGGGCGAGTTTCTACTTTCAGATGCAACAGAAACTTTGCTGATTGGTCATTCCGTTCGCGAGATATGGCAGTTTGGAGGTAAGAAACGCTTGAGAAACTCAAAATTTTCGCAGTTCTGATGCTCGAAACGAATAACTAGAACGGCCTAGGGGAAAAATACACCTACCGTTGTAATCGGGCGAGTTTCTACTTTCAGATGCAACAGAAATTTTGCGGATTGATCAATCCGTTCGCGAGATATGGCAGTTTGGAGGTAAGAAACGCTTGAGAAACTCAAAATTTTCGCAGTTCTGATGCTCGAAACGAATAACTAGAACGGCCTAGGGGAAAAGTGCGCATACCGTTGTAATCGGGCGATTTTCTACTTTCAGAAGCAACAGAAATTTTGCGGATTGGTCAATCCGTTCGCGAGATATGGCTGTTTGGAGGTAAGAAACGCTTGAGAAACTCAAAATTTTCGCAGTTCTGATGCTCGAAACGAATAACTAGAACGGCCTAGGGGAAAAATACACCTACCGTTGTAATCGGGCGAGTTTCTACTTTCAGATGCAACAGAAATTTTGCGGATTGATCAATCCGTTCGCGAGATATGGCAGTTTGGATGTAAGAAACTCTTGAGGAACTCAAAATTTTCGCAGTTCTGATGCTCGAAACGAACAACTGGAACGGCCTAGCGGAAAACTACACATACCGTTGTAATCGGGCGAGTTTCTACTTTCAGATGCAACAGAAACTTTGCTGATTGGTCATTCCGTTCGCGAGATATGGCAGTTTGGAGGTAAGAAACGCTTGAGAAACTCAAAATTTTCGCAGTTCTGATGCTCGAAACGAATAACTAGAACGGCCTAGGGGAAAAATACACCTACCGTTGTAATCGGGCGAGTTTCTACTTTCAGATGCAACAGAAATTTTGCGGATTGATCAATCCGTTCGCGAGATATGGCAGTTTGGAGGTAAGAAACGCTTGAGAAACTCAAAATTTTCGCAGTTCTGATGCTCGAAACGAATAACTAGAACGGCCTAGGGGAAAAGTGCGCATACCGTTGTAATCGGGCGATTTTCTACTTTCAGAAGCAACAGAAATTTTGCGGATTGGTCAATCCGTTCGCGAGATATGGCAGTTTGGAGATAAGAAACGCTTGAGAAACTCGAAATTTTCGCAGTTCTGATGCTCGAAATGAATAACTGGAACGGCCTAGGGGAAAACTACACCAACCTTTGTAATCGGGCGAGTTTCTACTTTCAGATGCAACAGAAATTTTGCGGATTGATCAATCCGTTCGCGAGATATGGCAGTTTGTAGGTAAGAAACGCTTGAGAAACTCAAAATTTTCGCAGTTCTGATGCTCGAAACGAATAACTGGAACGCCCTAGGGGAAAACTGCGCATACCGTTGTAATCGGGCGATTTTCTACTTTCAGAAGCAACAGAAATTTTGCGGATTGGTCAATCCGTTCGCGAGATATGGCAGTTTGGAGATAAGAAACGCTTGAGAAACTCAAAATTTTCGCAGTTCTGATGCTCGAAACGAATAACTAGAACGGCCTAGGGGAAAAATACACCTACCGTTGTAATCGGGCGAGTTTCTACTTTCAGATGCAACAGAAATTTTGCGGATTGATCAATCCGTTCGCGAGATATGGCAGTTTGGATGTAAGAAACTCTTGAGGAACTCAAAATTTTCGCAGTTCTGATGCTCGAAACGAACAACTGGAACGGCCTAGCGGAAAACTACACATACCGTTGTAATCGGGCGAGTTTCTACTTTCAGATGCAACAGAAACTTTGCTGATTGGTCATTCCGTTCGCGAGATATGGCAGTTTGGAGGTAAGAAACGCTTGAGAAACTCAAAATTTTCGCAGTTCTGATGCTCGAAACGAATAACTAGAACGGCCTAGGGGAAAAGTGCGCATACCGTTGTAATCGGGCGATTTTCTACTTTCAGAAGCAACAGAAATTTTGCGGATTGGTCAATCCGTTCGCGAGATATGGCAGTTTGGAGATAAGAAACGCTTGAGAAACTCGAAATTTTCGCAGTTCTGATGCTCGAAATGAATAATTGGAACGGCCTAGGGGAAAACTACACCAACCTTTGTAATCGGGCGAGTTTCTACTTTCAGATGCAACAGAAATTTTGCGGATTGATCAATCCGTTCGCGAGATATGGCAGTTTGTAGGTAAGAAACGCTTGAGAAACTCAAAATTTTCGCAGTTCTGATGCTCGAAACGAATAACTGGAACGCCCTAGGGGAAAACTGCACATACCGTTGTAATCGGGCGAGTTTCTACATTCAGATGCAACAGAAATTTTGCGGATTGATCAATCCGTTCGCGAGATATGGCAGTTTGGAGATAAGAAACGCTTGAGAAACTCAAAATTTTCGCAGTTCTGATGCTCGAAACGAACAACTGGAACGGCCTAGGGGAAAACTACACATACCGTTGTAATCGGGCGAGTTTCTACTTTCAGATGCAACAGAAACTATGCGGATTGGTCATTCCGTTCGCGAGATATGGCTGTTTGGAGGTAAGAAACGCTTGAGAAACTCAAAATTTTCGCAGTTCTGATGCTCGAAACGAATAACTAGAACGGCCTAGGGGAAAAATACACCTACCGTTGTAATCGGGCGAGTTTCTACTTTCAGATGCAACAGAAATTTTGCGGATTGATCAATCCGTTCGCGAGATATGGCAGTTTGGATGTAAGAAACTCTTGAGGAACTCAAAATTTTCGCAGTTCTGATGCTCGAAACGAACAACTGGAACGGCCTAGCGGAAAACTACACATACCGTTGTAATCGGGCGAGTTTCTACTTTCAGATGCAACAGAAACTTTGCTGATTGGTCATTCCGTTCGCGAGATATGGCAGTTTGGAGGTAAGAAACGCTTGAGAAACTCAAAATTTTCGCAGTTCTGATGCTCGAAACGAATAACTAGAACGGCCTAGGGGAAAAATACACCTACCGTTGTAATCGGGCGAGTTTCTACTTTCAGATGCAACAGAAATTTTGCGGATTGATCAATCCGTTCGCGAGATATGGCAGTTTGGAGGTAAGAAACGCTTGAGAAACTCAAAATTTTCGCAGTTCTGATGCTCGAAACGAATAACTAGAACGGCCTAGGGGAAAAGTGCGCATACCGTTGTAATCGGGCGATTTTCTACTTTCAGAAGCAACAGAAATTTTGCGGATTGGTCAATCCGTTCGCGAGATATGGCAGTTTGGAGATAAGAAACGCTTGAGAAACTCGAAATTTTCGCAGTTCTGATGCTCGAAATGAATAACTGGAACGGCCTAGGGGAAAACTACACCAACCTTTGTAATCGGGCGAGTTTCTACTTTCAGATGCAACAGAAATTTTGCGGATTGATCAATCCGTTCGCGAGATATGGCAGTTTGTAGGTAAGAAACGCTTGAGAAACTCAAAATTTACGCAGTTCTGATGCTCGAAACGAATAACTGGAACGCCCTAGGGGAAAACTGCACATACCGTTGTAATCGGGCGAGTTTCTACATTCAGATGCAACAGAAATTTTGCGGATTGATCAATCCGTTCGCGAGATATGGCAGTTTGGAGATAAGAAACGCTTGAGAAACTCAAAATTTTCGCAGTTCTGATGCTCGAAACGAACAACTGGAACGGCCTAGGGGAAAACTACACATACCGTTGTAATCGGGCGAGTTTCTACTTTCAGATGCAACAGAAACTATGCGGATTGGTCATTCCGTTCGCGAGATATGGCAGTTTGGAGGTAAGAAACGCTTGAGAAACTCAAAATTTTCGCAGTTCTGATGCTCGAAACGAACAACTGGAACGGCCTAGCGGAAAACTACACATACCGTTGTAATCGGGCGAGTTTCTACTTTCAGATGCAACAGAAACTTTGCGGATTGGTCATTCCGTTCGCGAGATATGGCAGTTTGGAGGTAAGAAACGCTTGAGAAACTCAAAATTTTCGCAGTTCTGATGCTCGAAACGAATAACTAGAACGGCCTAGGGGAAAAGTGCGCATACCGTTGTAATCGGGCGATTTTCTACTTTCAGATGCAACAGAAACTATGCGGATTGGTCATTCCGTTCGCGAGATATGGCAGTTTGGAGGTAAGAAACGCTTGAGAAACTCAAAATTTTCGCAGTTCTGATGCTCGAAACGAATAACTAGAACGGCCTAGGGGAAAAGTGCGCATACCGTTGTAATCGGGCGATTTTCTACTTTCAGAAGCAACAGAAATTTTGCGGATTGGTCAATCCGTTCGCGAGATATGGCAGTTTGGAGATAAGAAACGCTTGAGAAACTCGAAATTTTCGCAGTTCTGATGCTCGAAATGAATAACTGGAACGGCCTAGGGGAAAACTACACCAACCTTTGTAATCGGGCGAGTTTCTACTTTCAGATGCAACAGAAATTTTGCGGATTGATCAATCCGTTCGCGAGATATGGCAGTTTGTAGGTAAGAAACGCTTGAGAAACTCAAAATTTTCGCAGTTCTGATGCTCGAAACGAATAACTGGAACGCCCTAGGGGAAAACTGCACATACCGTTGTAATCGGGCGAGTTTCTACATTCAGATGCAACAGAAATTTTGCGGATTGATCAATCCGTTCGCGAGATATGGCAGTTTGGAGATAAGAAACGCTTGAGAAACTCAAAATTTTCGCAGTTCTGATGCTCGAAACGAACAACTGGAACGGCCTAGGGGAAAACTACACATACCGTTGTAATCGGGCGAGTTTCTACTTTCAGATGCAACAGAAACTATGCGGATTGGTCATTCCGTTCGCGAGATATGGCAGTTTGGAGGTAAGAAACGCTTGAGAAACTCAAAATTTTCGCAGTTCTGATGCTCGAAACGAACAACTGGAACGGCCTAGCGGAAAACTACACATACCGTTGTAATCGGGCGAGTTTCTACTTTCAGATGCAACAGAAACTTTGCGGATTGGTCATTCCGTTCGCGAGATATGGCAGTTTGGAGGTAAGAAACGCTTGAGAAACTCAAAATTTTCGCAGTTCTGATGCTCGAAACGAATAACTAGAACGGCCTAGGGGAAAAGTGCGCATACCGTTGTAATCGGGCGATTTTCTACTTTCAGAAGCAACAGAAATTTTGCGGATTGGTCAATCCGTTCGCGAGATATGGCTGTTTGGAGATAAGAAACGCTTGAGAAACTCGAAATTTTCGCAGTTCTGATGCTCGAAATGAATAACTGGAACGGCCTAGGGGAAAACTACACCAACCTTTGTAATCGGGCGAGTTTCTACTTTCAGATGCAACAGAAATTTTGCGGATTGATCAATCCGTTCGCGAGATATGGCAGTTTGTAGGTAAGAAACGCTTGAGAAACTCAAAATTTTCGCAGTTCTGATGCTCGAAACGAATAACTGGAACGCCCTAGGGGAAAACTACACATACCGTTGTAATCGGGCGAGTTTCTACATTCAGATGCAACAGAAATTTTGCGGATTGATCAATCCGTTCGCGAGATATGGCAGTTTGGAGATAAGAAACGCTTGAGAAACTCAAAATTTTCGCAGTTCTGATGCTCGAAACGAACAACTGGAACGGCCTAGGGGAAAACTAACACATACCGTTGTAATCGGGCGAGTTTCTACTTTCAGATGCAACAGAAACTATGCGGATTGGTCATTCCGTTCGCGAGATATGGCAGTTTGGAGGTAAGAAACGCTTGAGAAACTCAAAATTTTCGCAGTTCTGATGCTCGAAACGAATAACTGGAACGCCCTAGGGGAAAACTACACATACCGTTGTAATCGGGCGAGTTTCTACATTCAGATGCAACAGAAATTTTGCGGATTGATCAATCCGTTCGCGAGATATGGCAGTTTGGAGGTAAGAAACGCTTGAGAAACTCAAAATTTTCGCAGTTCTGATGCTCGAAACGAATAACTAGAACGGCCTAGGGGAAAACTACACCTACCGTTGTAATCGGGCGAGTTTCTACTTTCAGATGCAACAGAAATTTTGCGGATTGATCAATCCGTTCGCGAGATATGGCAGTTTGGAGATAAGAAACGCTTGAGAAACTCAAAATTTTCGCAGTTCTGATGCTCGAAACGAATAACTAGAACGGCCTAGGGGAAACCTACACCTACCTTTGTAATCGGGCGAGTTTCTACTTTCAGATGCAACAGAAATTTTGCGGATTGGTCAATCCGTTCGCGAGATATGGCAGTTTGGAGGTAAGAAACGCTTGAGAAACTCAAAATTTTCACTGTTCTGATGCTCGAAATGAATAACTGGAACGGCCTAGGGGAAAACTACACATACCGTTGTAATCGGCAAGTTTCTACTTTCAGATGCAACAGAAATTTTGCGGATTGGTCAATCCGTTCGCGAGATATGGCTGTTTGGAGGTAAGAAACGCTTGAGAAACTCAAAATTTTCGCAGTTCTGATGCTCGAAACGAATAACTAGAACGGCCTAGGGGAAAAATACACCTACCGTTGTAATCGGGCGAGTTTCTACTTTCAGATGCAACAGAAATTTTGCGGATTGATCAATCCGTTCGCGAGATATGGCAGTTTGGATGTAAGAAACTCTTGAGGAACTCAAAATTTTCGCAGTTCTGATGCTCGAAACGAACAACTGGAACGGCCTAGCGGAAAACTACACATACCGTTGTAATCGGGCGAGTTTCTACTTTCAGATGCAACAGAAACTTTGCGGATTGGTCATTCCGTTCGCGAGATATGGCAGTTTGGAGGTAAGAAACGCTTGAGAAACTCAAAATTTTCGCAGTTCTGATGCTCGAAACGAATAACTAGAACGGCCTAGGGGAAAAGTGCGCATACCGTTGTAATCGGGCGATTTTCTACTTTCAGAAGCAACAGAAATTTTGCGGATTGGTCAATCCGTTCGCGAGATATGGCAGTTTGGAGATAAGAAACGCTTGAGAAACTCGAAATTTTCGCAGTTCTGATGCTCGAAATGAATAACTGGAACGGCCTAGGGGAAAACTACACCAACCTTTGTAATCGGGCGAGTTTCTACTTTCAGATGCAACAGAAATTTTGCGGATTGATCAATCCGTTCGCGAGATATGGCAGTTTGTAGGTAAGAAACGCTTGAGAAACTCAAAATTTTCGCAGTTCTGATGCTCGAAACGAATAACTGGAACGCCCTAGGGGAAAACTACACATACCGTTGTAATCGGGCGAGTTTCTACATTCAGATGCAACAGAAATTTTGCGGATTGATCAATCCGTTCGCGAGATATGGCAGTTTGGAGATAAGAAACGCTTGAGAAACTCAAAATTTTCGCAGTTCTGATGCTCGAAACGAACAACTGGAACGGCCTAGGGGAAAACTACACATACCGTTGTAATCGGGCGAGTTTCTACTTTCAGATGCAACAGAAACTATGCGGATTGGTCATTCCGTTCGCGAGATATGGCAGTTTGGAGGTAAGAAACGCTTGAGAAACTCAAAATTTTCGCAGTTCTGATGCTCGAAACGAACAACTGGAACGGCCTAGCGGAAAACTACACATACCGTTGTAATCGGGCGAGTTTCTACTTTCAGATGCAACAGAAACTTTGCGGATTGGTCATTCCGTTCGCGAGATATGGCAGTTTGGAGGTAAGAAACGCTTGAGAAACTCAAAATTTTCGCAGTTCTGATGCTCGAAACGAATAACTAGAACGGCCTAGGGGAAAAGTGCGCATACCGTTGTAATCGGGCGATTTTCTACTTTCAGAAGCAACAGAAATTTTGCGGATTGGTCAATCCGTTCGCGAGATATGGCTGTTTGGAGATAAGAAACGCTTGAGAAACTCGAAATTTTCGCAGTTCTGATGCTCGAAATGAATAACTGGAACGGCCTAGGGGAAAACTACACCAACCTTTGTAATCGGGCGAGTTTCTACTTTCAGATGCAACAGAAATTTTGCGGATTGATCAATCCGTTCGCGAGATATGGCAGTTTGGAGATAAGAAACGCTTGAGAAACTCAAAATTTTCGCAGTTCTGATGCTCGAAACGAACAACTGGAACGGCCTAGGGGAAAACTACACATACCGTTGTAATCGGGCGAGTTTCTACTTTCAGATGCAACAGAAACTATGCGGATTGGTCATTCCGTTCGCGAGATATGGCAGTTTGGAGGTAAGAAACGCTTGAGAAACTCAAAATTTTCGCAGTTCTGATGCTCGAAACGAACAACTGGAACGGCCTAGCGGAAAACTACACATACCGTTGTAATCGGGCGAGTTTCTACTTTCAGATGCAACAGAAACTTTGCGGATTGGTCATTCCGTTCGCGAGATATGGCAGTTTGGAGGTAAGAAACCCTTGAGAAACTCAAAATTTTCGCAGTTCTGATGCTCGAAACGAATAACTAGAACGGCCTAGGGGAAAAGTGCGCATACCGTTGTAATCGGGCGATTTTCTACTTTCAGATGCAACAGAAACTATGCGGATTGGTCATTCCGTTCGCGAGATATGGCAGTTTGGAGGTAAGAAACGCTTGAGAAACTCAAAATTTTCGCAGTTCTGATGCTCGAAACGAATAACTAGAACGGCCTAGGGGAAAAGTGCGCATACCGTTGTAATCGGGCGATTTTCTACTTTCAGAAGCAACAGAAATTTTGCGGATTGGTCAATCCGTTCGCGAGATATGGCAGTTTGGAGATAAGAAACGCTTGAGAAACTCGAAATTTTCGCAGTTCTGATGCTCGAAATGAATAACTGGAACGGCCTAGGGGAAAACTACACCAACCTTTGTAATCGGGCGAGTTTCTACTTTCAGATGCAACAGAAATTTTGCGGATTGATCAATCCGTTCGCGAGATATGGCAGTTTGTAGGTAAGAAACGCTTGAGAAACTCAAAATTTTCGCAGTTCTGATGCTCGAAACGAATAACTGGAACGCCCTAGGGGAAAACTGCACATACCGTTGTAATCGGGCGAGTTTCTACATTCAGATGCAACAGAAATTTTGCGGATTGATCAATCCGTTCGCGAGATATGGCAGTTTGGAGATAAGAAACGCTTGAGAAACTCAAAATTTTCGCAGTTCTGATGCTCGAAACGAACAACTGGAACGGCCTAGGGGAAAACTACACATACCGTTGTAATCGGGCGAGTTTCTACTTTCAGATGCAACAGAAACTATGCGGATTGGTCATTCCGTTCGCGAGATATGGCAGTTTGGAGGTAAGAAACGCTTGAGAAACTCAAAATTTTCGCAGTTCTGATGCTCGAAACGAACAACTGGAACGGCCTAGCGGAAAACTACACATACCGTTGTAATCGGGCGAGTTTCTACTTTCAGATGCAACAGAAACTTTGCGGATTGGTCATTCCGTTCGCGAGATATGGCAGTTTGGAGGTAAGAAACGCTTGAGAAACTCAAAATTTTCGCAGTTCTGATGCTCGAAACGAATAACTAGAACGGCCTAGGGGAAAAGTGCGCATACCGTTGTAATCGGGCGATTTTCTACTTTCAGAAGCAACAGAAATTTTGCGGATTGGTCAATCCGTTCGCGAGATATGGCTGTTTGGAGATAAGAAACGCTTGAGAAACTCGAAATTTTCGCAGTTCTGATGCTCGAAATGAATAACTGGAACGGCCTAGGGGAAAACTACACCAACCTTTGTAATCGGGCGAGTTTCTACTTTCAGATGCAACAGAAATTTTGCGGATTGATCAATCCGTTCGCGAGATATGGCAGTTTGTAGGTAAGAAACGCTTGAGAAACTCAAAATTTTCGCAGTTCTGATGCTCGAAACGAATAACTGGAACGCCCTAGGGGAAAACTACACATACCGTTGTAATCGGGCGAGTTTCTACATTCAGATGCAACAGAAATTTTGCGGATTGATCAATCCGTTCGCGAGATATGGCAGTTTGGAGATAAGAAACGCTTGAGAAACTCAAAATTTTCGCAGTTCTGATGCTCGAAACGAACAACTGGAACGGCCTAGGGGAAAACTACACATACCGTTGTAATCGGGCGAGTTTCTACTTTCAGATGCAACAGAAACTATGCGGATTGGTCATTCCGTTCGCGAGATATGGCAGTTTGGAGGTAAGAAACGCTTGAGAAACTCAAAATTTTCGCAGTTCTGATGCTCGAAACGAATAACTGGAACGCCCTAGGGGAAAACTACACATACCGTTGTAATCGGGCGAGTTTCTACATTCAGATGCAACAGAAATTTTGCGGATTGATCAATCCGTTCGCGAGATATGGCAGTTTGGAGGTAAGAAACGCTTGAGAAACTCAAAATTTTCGCAGTTCTGATGCTCGAAACGAATAACTAGAACGGCCTAGGGGAAAACTACACCTACCGTTGTAATCGGGCGAGTTTCTACTTTCAGATGCAACAGAAATTTTGCGGATTGATCAATCCGTTCGCGAGATATGGCAGTTTGGAGATAAGAAACGCTTGAGAAACTCAAAATTTTCGCAGTTCTGATGCTCGAAACGAATAACTAGAACGGCCTAGGGGAAACCTACACCTACCTTTGTAATCGGGCGAGTTTCTACTTTCAGATGCAACAGAAATTTTGCGGATTGGTCAATCCGTTCGCGAGATATGGCAGTTTGGAGGTAAGAAACGCTTGAGAAACTCAAAATTTTCACTGTTCTGATGCTCGAAATGAATAACTGGAACGGCCTAGGGGAAAACTACACATACCGTTGTAATCGGGCAAGTTTCTACTTTCAGATGCAACAGAAATTTTGCGGATTGGTCAATCCGTTCGCGAGATATGGCTGTTTGGAGGTAAGAAACGCTTGAGAAACTCAAAATTTTCGCAGTTCTGATGCTCGAAACGAATAACTAGAACGGCCTAGGGGAAAAATACACCTACCGTTGTAATCGGGCGAGTTTCTACTTTCAGATGCAACAGAAATTTTGCGGATTGATCAATCCGTTCGCGAGATATGGCAGTTTGGATGTAAGAAACTCTTGAGGAACTCAAAATTTTCGCAGTTCTGATGCTCGAAACGAACAACTGGAACGGCCTAGCGGAAAACTACACATACCGTTGTAATCGGGCGAGTTTCTACTTTCAGATGCAACAGAAACTTTGCGGATTGGTCATTCCGTTCGCGAGATATGGCAGTTTGGAGGTAAGAAACGCTTGAGAAACTCAAAATTTTCGCAGTTCTGATGCTCGAAACGAATAACTAGAACGGCCTAGGGGAAAAGTGCGCATACCGTTGTAATCGGGCGATTTTCTACTTTCAGAAGCAACAGAAATTTTGCGGATTGGTCAATCCGTTCGCGAGATATGGCAGTTTGGAGATAAGAAACGCTTGAGAAACTCGAAATTTTCGCAGTTCTGATGCTCGAAATGAATAACTGGAACGGCCTAGGGGAAAACTACACCAACCTTTGTAATCGGGCGAGTTTCTACTTTCAGATGCAACAGAAATTTTGCGGATTGATCAATCCGTTCGCGAGATATGGCAGTTTGTAGGTAAGAAACGCTTGAGAAACTCAAAATTTTCGCAGTTCTGATGCTCGAAACGAATAACTGGAACGCCCTAGGGGAAAACTACACATACCGTTGTAATCGGGCGAGTTTCTACATTCAGATGCAACAGAAATTTTGCGGATTGATCAATCCGTTCGCGAGATATGGCAGTTTGGAGATAAGAAACGCTTGAGAAACTCAAAATTTTCGCAGTTCTGATGCTCGAAACGAACAACTGGAACGGCCTAGGGGAAAACTACACATACCGTTGTAATCGGGCGAGTTTCTACTTTCAGATGCAACAGAAACTATGCGGATTGGTCATTCCGTTCGCGAGATATGGCAGTTTGGAGGTAAGAAACGCTTGAGAAACTCAAAATTTTCGCAGTTCTGATGCTCGAAACGAACAACTGGAACGGCCTAGCGGAAAACTACACATACCGTTGTAATCGGGCGAGTTTCTACTTTCAGATGCAACAGAAACTTTGCGGATTGGTCATTCCGTTCGCGAGATATGGCAGTTTGGAGGTAAGAAACGCTTGAGAAACTCAAAATTTTCGCAGTTCTGATGCTCGAAACGAATAACTAGAACGGCCTAGGGGAAAAGTGCGCATACCGTTGTAATCGGGCGATTTTCTACTTTCAGAAGCAACAGAAATTTTGCGGATTGGTCAATCCGTTCGCGAGATATGGCTGTTTGGAGATAAGAAACGCTTGAGAAACTCGAAATTTTCGCAGTTCTGATGCTCGAAATGAATAACTGGAACGGCCTAGGGGAAAACTACACCAACCTTTGTAATCGGGCGAGTTTCTACTTTCAGATGCAACAGAAATTTTGCGGATTGATCAATCCGTTCGCGAGATATGGCAGTTTGTAGGTAAGAAACGCTTGAGAAACTCAAAATTTTCGCAGTTCTGATGCTCGAAACGAATAACTGGAACGCCCTAGGGGAAAACTACACATACCGTTGTAATCGGGCGAGTTTCTACATTCAGATGCAACAGAAATTTTGCGGATTGATCAATCCGTTCGCGAGATATGGCAGTTTGGAGATAAGAAACGCTTGAGAAACTCAAAATTTTCGCAGTTCTGATGCTCGAAACGAACAACTGGAACGGCCTAGGGGAAAACTACACATACCGTTGTAATCGGGCGAGTTTCTACTTTCAGATGCAACAGAAACTATGCGGATTGGTCATTCCGTTCGCGAGATATGGCAGTTTGGAGGTAAGAAACGCTTGAGAAACTCAAAATTTTCGCAGTTCTGATGCTCGAAACGAATAACTGGAACGCCCTAGGGGAAAACTACACATACCGTTGTAATCGGGCGAGTTTCTACATTCAGATGCAACAGAAATTTTGCGGATTGATCAATCCGTTCGCGAGATATGGCAGTTTGGAGGTAAGAAACGCTTGAGAAACTCAAAATTTTCGCAGTTCTGATGCTCGAAACGAATAACTAGAACGGCCTAGGGGAAAACTACACCTACCGTTGTAATCGGGCGAGTTTCTACTTTCAGATGCAACAGAAATTTTGCGGATTGATCAATCCGTTCGCGAGATATGGCAGTTTGGAGATAAGAAACGCTTGAGAAACTCAAAATTTTCGCAGTTTTGATGCTCGAAACGAATAACTAGAACGGCCTAGGGGAAACCTACACCTACCTTTGTAATCGGGCGAGTTTCTACTTTCAGATGCAACAGAAATTTTGCGGATTGGTCAATCCGTTCGCGAGATATGGCAGTTTGGAGGTAAGAAACGCTTGAGAAACTCAAAATTTTCACAGTTCTGATGCTCGAAATGAATAACTGGAACGGCCTAGGGGAAAACTACACATACCGTTGTAATCGGGCAAGTTTCTACTTTCAGATGCAACAGAAATTTTGCGGATTGGTCAATCCGTTCGCGAGATATGGCTGTTTGGAGGTAAGAAACGCTTGAGAAACTCAAAATTTTCGCAGTTCTGATGCTCGAAACGAATAACTAGAACGGCCTAGGGGAAAAATACACCTACCGTTGTAATCGGGCGAGTTTCTACTTTCAGATGCAACAGAAATTTTGCGGATTGATCAATCCGTTCGCGAGATATGGCAGTTTGGATGTAAGAAACTCTTGAGGAACTCAAAATTTTCGCAGTTCTGATGCTCGAAACGAACAACTGGAACGGCCTAGCGGAAAACTACACATACCGTTGTAATCGGGCGAGTTTCTACTTTCAGATGCAACAGAAACTTTGCGGATTGGTCATTCCGTTCGCGAGATATGGCAGTTTGGAGGTAAGAAACGCTTGAGAAACTCAAAATTTTCGCAGTTCTGATGCTCGAAACGAATAACTAGAACGGCCTAGGGGAAAAGTGCGCATACCGTTGTAATCGGGCGATTTTCTACTTTCAGAAGCAACAGAAATTTTGCGGATTGGTCAATCCGTTCGCGAGATATGGCTGTTTGGAGATAAGAAACGCTTGAGAAACTCGAAATTTTCGCAGTTCTGATGCTCGAAATGAATAACTGGAACGGCCTAGGGGAAAACTACACCAACCTTTGTAATCGGGCGAGTTTCTACTTTCAGATGCAACAGAAATTTTGCGGATTGATCAATCCGTTCGCGAGATATGGCAGTTTGTAGGTAAGAAACGCTTGAGAAACTCAAAATTTTCGCAGTTCTGATGCTCGAAACGAATAACTGGAACGCCCTAGGGGAAAACTACACATACCGTTGTAATCGGGCGAGTTTCTACATTCAGATGCAACAGAAATTTTGCGGATTGATCAATCCGTTCGCGAGATATGGCAGTTTGGAGATAAGAAACGCTTGAGAAACTCAAAATTTTCGCAGTTCTGATGCTCGAAACGAACAACTGGAACGGCCTAGGGGAAAACTACACATACCGTTGTAATCGGGCGAGTTTCTACTTTCAGATGCAACAGAAACTATGCGGATTGGTCATTCCGTTCGCGAGATATGGCAGTTTGGAGGTAAGAAACGCTTGAGAAACTCAAAATTTTCGCAGTTCTGATGCTCGAAACGAATAACTGGAACGCCCTAGGGGAAAACTACACATACCGTTGTAATCGGGCGAGTTTCTACATTCAGATGCAACAGAAATTTTGCGGATTGATCAATCCGTTCGCGAGATATGGCAGTTTGGAGGTAAGAAACGCTTGAGAAACTCAAAATTTTCGCAGTTCTGATGCTCGAAACGAATAACTAGAACGGCCTAGGGGAAAACTACACCTACCGTTGTAATCGGGCGAGTTTCTACTTTCAGATGCAACAGAAATTTTGCGGATTGATCAATCCGTTCGCGAGATATGGCAGTTTGGAGATAAGAAACGCTTGAGAAACTCAAAATTTTCGCAGTTTTGATGCTCGAAACGAATAACTAGAACGGCCTAGGGGAAACCTACACCTACCTTTGTAATCGGGCGAGTTTCTACTTTCAGATGCAACAGAAATTTTGCGGATTGGTCAATCCGTTCGCGAGATATGGCAGTTTGGAGGTAAGAAACGCTTGAGAAACTCAAAATTTTCACAGTTCTGATGCTCGAAATGAATAACTGGAACGGCCTAGGGGAAAACTACACATACCGTTGTAATCGGGCAAGTTTCTACTTTCAGATGCAACAGAAATTTTGCGGATTGGTCAATCCGTTCGCGAGATATGGCTGTTTGGAGGTAAGAAACGCTTGAGAAACTCAAAATTTTCGCAGTTCTGATGCTCGAAACGAATAACTAGAACGGCCTAGGGGAAAAATACACCTACCGTTGTAATCGGGCGAGTTTCTACTTTCAGATGCAACAGAAATTTTGCGGATTGATCAATCCGTTCGCGAGATATGGCAGTTTGGATGTAAGAAACTCTTGAGGAACTCAAAATTTTCGCAGTTCTGATGCTCGAAACGAACAACTGGAACGGCCTAGCGGAAAACTACACATACCGTTGTAATCGGGCGAGTTTCTACTTTCAGATGCAACAGAAACTTTGCGGATTGGTCATTCCGTTCGCGAGATATGGCAGTTTGGAGGTAAGAAACGCTTGAGAAACTCAAAATTTTCGCAGTTCTGATGCTCGAAACGAATAACTAGAACGGCCTAGGGGAAAAGTGCGCATACCGTTGTAATCGGGCGATTTTCTACTTTCAGAAGCAACAGAAATTTTGCGGATTGGTCAATCCGTTCGCGAGATATGGCAGTTTGGAGATAAGAAACGCTTGAGAAACTCGAAATTTTCGCAGTTCTGATGCTCGAAATGAATAACTGGAACGGCCTAGGGGAAAACTACACCAACCTTTGTAATCGGGCGAGTTTCTACTTTCAGATGCAACAGAAATTTTGCGGATTGATCAATCCGTTCGCGAGATATGGCAGTTTGTAGGTAAGAAACGCTTGAGAAACTCAAAATTTTCGCAGTTCTGATGCTCGAAACGAATAACTGGAACGCCCTAGGGGAAAACTACACATACCGTTGTAATCGGGCGAGTTTCTACATTCAGATGCAACAGAAATTTTGCGGATTGATCAATCCGTTCGCGAGATATGGCAGTTTGGAGATAAGAAACGCTTGAGAAACTCAAAATTTTCGCAGTTCTGATGCTCGAAACGAACAACTGGAACGGCCTAGGGGAAAACTACACATACCGTTGTAATCGGGCGAGTTTCTACTTTCAGATGCAACACAAACTATGCGGATTGGTCATTCCGTTCGCGAGATATGGCAGTTTGGAGGTAAGAAACGCTTGAGAAACTCAAAATTTTCGCAGTTCTGATGCTCGAAACGAATAACTAGAACGGCCTAGGGGAAAAATACACCTACCGTTGTAATCGGGCGAGTTTCTACTTTCAGATGCAACAGAAATTTTGCGGATTGATCAATCCGTTCGCGAGATATGGCAGTTTGGATGTAAGAAACTCTTGAGGAACTCAAAATTTTCGCAGTTCTGATGCTCGAAACGAACAACTGGAACGGCCTAGCGGAAAACTACACATACCGTTGTAATCGGGCGAGTTTCTACTTTCAGATGCAACAGAAACTTTGCGGATTGGTCATTCCGTTCGCGAGATATGGCAGTTTGGAGGTAAGAAACGCTTGAGAAACTCAAAATTTTCGCAGTTCTGATGCTCGAAACGAATAACTAGAACGGCCTAGGGGAAAAGTGCGCATACCGTTGTAATCGGGCGATTTTCTACTTTCAGAAGCAACAGAAATTTTGCGGATTGGTCAATCCGTTCGCGAGATATGGCAGTTTGGAGATAAGAAACGCTTGAGAAACTCGAAATTTTCGCAGTTCTGATGCTCGAAATGAATAACTGGAACGGCCTAGGGGAAAACTACACCAACCTTTGTAATCGGGCGAGTTTCTACTTTCAGATGCAACAGAAATTTTGCGGATTGATCAATCCGTTCGCGAGATATGGCAGTTTGTAGGTAAGAAACGCTTGAGAAACTCAAAATTTTCGCAGTTCTGATGCTCGAAACGAATAACTGGAACGCCCTAGGGGAAAACTACACATACCGTTGTAATCGGGCGAGTTTCTACATTCAGATGCAACAGAAATTTTGCGGATTGATCAATCCGTTCGCGAGATATGGCAGTTTGGAGATAAGAAACGCTTGAGAAACTCAAAATTTTCGCAGTTCTGATGCTCGAAACGAACAACTGGAACGGCCTAGGGGAAAACTACACATACCGTTGTAATCGGGCGAGTTTCTACTTTCAGATGCAACAGAAACTATGCGGATTGGTCATTCCGTTCGCGAGATATGGCAGTTTGGAGGTAAGAAACGCTTGAGAAACTCAAAATTTTCGCAGTTCTGATGCTCGAAACGAATAACTAGAACGGCCTAGGGGAAAACTACACCTACCGTTGTAATCGGGCGAGTTTCTACTTTCAGATGCAACAGAAATTTTGCGAATTGGTCAATCCGTTCGCGAGATATGGCAGTTTGGAGGTAAGAAACGCTTGAGAAACTCAAAATTTTCGCAGTTCTGATGCTCGAAACGAGTAACTGAAACGGCGTAGGGGAAAAGCACGCATACTGTTGTAATCGGGCGAGTTTCTACTTACAGATGCAACAGAAATTTTGCGGATTAATCAATCCGTTCGCGAGATATGGCAGTTTGTAGGTAAGAAACGCTTGAGAAACTCAAAATTTTCGCAGTTCTGATGCTCGAAACGAATAACTGGAACGCCCTAGGGGAAAACTACACATACCGTTGTAATCGGGCGAGTTTCTACATTCAGATGCAACAGAAATTTTGCGGATTGATCAATCCGTTCGCGAGATATGGCAGTTTGGAGATAAGAAACGCTTGAGAAACACAAAATTTTCGCAGTTCTGATGCTCGAAACGAGTAACTAGAACGGCCTAGGGGAAAAGCACGCATACTGTTGTAATCGGGCGAGTTTCTGCTTTCAGATGCAACAGAAATTTTGCGGATTGGTCAATCCGTTCGCGAGATATGGCAGTTTGGAGGTAAGAAACGCTTGAGAAACTCAAAATTTTCGCAGTTCTGATGCTCGAAACGAATAACTAGAACGGCCTAGGGGAAAACTACACCTACCGTTGTAATCGGGCGAGTTTCTACTTTCAGATGCAACAGAAATTTTGCGGATTGATCAATCCGTTCGCGAGATATGGCAGTTTGGAGATAAGAAACGCTTGAGAAACTCAAAATTTTCGCAGTTTTGATGCTCGAAACGAATAACTAGAACGGCCTAGGGGAAACCTACACCTACCTTTGTAATCGGGCGAGTTTCTACTTTCAGATGCAACAGAAATTTTGCGGATTGGTCAATCCGTTCGCGAGATATGGCAGTTTGGAGGTAAGAAACGCTTGAGAAACTCAAAATTTTCACAGTTCTGATGCTCGAAATGAATAACTGGAACGGCCTAGGGGAAAACTACACATACCGTTGTAATCGGGCAAGTTTCTACTTTCAGATGCAACAGAAATTTTGCGGATTGGTCAATCCGTTCGCGAGATATGGCTGTTTGGAGGTAAGAAACGCTTGAGAAACTCAAAATTTTCGCAGTTCTGATGCTCGAAACGAATAACTAGAACGGCCTAGGGGAAAAATACACCTACCGTTGTAATCGGGCGAGTTTCTACTTTCAGATGCAACAGAAATTTTGCGGATTGATCAATCCGTTCGCGAGATATGGCAGTTTGGATGTAAGAAACTCTTGAGGAACTCAAAATTTTCGCAGTTCTGATGCTCGAAACGAACAACTGGAACGGCCTAGCGGAAAACTACACATACCGTTGTAATCGGGCGAGTTTCTACTTTCAGATGCAACAGAAACTTTGCGGATTGGTCATTCCGTTCGCGAGATATGGCAGTTTGGAGGTAAGAAACGCTTGAGAAACTCAAAATTTTCGCAGTTCTGATGCTCGAAACGAATAACTAGAACGGCCTAGGGGAAAAGTGCGCATACCGTTGTAATCGGGCGATTTTCTACTTTCAGAAGCAACAGAAATTTTGCGGATTGGTCAATCCGTTCGCGAGATATGGCAGTTTGGAGATAAGAAACGCTTGAGAAACTCGAAATTTTCGCAGTTCTGATGCTCGAAATGAATAACTGGAACGGCCTAGGGGAAAACTACACCAACCTTTGTAATCGGGCGAGTTTCTACTTTCAGATGCAACAGAAATTTTGCGGATTGATCAATCCGTTCGCGAGATATGGCAGTTTGTAGGTAAGAAACGCTTGAGAAACTCAAAATTTTCGCAGTTCTGATGCTCGAAACGAATAACTGGAACGCCCTAGGGGAAAACTACACATACCGTTGTAATCGGGCGAGTTTCTACATTCAGATGCAACAGAAATTTTGCGGATTGATCAATCCGTTCGCGAGATATGGCAGTTTGGAGATAAGAAACGCTTGAGAAACTCAAAATTTTCGCAGTTCTGATGCTCGAAACGAACAACTGGAACGGCCTAGGGGAAAACTACACATACCGTTGTAATCGGGCGAGTTTCTACTTTCAGATGCAACACAAACTATGCGGATTGGTCATTCCGTTCGCGAGATATGGCAGTTTGGAGGTAAGAAACGCTTGAGAAACTCAAAATTTTCGCAGTTCTGATGCTCGAAACGAATAACTAGAACGGCCTAGGGGAAAAATACACCTACCGTTGTAATCGGGCGAGTTTCTACTTTCAGATGCAACAGAAATTTTGCGGATTGATCAATCCGTTCGCGAGATATGGCAGTTTGGATGTAAGAAACTCTTGAGGAACTCAAAATTTTCGCAGTTCTGATGCTCGAAACGAACAACTGGAACGGCCTAGCGGAAAACTACACATACCGTTGTAATCGGGCGAGTTTCTACTTTCAGATGCAACAGAAACTTTGCGGATTGGTCATTCCGTTCGCGAGATATGGCAGTTTGGAGGTAAGAAACGCTTGAGAAACTCAAAATTTTCGCAGTTCTGATGCTCGAAACGAATAACTAGAACGGCCTAGGGGAAAAGTGCGCATACCGTTGTAATCGGGCGATTTTCTACTTTCAGAAGCAACAGAAATTTTGCGGATTGGTCAATCCGTTCGCGAGATATGGCAGTTTGGAGATAAGAAACGCTTGAGAAACTCGAAATTTTCGCAGTTCTGATGCTCGAAATGAATAACTGGAACGGCCTAGGGGAAAACTACACCAACCTTTGTAATCGGGCGAGTTTCTACTTTCAGATGCAACAGAAATTTTGCGGATTGATCAATCCGTTCGCGAGATATGGCAGTTTGTAGGTAAGAAACGCTTGAGAAACTCAAAATTTTCGCAGTTCTGATGCTCGAAACGAATAACTGGAACGCCCTAGGGGAAAACTACACATACCGTTGTAATCGGGCGAGTTTCTACATTCAGATGCAACAGAAATTTTGCGGATTGATCAATCCGTTCGCGAGATATGGCAGTTTGGAGATAAGAAACGCTTGAGAAACTCAAAATTTTCGCAGTTCTGATGCTCGAAACGAACAACTGGAACGGCCTAGGGGAAAACTACACATACCGTTGTAATCGGGCGAGTTTCTACTTTCAGATGCAACAGAAACTATGCGGATTGGTCATTCCGTTCGCGAGATATGGCAGTTTGGAGGTAAGAAACGCTTGAGAAACTCAAAATTTTCGCAGTTCTGATGCTCGAAACGAATAACTAGAACGGCCTAGGGGAAAACTACACCTACCGTTGTAATCGGGCGAGTTTCTACTTTCAGATGCAACAGAAATTTTGCGAATTGGTCAATCCGTTCGCGAGATATGGCAGTTTGGAGGTAAGAAACGCTTGAGAAACTCAAAATTTTCGCAGTTCTGATGCTCGAAACGAGTAACTGAAACGGCGTAGGGGAAAAGCACGCATACTGTTGTAATCGGGCGAGTTTCTACTTACAGATGCAACAGAAATTTTGCGGATTAATCAATCCGTTCGCGAGATATGGCAGTTTGTAGGTAAGAAACGCTTGAGAAACTCAAAATTTTCGCAGTTCTGATGCTCGAAACGAATAACTGGAACGCCCTAGGGGAAAACTACACATACCGTTGTAATCGGGCGAGTTTCTACATTCAGATGCAACAGAAATTTTGCGGATTGATCAATCCGTTCGCGAGATATGGCAGTTTGGAGATAAGAAACGCTTGAGAAACACAAAATTTTCGCAGTTCTGATGCTCGAAACGAGTAACTAGAACGGCCTAGGGGAAAAGCACGCATACTGTTGTAATCGGGCGAGTTTCTGCTTTCAGATGCAACAGAAATTTTGCGGATTGGTCAATCCGTTCGCGAGATATGGCAGTTTGGAGGTAAGAAACGCTTGAGAAACTCAAAATTTTCGCAGTTCTGATGCTCGAAACGAATAACTAGAACGGCCTAGGGGAAAACTACACCTACCGTTGTAATCGGGCGAGTTTCTACTTTCAGATGCAACAGAAATTTTGCGGATTGATCAATCCGTTCGCGAGATATGGCAGTTTGGAGATAAGAAACGCTTGAGAAACTCAAAATTTTCGCAGTTCTGATGCTCGAAACGAATAACTAGAATGGCCTAGGGGAAACCTACACCTACCGTTGTAATCGGGCGAGTTTCTACTTTCAGATGCAACAGAAATTTTGCGAATTGGTCAATCCGTTCGCGAGATATGGCAGTTTGGAGGTAAGAAACGCTTGAGAAACTCAAAATTTTCGCAGTTCTGATGCTCGAAACGAGTAACTGAAACGGCGTAGGGGAAAAGCACGCATACTGTTGTAATCGGGCGAGTTTCTACTTTCAGATGCAACAGAAATTTTGCGGATTGATCAATCCGTTCGCGAGATATGGCAGTTTGTAGGTAAGAAACGCTTGAGAAACTCAAAATTTTCGCAGTTCTGATGCTCGAAACGAATAACTGGAACGCCCTAGGGGAAAACTACACATACCGTTGTAATCGGGCGAGTTTCTACTTTCAGATGCAACAGAAATTTTGCGGATTGGTCAATCCGTTCGCGAGATATGGCAGTTTGGAGGTAAGAAACGCTTGAGAAACACAAAATGTTCGCAGTTCTGATGCTCGAAACGAATAACTAGAACGGCCTAGGGGAAAAGTACGCATACCGTTGTAATCAGGCGAGTTTCTACTTTCAGATGCAACAGAAATTTTGCGGATTGGTCAATCCGTTCGCGAGATATGGCAGTTTGTAGGTAAGAAACGCTTGAGAAACACAAAATTTTCGCAGTTCTGATGCTCGAAACGAATAACTGGAACGCCCTAGGGGAAAACTACACATACCGTTGTAATCGGGCGAGTTTCTACATTCAGATGCAACAGAAATTTTGCGGATTGATCAATCCGTTCGCGAGATATGGCAGTTTGGAGATATGAAACGCTTGAGAAACACAAAATTTTCGCAGTTCTGATGCTCGAAACGAGTAACTAGAACGGCCTAGGGGAAAAGCACGCATACTGTTGTAATCGGGCGAGTTTCTGCTTTCAGATGCAACAGAAATTTTGCGGATTGGTCAATCCGTTCGCGAGATATGGCAGTTTGGAGGTAAGAAACGCTTGAGAAACTCAAAATTTTCGCAGTTCTGATGCTCGAAACGAATAACTAGAACGGCCTAGGGGAAAACTACACCTACCGTTGTAATCGGGCGAGTTTCTACTTTCAGATGCAACAGAAATTTTGCGGATTGATCAATCCGTTCGCGAGATATGGCAGTTTGGAGATAAGAAACGCTTGAGAAACTCAAAATTTTCGCAGTTCTGATGCTCGAAACGAATAACTAGAACGGCCTAGGGGAAACCTACACCTACCTTTGTAATCGGGCGAGTTTCTACTTTCAGATGCAACAGAAATTTTGCGGATTGGTCAATCCGTTCGCGAGATATGGCAGTTTGGAGGTAAGAAACGCTTGAGAAACACAAAATTTTCGCAGTTCTGATGCTCGAAACGAATAACTAGAACGGCCTAGGGGAAAAGTACGCATACCGTTGTAATCGGGCGAGTTTCTATTTTCAGATGCAACAGAAATTTTGCGGATTGGTCAATCCGTTCGCGAGATATGGCAGTTTGGAGGTAAGAAACGCTTGAGAAACTCAAAATTTTCGCAGTTCTGATGCTCGAAATGAATAATTGGAACGGCCTAGGGGAAAACTACACATACCGTTGTAATCGGGCAAGTTTCTACTTTCAGATGCAACAGAAATTTTGCGGATTGGTCAATCCGTTCGCGAGATATGGCAGTTTGGAGGTAAGAAACGCTTGAGAAACTCAAAATTTTCGCAGTTCTGATGCTCGAAACGAATAACTAGAACGGCCTAGGGGAAAACTACACCTACCGTTGTAATCGGGCGAGTTTCTACTTTCAGATGCAACAGAAATTTTGCGGATGGATCAATCCGTTCGCGAGATATGGCAGTTTGGAGATAAGAAACGCTTGAGAAACTCAAAATTTTCGCAGTTCTGATGCTCGAAACGAGTAACGGAAATGGCCTAGGGGAAAAGCACGCATACTGTTGTAATCAGGCGAGTTTCTACTTTCAGATGCAACAGAAATTTTGCGGATTGATCAATCCGTTCGCGAGATATGTCAGTTTGGATATAAGAAACGCTTGAGAAACTCAAAATTTTCTCAGTTCTGATGCTCGAAACGAGTAACTAGAACGGCCTAGGGGAAAAGTACGCCTACCGTTGTAATCGGGCGAGTCTCTACTATCAGATGCAACAGAAATTTTGCGGATTGGTCAATCCGTTCGCGAGATATGGCAGTTTGTAGGTAAGAAACGCTTGAGAAACTCAAAATTTTCGCAGTTCTGATGCTCGAAACGAATAACTGGAACGGCCAAGGGGAAAACTGCACATACCGTTGTAATCGGGCGAGTTTCTACATTCAGATGCAACAGAAATTTTGCGGATTGATCAATCCGTTCGCGAGATATGGCAGTTTGGAGATATGAAACGCTTGAGAAACACAAAATTTTCGCAGTTCTGATGCTCGAAACGAGTAACTAGAACGGCCTAGGGGAAAAGCACGCATACTGTTGTAATCGGGCGAGTTTCTGCTTTCAGATGCAACAGAAATTTTGCGGATTGATCAATCCGTTCGCGAGATATGGCAGTTTGGAGGTAAGAAACGCTTGAGAAACTCAAAATTTTCGCAGTTCTGATGCTCGAAACGAATAACTAGAACGGCCTAGGGGAAAAGTACGCTTACCGTTGTAATCGGGCGAGTTTCTACTTTCAGATGCAACAGAAATTTTGCGGATTGGTCAATCCGTTCGCGAGATATGGCAGTTTGGAGGTAGGAAACGCTTGAGAAACACAAAATTTTCGCAGTTCTGATGCTCGAAACGAATAACTAGAACGGCCTAGGGGAAAAGTACGCATACCGTTGTAATCGGGCGAGTTTCTACTTTCAGATGCAACAGAAATTTTGCGGATTGGTCAATCCGTTCGCGAGATATGGCAGTTTGGAGGTAAGAAACGCTTGAGAAACTCAAAATTTTCACAGTTCTGATGCTCGAAATGAATAACTGGAACGGCCTAGGGGAAAACTACACATACCGTTGTAATCGGGCAAGTTTCTACTTTCAGATGCAACAGAAATTTTGCGGATTGGTCAATCCGTTCGCGAGATATGGCTGTTTGGAGGTAAGAAACGCTTGAGAAACTCAAAATTTTCGCAGTTCTGATGCTCGAAACGAATAACTAGAACGGCCTAGGGGAAAAATACACCTACCGTTGTAATCGGGCGAGTTTCTACTTTCAGATGCAACAGAAATTTTGCGGATTAGTCAATCCGTTCGCGAGATATGGCAGTTTGGAGGTAAGAAACGCTTGAGAAACTCAAAATTTTCGCCGTTCTGATGCTCGAAACGAGTAACTAGAACGGCCTAGGGGAAAAGTACGCTTACCGTTGTAATCGGGCGAGTTTCTCCTTTCAGATGCAACAGAAATTTTGCGGATTAGTCAATCCGTTCGCGAGATATGGCAGTTTGGAGGTAAGAAACTCTTGAGAAACTCAAAATTTTCGCCGTTCTGATGCTCGAAACGAATAACAAGAACGGCCTAGGGGAAAAGTGCGCATACCGTTGTAATCGGGCGAGTTTCTACTTTCAGATGCAACAGAAACTTTGCGGATTTATCCATCCGTTCGCGAGATATGGCAGTTTGGAGATAAGAAACGCTTGAGAAACTCAAAATTTTCGCAGTTCTGATGCTCGAAATGAATAACTAGAACGGCCTAGGGGAAAAGTACGCATACCGTTGTAATCGGGCGAGTTTCTACTTTCAGATGCAACAGAAATTTTGCGGATTGGTCAATCCGTTCGCGAGATATGGCAGTTTGGAGGTAAGAAACGCTTGAGAAACTCAAAATTTTCGCAGTTCTGATGCTCGAAACGAGTAACTAGAACGGCCTAGGGGAAAAGTACGCTTACCGTTGTAATCGGGCGAGTTTCTACTTTCAGATGCAACAGAAATTTTGCGGATTGGTCAATCCGTTCGCGAGATATGGCAGTTTGGAGGTAGGAAACGCTTGAGAAACACAAAATTTTCGCAGTTCTGATGCTCGAAACGAATAACTAGAACGGCCTAGTGGAAAAGTACGCATACCGTTGTAATCGGGCAAGTTTCTACTTTCAGATGCAACAGAAATTTTGCGGATTGGTCAATCCGTTCGCGAGATATGGCAGTTTGGAGGTAAGAAACGCTTGAGAAACTCAAAATTTTCACAGTTCTGATGCTCGAAATGAATAACTGGAACGGCCTAGGGGAAAACTACACATACCGTTGTAATCGGGCAAGTTTCTACTTTCAGATGCAACAGAAATTTTGCGGATTGGTCAATCCGTTCGCGAGATATGGCTGTTTGGAGGTAAGAAACGCTTGAGAAACTCAAAATTTTCGCAGTTCTGATGCTCGAAACGAATAACTAGAACGGCCTAGGGGAAAAATACACCTACCGTTGTAATCGGGCGAGTTTCTACTTTCAGATGCAACAGAAATTTTGCGGATTAGTCAATCCGTTCGCGAGATATGGCAGTTTGGAGGTAAGAAACGCTTGAGAAACTCAAAATTTTCGCCGTTCTGATGCTCGAAACGAGTAACTAGAACGGCCTAGGGGAAAAGTACGCTTACCGTTGTAATCGGGCGAGTTTCTCCTTTCAGATGCAACAGAAATTTTGCGGATTAGTCAATCCGTTCGCGAGATATGGCAGTTTGGAGGTAAGAAACTCTTGAGAAACTCAAAATTTTCGCCGTTCTGATGCTCGAAACGAATAACTAGAACGGCCTAGGGGAAAAGTGCGCATACCGTTGTAATCGGGCGAGTTTCTACTTTCAGATGCAACAGAAACTTTGCGGATTTATCCATCCGTTCGCGAGATATGGCAGTTTGGAGATAAGAAACGCTTGAGAAACTCAAAATTTTCGCAGTTCTGATGCTCGAAATGAATAACTAGAACGGCCTAGGGGAAAAGTACGCATACCGTTGTAATCGGGCGAGTTTCTACTTTCAGATGCAACAGAAATTTTGCGGATTGGTCAATCCGTTCGCGAGATATGGCAGTTTGGAGGTAAGAAACGCTTGAGAAACTCAAAATTTTCGCAGTTCTGATGCTCGAAACGAGTAACTAGAACGGCCTAGGGGAAAAGTACGCTTACCGTTGTAATCGGGCGAGTTTCTACTTTCAGATGCAACAGAAATTTTGCGGATTGGTCAATCCGTTCGCGAGATATGGCAGTTTGGAGGTAGGAAACGCTTGAGAAACACAAAATTTTCGCAGTTCTGATGCTCGAAACGAATAACTAGAACGGCCTAGGGGAAAAGTACGCATACCGTTGTAATCGGGCGAGTTTCTACTTTCAGATGCAACAGAAATTTTGCGGATTGGTCAATCCGTTCGCGAGATATGGCAGTTTGGAGGTAAGAAACGCTTGAGAAACTCAAAATTTTCACAGTTCTGATGCTCGAAATGAATAACTGGAACGGCCTAGGGGAAAACTACACATACCGTTGTAATCGGGCAAGTTTCTACTTTCAGATGCAACAGAAATTTTGCGGATTGGTCAATCCGTTCGCGAGATATGGCTGTTTGGAGGTAAGAAACGCTTGAGAAACTCAAAATTTTCGCAGTTCTGATGCTCGAAACGAATAACTAGAACGGCCTAGTGGAAAAATACACCTACCGTTGTAATCGGGCGAGTTTCTACTTTCAGATGCAACAGAAATTTTGCGGATTAGTCAATCCGTTCGCGAGATATGGCAGTTTGGAGGTAAGAAACGCTTGAGAAACTCAAAATTTTCGCCGTTCTGATGCTCGAAACGAGTAACTAGAACGGCCTAGGGGAAAAGTACGCTTACCGTTGTAATCGGGCGAGTTTCTCCTTTCAGATGCAACAGAAATTTTGCGGATTAGTCAATCCGTTCGCGAGATATGGCAGTTTGGAGGTAAGAAACTCTTGAGAAACTCAAAATTTTCGCCGTTCTGATGCTCGAAACGAATAACTAGAACGGCCTAGGGGAAAAGTGCGCATACCGTTGTAATCGGGCGAGTTTCTACTTTCAGATGCAACAGAAACTTTGCGGATTTATCCATCCGTTCGCGAGATATGGCAGTTTGGAGATAAGAAACGCTTGCGAAACTCAACATTTTCGCAGTTCTGATGCTCGAAATGAATAACTGGAACGGCCTAGGGGAAAACTACACATACCGTTGTAATCGGGCGAGTTTCTACTTTCAGATGCAACAGAAATTTTGAGGATTGGTCAATCCGTTCGCGAGATATGGCAGTTTGGAGGTAAGAAACGCTTGAGAAACACAAAATTTTCGCAGTTCTGATGCTCGAAACGAATAACTAGAACGGCCTAGGGGAAAAGTACGCATACCGTTGTAATCGGGCGAGTCTCTACTTTCAGATGCAACAGAAATTTTGCGGATTGGTCAATCCGTTCGCGAGATATGGCAGTTTGTAGGTAAGAAACGCTTGAGAAACTCAAAATTTTCGCAGTTCTGATGCTCGAAACGAATAACTGGAACGGCCTAGGGGAAAACTACACATACCGTTGTAATCGGGCGAGTTTCTACTTTCAGATGCAACAGAAATTTTGCGGATTGATCAATCCGTTCGCGAGATATGGCAGTTTGGAGATAAGAAACGCTTGAGAAACACAAAATTTTCGCAGTTCTGATGCTCGAAACGAGTAACTAGAACGGCCTAGGGGAAAAGCACGCATACTGTTGTAATCGGGCGAGTTTCTACTTTCAGATGCAACAGAAATTTTGCGGATGGATCAATCCGTTCGCGAGATATGGCAGTTTGGAGATAAGAAACGCTTGAGAAACTCAAATTTTCGCAGTTCTGATGCTCGAAACGAGTAACTAGAACGGCCTAGGGGAAAAGTGCCCATACCGTTGTAATTTGGCGAGTTTCTACTTTCCGATGCAACAGAAATTTTGCGGATTGATCAATCCGTTCGCGAGATATGGCAGTTTGGAGATAAGAAACGCTTGAGAAACTCAAAATTTTCGCAGTTCTGATGCTCGAAACGAGTAACTAGAACGGCCTAGGGGAAAAGTACGCTTACCGTTGTAATCGGGCGAGTTTCTACTTTCAGATGCAACAGAAATTTTGCGGATTGATCAATCTATTCGCGAGATATGGCAGTTTGGAGGTAAGAAACGCTTGAGAAACTCAAAATTTTCGCCGTTCTGATGCTCGAAACGAATAACTAGGACGGCCTATGGGAAAAGTGCGCATACCGTTGTAATCGGGCGAGTTTCTACTTTCAGAAGCAACAGAAATTTTGCGGATTGGTCCATCCGTTCGCGAGATATGGCAGTTTGGAGATAAGAAACGCTTGAGAAACTCAAAATTTTCGCAGTTCTGATGCTCGAAATGAATAACTGGAACGGCCTAGGGGAAAACTACACATACCGTTGTAATCGGGCGAGTTTCTACTTTCAGATGCAACAGAAATTTTGCGGATTGGTCAGTCCGTTCGCGAGATATGGCAGTTTGGAGGTAAGAAACGCTTGAGAAACACAAAATTTTCGCAGTTCTGATGCTCGAAACGAATAACTAGAACGGCCTAGGGGAAAAGTACGCATACCGTTGTAATCGGGGGAGTTTCTACTTTCAGATGCAACAGAAATTTTGCGGATTGGTCAATCCTTTCGCGAGATATGGCAGTTTGGATGTAAGAAACGCTTGAGAAACTCAAATTTTCGCAGTTCTGATGCTCGAAACGAGTAACTAGAACGGCCTAGGGGAAAAGTGCCCATACCGTTGTAATTTGGCGAGTTTCTACTTTCCGATGCAACAGAAATTTTGCGGATTGATCAATCCGTTCGCGAGATATGGCAGTTTGGAGATAAGAAACGCTTGAGAAACTCAAATTTTCGCAGTTCTGATGCTCGAAACGAGTAACTGGAACGGCCTAGGGGAAAACTACACATACCGTTGTAATCGCGCGAGTTTCTACTTTCAGATGCAACAGAAATTTTGCGGATGGATCAATCCGTTCGCGAGATATGGCAGTTTGGAGACAAGAAATGCTTGAGAAACTCAAATTTTCGCAGTTCTGATGCTCGAAACGAGTAACAAGAACGGCCTAGGGGAAAACTGCCCATACCGTTGTAATTTGGCGAGTTTCTACTTTCTGATGCAACAGCAATTTTGCGGATTGATCAATCCGTTCGCGAGATATGGCAGTTTGGAGATAAGAAACGCTTGAGAAACTCAAAATTTTCGCAGTTCTGATGCTCGAAACGAATAACTAGAACGGCCTAGGGGGAAAGTGGGCATACCGTTGTAATCGGGCGAGTTTCTACTTTCAGATGCAACAGAAATTTTGCGGATTAGTCAATCCGTTCGCGAGATATGGCAGTTTGGAGGTAAGAAACGCTTGAGAAACTCAAAATTTTCGCCGTTCTGATGCTCGAAACGAGTAACTAGAACGGCCTAGGGGAAAAGTACGCTTACCGTTGTAATCGGGCGAGTTTCTCCTTTCAGATGCAACAGAAATTTTGCGGATTGATCAATCTATTCGCGAGATATGGCAGTTTGGAGGTAAGAAACGCTTGAGAAACTCAAAATTTTCGCCGTTCTGATGCTCGAAACGAATAACTAGGACGGCCTATGGGAAAAGTGCGCATACCGTTGTAATCGGGCGAGTTTCTACTTTCAGAAGCAACAGAAATTTTGCGGATTGGTCCATCCGTTCGCGAGATATGGCAGTTTGGAGATAAGAAACGCTTGAGAAACTCAAAATTTTCGCAGTTCTGATGCTCGAAATGAATAACTGGAACGGCCTAGGGGAAAACTACACATACCGTTGTAATCGGGCGAGTTTCTACTTTCAGATGCAACAGAAATTTTGCGGATTGGTCAGTCCGTTCGCGAGATATGGCAGTTTGGAGGTAAGAAACGCTTGAGAAACACAAAATTTTCGCAGTTCTGATGCTCGAAACGAATAACTAGAACGGCCTAGGGGAAAAGTACGCATACCGTTGTAATCGGGGGAGTTTCTACTTTCAGATGCAACAGAAATTTTGCGGATTGGTCAATCCTTTCGCGAGATATGGCAGTTTGGATGTAAGAAACGCTTGAGAAACTCAAATTTTCGCAGTTCTGATGCTCGAAACGAGTAACTAGAACGGCCTAGGGGAAAAGTGCCCATACCGTTGTAATTTGGCGAGTTTCTACTTTCCGATGCAACAGAAATTTTGCGGATTGATCAATCCGTTCGCGAGATATGGCAGTTTGGAGATAAGAAACGCTTGAGAAACTCAAATTTTCGCAGTTCTGATGCTCGAAACGAGTAACTGGAACGGCCTAGGGGAAAACTACACATACCGTTGTAATCGGGCGAGTTTCTACTTTCAGATGCAACAGAAATTTTGCGGATGGATCAATCCGTTCGCGAGATATGGCAGTTTGGAGACAAGAAATGCTTGAGAAACTCAAATTTTCGCAGTTCTGATGCTCGAAACGAGTAACAAGAACGGCCTAGGGGAAAACTGCCCATACCGTTGTAATTTGGCGAGTTTCTACTTTCTGATGCAACAGCAATTTTGCGGATTGATCAATCCGTTCGCGAGATATGGCAGTTTGGAGATAAGAAACGCTTGAGAAACTCAAAATTTTCGCAGTTCTGATGCTCGAAACGAATAACTAGAACGGCCTAGGGGGAAAGTGGGCATACCGTTGTAATCGGGCGAGTTTCTACTTTCAGATGCAACAGAAATTTTGCGGATTAGTCAATCCGTTCGCGAGATATGGCAGTTTGGAGGTAAGAAACGCTTGAGAAACTCAAAATTTTCGCCGTTCTGATGCTCGAAACGAGTAACTAGAACGGCCTAGGGGAAAAGTACGCTTACCGTTGTAATCGGGCGAGTTTCTCCTTTCAGATGCAACAGAAATTTTGCGGATTAGTCAATCCGTTCGCGAGATATGGCAGTTTGGAGGTAAGAAACGCTTGAGAAACTCAAAATTTTCGCCGTTCTGATGCTCGAAACGAGTAACTAGAACGGCCTCGGGGAAAAGTGCGCATACCGTTGTAATCGGGCGAGTTTCTCCTTTCAGATGCAACAGAAATTTTGCGGATTAGTCAATCCGTTCGCGAGATATGGCAGTTTGGAGGTAAGAAACGCTTGAGAAACACAAAATTTTCGCAGTTCTGATGCTCGAAACGAATAACTAGAACGGCCTAGGGGAAAAGTACGCATACCGTTGTAATCGGGCGAGTCTCTACTTTCAGATGCAACAGAAATTTTGCGGATTGGTCAATCCGTTCGCGAGATATGGCAGTTTGTAGGTAAGAAACGCTTGAGAAACTCAAAATTTTCGCAGTTCTGATGCTCGAAACGAATAACTGGAACGGCCTAGGGGAAAACTACACATACCGTTGTAATCGGGCGAGTTTCTACTTTCAGATGCAACAGAAATTTTGCGGATTGATCAATCCGTTCGCGAGATATGGCAGTTTGGAGATAAGAAACGCTTGAGAAACTCAAAATTTTCGCAGTTCTGATGCTCGAAACGAGTAACTAGAACGGCCTAGGGGAAAAGTACGCTTACCGTTGTAATCGGGCGAGTTTCTACTTTCAGATGCAACAGAAATTTTGCGGATTTATCCATCCGTTCGCGAGATATGGCAGTTTGGAGGTAAGAAACTCTTGAGAAACTCAAAATTTTCGCCGTTCTGATGCTCGAAACGAATAACTAGAACGGCCTAGGGGAAAAGTGCGCATACCGTTGTAATCGGGCGAGTTTCTACTTTCAGATGCATTAGAAATTTTGCGGATTGGTCAATCGGTTCGCGAGATATGGCAATTTGGAGGTAAGAAACGCTTGAGAAACTCAAAATTTGCGCAGTTCTGATGCTCGAAACGAATAACTAGAACGGCCTAGCGGAAAAGTGCGCATACCGTTGTAATCGGGCGAGTTTCTTCTTTCAGATGCAACAGAAATTTTGCGGATCGGTCAATCCGTTCGCGAGATATGGCAGTTTGGATGTAAGAAACGCTTGAGGAACTCAAAATTTTCGCAGTTCTGATGCTCGAAACGAACAACTGGAACGGCCTAGGGGAAAACTACACATACCGTTGTAATCGGGCGAGTTTCTACTTTCAGATGCAACAGAAACTTTGCGGATTTATCCATCCGTTCGCGAGATATGGCAGTTTGGAGATAAGAAACGCTTGAGAAACTCAAAATTTTCGCAGTTCTGATGCTCGAAATGAATAACTGGAACGGCCTAGGGGAAAACTACACATACCGTTGTAATCGGGCGAGTTTCTACTTTCAGATGCAACAGAAATTTTGAGGATTGGTCAATCCGTTCGCGAGATATGGCAGTTTGGAGGTAAGAAACGCTTGAGAAACACAAAATTTTCGCAGTTCTGATGCTCGAAACGAATAACTAGAACGGCCTAGGGGAAAAGTACGCATACCGTTGTAATCGGGCGAGTCTCTACTTTCAGATGCAACAGAAATTTTGCGGATTGGTCAATCCGTTCGCGAGATATGGCAGTTTGTAGGTAAGAAACGCTTGAGAAACTCAAAATTTGCGCAGTTCTGATGCTCGAAACGAATAACTAGAACGGCCTAGCGGAAAAGTGCGCATACCGTTGTAATCGGGCGAGTTTCTTCTTTCAGATGCAACAGAAATTTTGCGGATCGGTCAATCCGTTCGCGAGATATGGCAGTTTGGATGTAAGAAACGCTTGAGGAACTCAAAATTTTCGCAGTTCTGATGCTCGAAACGAACAACTGGAACGGCCTAGGGGAAAACTACACATACCGTTGTAATCGGGCGAGTTTCTACTTTCAGATGCAACAGAAACTTTGCGGATTTATCCATCCGTTCGCGAGATATGGCAGTTTGGAGATAAGAAACGCTTGAGAAACTCAAAATTTTCGCAGTTCTGATGCTCGAAATGAATAACTGGAACGGCCTAGGGGAAAACTACACATACCGTTGTAATCGGGCGAGTTTCTACTTTCAGATGCAACAGAAATTTTGAGGATTGGTCAATCCGTTCGCGAGATATGGCAGTTTGGAGGTAAGAAACGCTTGAGAAACACAAAATTTTCGCAGTTCTGATGCTCGAAACGAATAACTAGAACGGCCTAGGGGAAAAGTACGCATACCGTTGTAATCGGGCGAGTCTCTACTTTCAGATGCAACAGAAATTTTGCGGATTGGTCAATCCGTTCGCGAGATATGGCAGTTTGTAGGTAAGAAACGCTTGAGAAACTCAAAATTTTCGCAGTTCTGATGCTCGAAACGAATAACTGGAACGGCCTAGGGGAAAACTACACATACCGTTGTAATCGGGCGAGTTTCTACTTTCAGATGCAACAGAAATTTTGCGGATTGTTCAATCCGTTCGCGAGATATGGCAGTTTGGAGATAAGAAACGCTTGAGAAACACAAAATTTTCGCAGTTCTGATGCTCGAAACGAGTAACTAGAACGGCCTAGGGGAAAAGCACGCATACTGTTGTAATCGGGCGAGTTTCTACTTTCAGATGCAACAGAAATTTTGCGGATGGATCAATCCGTTCGCGAGATATGGCAGTTTGGAGATAAGAAACGCTTGAGAAACTCAAATTTTCGCAGTTCTGATGCTCGAAACGAGTAACTAGAACGGCCTAGGGGAAAAGTGCCCATACCGTTGTAATTTGGCGAGTTTCTACTTTCCGATGCAACAGAAATTTTGCGGATTGATCAATCCGTTCGCGAGATATGGCAGTTTGGAGATAAGAAACGCTTGAGAAACTCAAAATTTTCGCAGTTCTGATGCTCGAAACGAGTAACTAGAACGGCCTAGGGGAAAAGTACGCTTACCGTTGTAATCGGGCGAGTTTCTACTTTCAGATGCAACAGAAATTTTGCGGATTGATCAATCTGTTCGCGAGATATGGCAGTTTGGAGGTAAGAAACGCTTGAGAAACTCAAAATTTTCGCCGTTCTGATGCTCGAAACGAATAACTAGGACGGCCTAGGGGAAAAGTGCGCATACCGTTGTAATCGGGCGAGTTTCTACTTTCAGATGCAACAGAAATTTTGCGGATTAGTCAATCCGTTCGCGAGATATGGCAGTTTGGAGGTAAGAAACGCTTGAGAAACTCAAAATTTTCGCCGTTCTGATGCTCGAAACGAATAACTAGAACGGCCTAGGGGAAAAGTACGCTTACCGTTGTAATCGGGCGAGTTTCTTCTTTCAGATGCAACAGAAATTTTGCGGATCGGTCAATCCGTTCGCGAGATATGGCAGTTTGGATGTAAGAAACGCTTGAGGAACTCAAAATTTTCGCAGTTCTGATGCTCGAAATGAATAACTGGAACGGCCTAGGGGAAAACTACACATACCGTTGTAATCGGGCGAGTTTCTACTTTCAGATGCAACAGAAATTTTGCGGATTGGTCAATCCGTTCGCGAGATATGGCAGTTTGGAGGTAAGAAACGCTTGAGAAACACAAAATTTTCGCAGTTCTGATGCTCGAAACGAAGAACTAGAACGGCCTAGGGGAAAAGTACGCATACCGTTGTAATCGGGGGAGTTTCTACTTTCAGATGCAACAGAAATTTTGCGGATTGGTCAATCCGTTCGCGAGATATGGCAGTTTGGATGTAAGAAACGCTTGAGAAACTCAAATTTTCGCAGTTCTGATGCTCGAAACGAGTAACTAGAACGGCCTAGGGGAAAAGTGCCCATACCGTTGTAATTTGGCTAGTTTCTACTTTCCGATGCAACAGAAATTTTGCGGATTGATCAATCCGTTCGCGAGATATGGCAGTTTGGAGATAAGAAACGCTTGAGAAACTCAAAACTTTCGCAGTTCTGATGCTCGAAACGAGTAACTGGAACGGCCTAGGGGAAAAGTGCGCATACCGTTGTAATCGGGAGAGTTTCTACTTTCAGATGCAACAGAAATTTTGCGGATTGGTCAATCCGTTCGCGAGATGTGGCAGTTTGGAGATAAGAAACGCTTGAGAAACTCAAAATTTTCGCAGTTCTGATGCTCGAAACGAATAACTAGAACGGCCTAGGGGAAAAGTGCGCATACCGTTGTAATCGGGCGAGTATCTACTTTCAGAAGCAACAGAAATTTTGCGGATTGGTCAATCCGTTCGCGAGATATGGCAGTTTGGAGATAAGAAACGCTTGAGAAACTCAAAATTTTCGCAGTTCTGATGCTCGAAATGAATAACTGGAACGGCCTAGGGGAAAACTACACATACCGTTGTAATCGGGCGAGTTTCTACTTTCAGATGCAACAGAAATTTTGCGGATAGGTCAATCCGTTCGCGAGATATGGCAGTTTGGATGTAAGCAACGCTTGAGAAACACAAAATTTTCGCAGTTCTGATGCTCGAAACGAATAACTAGAACGGCCTAGGGGAAAAGTACGCATACCGTTGTAATCGGGCGAGTTTCTACTTTCAGATGCAACAGAAATTTTGCGGATTGATCAATCCGTTCGCGAGATATGGCAGTTTGGAGATAAGAAACGCTTGAGAAACTCAATATTTTCGCAGTTCTGATGCTCAAAACGAGGAACTGAAACGGCCTAGGGGAAAAGCACGCATACTGTTGTAATCGGGCGAGTTTCTACTTTCAGATGCAACAGAAATTTTGCGGATCGATCAATCCGTTCGCGAGATATGGCAGTTTGGAGATAAGAAACGCTTGAGAAACACAAATTTTCACAGTTCTGATGCTCGAAACGAGTAACTAGAACGGCCTAGGGGAAAAGCAAGCATACTGTTGTAATCGGGCGAGTTTCTACTTTCAGATGCAACAGAAATTTTGCGGATCGATCAATCCGTTCGCGAGATATGGCAGTTTGGAGATAAGAAACGCTTGAGAAACTCAAATTTTCGCAGTTCTGATGCTCGAAACGAGTAACAAGAACGGCCTAGGGGAAAACTGCCCATACCGTTGTAATTTGGCGAGTTTCTACTTTCTGATGCAACAGAAATTTTGCGGATTGATCAATCCGTTCGCGAGATATGGCAGTTTGGAGATAAGAAACGCTTGAGAAACTCAAAATTTTCGCAGTTCTGATGCTCGAAACGAATAACTAGAACGGCCTAGGGGAAAAGTGGGCATACCGTTGTAATCGGGCGAGTTTCTACTTTCAGACACAACAGAAATTTTTCGGATTGGTCAATCCGTTTGCGAGATGTGGCAGTTTGGAGGTAAGAAACGTTTGAGAAACTCAAAATTCTCGCAGTTCTGATGCTCGAAACGAGTAACTAGAACGGCCTAGGGGAAAAGTACGCATACCGTTGTAATCGGGCGAGTTTCTACTTTCAGATGCAACAGAAATTATGCGGATTGGTCAATCCGTTCGCGAGATATGGCAGTTTGGAGATAAGAAACGCTTGAGAAACTCAAAATTTTCGCAGTTCTGATGCTCGAAACGAATAACTAGAACGGCCTAGGGGAAAAGTGCGCATACCGTTGTAATCGGGCGAGTATCTACTTTCAGAAGCAACAGAAATTTTGCGGATTGGTCAATCCGTTCGCGAGATATGGCAGTTTGGAGATAAGAAACGCTTGAGAAACTCAAAATTTTCGCAGTTCTGATGCTCGAAATGAATAACTGGAACGGCCTAGGGGAAAAGTGCGCATACCGTTGTAATCGGGCGAGTTTCTACTTTCAGATGCAACAGAAATTTTGCGGATTGGTCAATCCGTTCGCGAGATATGGCAGTTTGGAGATAAGAAACGCTTGAGAAACTCAAAATTTTCGCAGTTCTGGTGCTCGAAACGAATAACTAGAACGGCCTAGGGGAAAAGTGCGCATACCGTTGTAATCGGGCGAGTATCTACTTTCAGAAGCAACAGAAATTTTGCGGATTGGTCAATCCGTTCGCGAGATATGGCAGTTTGGAGATAAGAAACGCTTGAGAAACACAAAATTTTCGCAGTTCTGATGCTCGAAACGAATAACTAGAACGGCCTAGGGGAAAAGTACGCATACCGTTGTAATCGGGCGAGTTTCTACTTTCAGATGCAACAGAAATTTTGCGGATTGTTCAATCCGTTCGCGAGATATGGCAGTTTGGAGGTAAGAAACGCTTGAGAAACTCAAAATTTTCGCAGTTCTGATGCTCGAAATGAATAACTGGAACGGCCTAGGGGAAAACTACACACACCGTTGTAATCGGGCGAGTTTCTACTTTCAGATGCAACAGAAATTTTGCGGAATAGTCAATCCGTTCGCGAGATATGGCAGTTTGGAGGTAAGAAACGCTTGAGAAACTCAAAATTTTCGCCGTTCTGATGCTCGAAACGAATAACTAGAACGGCCTAGGGGAAAAGTGCTCTTACCGTTGTAATCGGGCGAGTTTCTACTTTCAGATGCAACAGAAATTTTGCGGATTGGTCAATCCGTTCGCGAGATATGGCAGTTTGGAGATAAGAAACGCTTGAGAAACTCAAAATTTTCGCAGTTCTGATGCTCGAAATGAATAACTGGAACGGCCTAGGGGAAAACTACAAATACCGTTGTAATCGGGCGAGTTTCTACTTTCAGATGCAACAGAAATTTTGCGGATAGGTCAATCCGTTCGCGAGATATGGCAGTTTGGATGTAAGAAACGCTTGAGAAACACAAAATTTTCGCAGTTCTGATGCTCGAAACGAATAACTAGAACGGCCTAGGGGAAAAGTACGCATACCGTTGTAATCGGGCGAGTTTCTACTTTCAGATGCAACAGAAATTTTGCGGATTGTTCAATCCGTTCGCGAGATATGGCAGTTTGGAGGTAAGAAACGCTTGAGAAACTCAAAATTTTCGCAGTTCTGATGCTCGAAATGAATAACTGGAACGGCCTAGGGGAAAACTACACACACCGTTGTAATCGGGCGAGTTTCTACTTTCAGATGCAACAGAAATTTTGCGGAATAGTCAATCCGTTCGCGAGATATGGCAGTTTGGAGGTAAGAAACGCTTGAGAAACTCAAAATTTTCGCCGTTCTGATGCTCGAAACGAATAACTAGAACGGCCTAGGGGAAAAGTGCTCTTACCGTTGTAATCGGGCGAGTTTCTACTTTCAGATGCAACAGAAATTTTGCGGATTGGTCAATCCGTTCGCGAGATATGGCAGTTTGGAGGTAAGAAACGCTTGAGAAACTCAAAATTTTCGCAGTTCTGATGCTCGAAATGAATAACTGGAACGGCCTAGGGGAAAACTACACACACCGTTGTAATCGGGCGAGTTTCTACTTTCAGATGCAACAGAAATTTTGCGGATTGGTCAATCCGTTCACGAGATATGGCAGTTTGGATGTAAGAAACGCTTGAGAAACTCAAAATTTTCGCAGTTCTGATGCTCGAAACGAATAACTAGAACGGCCTAGGGGAAAAGTACGCATACCGTTGTAATCGGGCGAGTTTCTACTTTCAGATGCAACAGAAATTTTGCGGATTGATCAATCCGTTCGCGAGATATGGCAGTTTGGAGATAAGAAACGCTTGAGAAACTCAATATTTTCGCAGTTCTGATGCTCGAAACGAGTAACTGAAACGGCCTAGGGGAAAAGCACGCATACTGTTGTAATCGGGCGAGTTTCTACTTTCAGGTGCAACAGAAATTTTGCGGATCGATCAATCCGTTCGCGAGATATGGCAGTTTGGAGATAAGAAACGCTTGAGAAACACAAAATTTTCGCAGTTCTGATGCTCGAAACGAGTAACTAGAACGGCCTAGGGGAAAAGCACGCATACTGTTGTAATCGGGCGAGTTTCTACTTTCAGATGCAACAGAAATTTTGCGGATTGATCAATCCGTTCGCGAGATATGGCAGTTTGGAGATAAGAAACGCTTGAGAAACTCAAATTTTCGCAGTTCTGATGCTCGAAACGAGTAACTAGAACGGCCTAGGGGAAAAGTGCCCATACCGTTGTAATTTGGCGAGTTTCTACTTTCTGATGCAACAGAAATTTTGCGGATTAGTCAATCCGTTCGCGAGATATGGCAGTTTGGAGGTAAGAAACGCTTGAGAAACTCAAAATTTTCGCCGTTCTGATGCTCGAAACGAATAACTAGAACGGCCTAGGGGAAAAGTGCGCATACCGTTGTAATCGGGCGAGTTTCTACTTTCAGATGCAACAGAAATTTTGCGGATTGGTCAATCCGTTCGCGAGATATGGCAGTTTGGAGGTAAGAAACGCTTGAGAAACTCAAAATTTTCGCAGTTCTGATGCTCGAAATGAATAACTGGAACGGCCTAGGGGAAAACTACACACACCGTTGTAATCGGGCGAGTTTCTACTTTCAGATGCAACAGAAATTTTGCGGATTGGTCAATCCGTTCACGAGATATGGCAGTTTGGATGTAAGAAACGCTTGAGAAACTCAAAATTTTCGCAGTTCTGATGCTCGAAACGAATAACTAGAACGGCCTAGGGGAAAAGTACGCATACCGTTGTAATCTTGCGAGTTTCTACTTTCAGATGCAACAGAAATTTTGCGGATTGATCAATCCGTTCGCGAGATATGGCAGTTTGGAGATAAGAAACGCTTGAGAAACTCAATATTTTCGCAGTTCTGATGCTCGAAACGAGTAACTGAAACGGCCTAGGGGAAAAGCACGCATACTGTTGTAATCGGGCGAGTTTCTACTTTCAGATGCAACAGAAATTTTGCGAATCGATCAATCCGTTCGCGAGATATGGCAGTTTGGAGATAAGAAACGCTTGAGAAACACAAAATTTTCGCAGTTCTGATGCTCGAAACGAGTAACTAGAACGGCCTAGGGGAAAAGCACGCATACTGTTGTAATCGGGCGAGTTTCTACTTTCAGATGCAACAGAAATTTTGCGGATTGATCAATCCGTTCGCGAGATATGGCAGTTTGGAGATAAGAAACGCTTGAGAAACTCAAATTTTCGCAGTTCTGATGCTCGAAACGAGTAACTAGAACGGCCTAGGGGAAAAGTGCCCATACCGTTGTAATTTGGCGAGTTTCTACTTTCTGATGCAACAGAAATTTTGCGGATTAGTCAATCCGTTCGCGAGATATGGCAGTTTGGAGGTAAGAAACGCTTGAGAAACTCAAAATTTTCACCGTTCTGATGCTCGAAACGAATAACTAGAACGGCCTAGGGGAAAAGTGCGCATACCGTTGTAATCGGGCGAGTTTCCACTTTCAGATGCAACAGAAATTTGGCGGATTGGTCAATCCGTTCGCGAGATATGGCAGTTTGGAGATAAGAAACGCTTGAGAAACTCAAAATTTTCGCAGTTCTGATGCTCGAAACGAATAACTAGAACGGCCTAGGGGAAAAGTGCGCATACCGTTGTAATCGGGCGAGTTTCTACTTTCAGATGCAATAGAAATTTTGCGGATTGGTCAATCGGTTCGCGAGATATGGCAGTTTGGAGGTAAGAAACGCTTGAGAAACTCAATATTTTCGCAGTTCTGATGCTCGAAACGAATAACTAGAACGGCCTAGGGGAAAAGTACGTATACCGTTGTAATCGGGCGAGTTTCTACTTTCAGATGCAACAGAAATTTTGCGGATTGATCAATCCGTTCGCGAGATATGGCAGTTTGGAGATAAGAAACGCTTGAGAAACTCAAAATTTTCGCAGTTCTGATGCTCGAAACGAATAACTAGAACGGCCTAGGGGAAAAGTACGCATACCGTTGTAATCGGGCGAGTTTCTACTTTCAGATGCAACAGAAATTTTGCGGATAGGTCAATCCGTTCGCGAGATATGGCAGTTTGGATGTAAGAAACGCTTGAGAAACTCAAAATTTTCGCAGTTCTGATGCTCGAAATGAATAACTGGAACGGCCTAGGGGAAAACTACACATACCGTTGTAATCGGGCGAGTTTCTACTTTCAGATGCAACAGAAATTTTGCGGATAGGTCAATCCGTTCGCGAGATATGGCAGTTTGGATGTAAGAAACGCTTGAGAAACACAAAATTTTCGCAGTTCTGATGCTCGAAACGAATAACTAGAACGGCCTAGGGGAAAAGTACGCATACCGTTGTAATCGGGCGAGTTTCTACTTTCAGATGCAACAGAAATTTTGCGGATTGTTCAATCCGTTCGCGAGATATGGCAGTTTGGAGGTAAGAAACGCTTGAGAAACTCAAAATTCTCGCAGTTCTGATGCTCGAAACGAGTAACTAGAACGGCCTAGGGGAAAAGTACGCATACCGTTGTAATCGGGCGAGTTTCTACTTTCAGATGCAACAGAAATTATGCGGATTGGTCAATCCGTTCGCGAGATATGGCAGTTTGGAGATAAGAAACGCTTGAGAAACTCAAAATTTTCGCAGTTCTGATGCTCGAAACGAATAACTAGAACGGCCTAGGGGAAAAGTGCGCATACCGTTGTAATCGGGCGAGTATCTACTTTCAGAAGCAACAGAAATTTTGCGGATTGGTCAATCCGTTCGCGAGATATGGCAGTTTGGAGATAAGAAACGCTTGAGAAACTCAAAATTTTCGCAGTTCTGATGCTCGAAATGAATAACTGGAACGGCCTAGGGGAAAAGTGCGCATACCGTTGTAATCGGGCGAGTTTCTACTTTCAGATGCAACAGAAATTTTGCGGATTGGTCAATCCGTTCGCGAGATATGGCAGTTTGGAGATAAGAAACGCTTGAGAAACTCAAAATTTTCGCAGTTCTGGTGCTCGAAACGAATAACTAGAACGGCCTAGGGGAAAAGTGCGCATACCGTTGTAATCGGGCGAGTATCTACTTTCAGAAGCAACAGAAATTTTGCGGATTGGTCAATCCGTTCGCGAGATATGGCAGTTTGGAGATAAGAAACGCTTGAGAAACTCAAAATTTTCGCAGTTCTGATGCTCGAAATGAATAACTGGAACGGCCTAGGGGAAAACTACACATACCGTTGTAATCGGGCGAGTTTCTACTTTCAGATGCAACAGAAATTTTGCGGATAGGTCAATCCGTTCGCGAGATATGGCAGTTTGGATGTAAGAAACGCTTGAGAAACACAAAATTTTCGCAGTTCTGATGCTCGAAACGAATAACTAGAACGGCCTAGGGGAAACCTACACCTACCTTTGTAATCGGGCGAGTTTCTACTTTCAGATGCAACAGAAATTTTGCGGATTGGTCAATCCGTTCGCGAGATATGGCAGTTTGGAGGTAAGAAACGCTTGAGAAACACAAAATTTTCGCAGTTCTGATGCTCGAAACGAATAACTAGAACGGCCTAGGGGAAAAGTACGCATACCGTTGTAATCGGGCGAGTTTCTATTTTCAGATGCAACAGAAATTTTGCGGATTGGTCAATCCGTTCGCGAGATATGGCAGTTTGGAGGTAAGAAACGCTTGAGAAACTCAAAATTTTCGCAGTTTTGATGCTCGAAATGAATAACTGGAACGGCCTAGGGGAAAACTACACATACCGTTGTAATCGGGCAAGTTTCTACTTTCAGATGCAACAGAAATTTTGCGGATTGGTCAATCCGTTCGCGAGATATGGCAGTTTGGAGAAAAGAAACGCTTGAGAAACTCAAAATTTTCGCAGTTCTGATGCTCGAAACGAATAACTAGAACGGCCTAGGGGAAAAGTACGCATACCGTTGTAATCGGGCGAGTTTCTATTTTCAGATGCAACAGAAATTTTGCGGATTGGTCAATCCGTTCGCGAGATATGGCAGTTTGGAGGTAAGAAACGCTTGAGAAACTCAAAATTTTCGCAGTTTTGATGCTCGAAATGAATAACTGGAACGGCCTAGGGGAAAACTACACCTACCGTTGTAATCGGGCGAGTTTCTACTTTCAGATGCAACAGAAATTTTGCGGATGGATCAATCCGTTCGCGAGATATGGCAGTTTGGAGATAAGAAACGCTTGAGAAACTCAAAATTTTCGCAGTTCTGATGCTCGAAACGAGTAACTAGAACGGCCTAGGGGAAAAGTACGCATAGCGTTGTAATCGGGCGAGTTTCTACTTTCAGATGCAACAGAAATTTTGCGGATTGGTCAATCCGTTCGCGAGATATGGCAGTTTGGAGGTAAGAAACGCTTGAGAAACACAAAATTTTCGCAGTTCTGATGCTCGAAACGAATAACTAGAACGGCCTAGGGGAAAAGTACGCATACCGTTGTAATCGGGCGAGTTTCTATTTTCAGATGCAACAGAAATTTTGCGGATTGGTCAATCCGTTCGCGAGATATGGCAGTTTGGAGGTAAGAAACGCTTGAGAAACTCAAAATTTTCGCAGTTTTGATGCTCGAAATGAATAACTGGAACGGCCTAGGGGAAAACTACACATACCGTTGTAATCGGGCAAGTCTCTACTTTCAGATGCAACAGAAATTTTGCGGATTGGTCAATCCGTTCGCGAGATATGGCAGTTTGGAGGTAAGAAACGCTTGAGAAACTCAAAATTTTCGCAGTTCTGATGCTCGAAACGAATAACTAGAACGGCCTAGGGGAAAACTACACGTACCGTTGTAATCGGGCGAGTTTCTACTTTCAGATGCAACAGAAATTTTGCGGATGGATCAATCCGTTCGCGAGATATGGCAGTTTGGAAATAAGAAACGCTTGAGAAACTCAAAATTTTCGCAGTTCTGATGCTCGAAACGAGTAACTAGAACGGCCTAGGGGAAAAGTACGCATAGCGTTGTAATCGGGCGAGTTTCTACTTTCAGATGCAACAGAAATTTTGCGGATTGGTCAAACCGTTCGCGAGATATGGCAGTTTGGAGGTAAGAAACGCTTGAGAAACTCAAAATTTTCGCAGTTCTGATGCTCGAAACGAATAACTAGAACGGCCTAGGGGAAAAGTACGCATACTGATGTTATCGGGCGTGTTTCTACTTTCAGATGCAACAGAAATTTTGCGGATTTATCCATCCGTTCGCGAGATATGGCAGTTTGGAGATAAGAAACGCTTGAGAAACTCAAAATTTTCGCAGTTCTGATGCTCGAAACGAATAACTAGAACGGCCTAGGGGAAAAGTGCGCATACCGTTGTAATCGGGCGAGTTTCTACTTTCAGATGCATTAGAAATTTTGCGGATTGGTCAATCGGTTCGCGAGATATGGCAATTTGGAGGTAAGAAACGCTTGAGAAACTCAAAATTTGCGCTGTTCTGATGCTCGAAACGAATAACTAGAACGGCCTAGCGGAAAAGTGCGCATACCGTTGTAATCGGGCGAGTTTCTTCTTTCAGATGCAACAGAAATTTTGCGGATCGGTCAATCCGTTCGCGAGATATGGCAGTTTGGATGTAAGAAACGCTTGAGGAACTCAAAATTTTCGCAGTTCTGATGCTCGAATCGAACAACTGGAAAGGCCTAGGGGAAAACTACACATACCGTTGTAATCGGGCGAGTTTCTACTTTCAGATGCAACAGAAACTTTGCGGATTTATCCATCCGTTCGCGAGATATGGCAGTTTGGAGATAAGAAACGCTTGAGAAACTCAAAATTTTCGCAGTTCTGATGCTCGAAATGAATAACTGGAACGGCCTAGGGGAAAACTACACATACCGTTGTAATCGGGCGAGTTTCTACTTTCAGATGCAACAGAAATTTTGCGGATTGGTCAATCCGTTCGCGAGATATGGCAGTTTGGAGGTAAGAAACGCTTGAGAAACACAAAATTTTCGCAGTTCTGATGCTCGAAACGAATAACTAGAACGGCCTAGGGGAAAAGTACGCATACCGTTGTAATCGGGCGAGTCTCTACTTTCAGATGCAATAGAAATTTTGCGGATTGGTCAATCGGTTCGCGAGATATGGCAGTTTGGAGGTAAGAAACACTTGAGAAACTCAAAATTTGCGCAGTTCTGATGCTCGAAACGAATAACTAGAACGGCCTAGCGGAAAAGTGCGCATACCGTTGTAATCGGGCGAGTTTCTACTTTCAGATGCAACAGAAACTTTGCGGATTGGTCATTCCGTTCGCGAGATATGGCAGTTTGGAGGTAAGAAACGCTTGAGAAACTCAAAATTTTCGCAGTTCTGATTTTCGAAACGAATAACTAGAACGGCCTAGGTGAAAAGTGCGCATACCGTTGTAATCGGGCGAGTTTCTACTTTCAGAAGCAACAGAAATTTTGCGGATTGGTCAATCCGTTCGCGAGATATGGCAGTTTGGAGATAAGAAACGCTTGAGAAACTCAAAATTTTCGCAGTTCTGATGCTCGAAACGAGTAACTAGAACGGCCTAGGGGAAAAGTACGCTTACCGTTGTAATCGGGCGAGTTTCTACTTTCAGATGCAACAGAAATTTTGCGGATTAGTCAATCCGTTCGCGAGATATGGCAGTTTGGAGGTAAGAAACGCTTGAGAAACTCAAAATTTTCGACGTTCTGATGCTCGAAACGAATAACTAGAACGGCCTTGGGGAAAAGTGCGCATACCGTTGTAATCGGGCGAGTTTCTACTTTCAGATGCAATAGAAATTTTGCGGATTGGTCAATCGGTTCGCGAGATATGGCAGTTTGGAGGTAAGAAACACTTGAGAAACTCAAAATTTGCGCAGTTCTGATGCTCGAAACGAATAACTAGAACGGCCTAGGTGAAAAGTGCGCATACCGTTGTAATCGGGCGAGTTTCTACTTTCAGATGCAATAGAAATTTTGCGGATTGGTCAATCGGTTCGCGAGATATGGCAGTTTGGAGGTAAGAAACGCTTGAGAAACTCAAAATTTTCGCAGTTCTGATTTTCGAAACGAATAACTAGAACGGCCTAGGTGAAAAGTGCGCATACCGTTGTAATCGGGCGAGTTTCTACTTTCAGAAGCAACAGAAATTTTGCGGATTGGTCAATCCGTTCGCGAGATATTGCAGTTTGGAGATAAGAAACGCTTGAGAAACTCAAAATTTTCGCAGTTCTGATGCTCGAAACGAATAACTAGATCGGCCTAGGGGAAAAGTGCGCATACCGTTGTAATCGGGCGAGTATCTACTTTCAGAAGCAACAGAAATTTTGCGGATTGGTCAATCCGTTCGCGAGATATGGCAGTTTGGAGATAAGAAACGCTTGAGAAACTCAAAATTTTCGCAGTTCTGATGCTCGAAACGAGTAACTAGAACGGCCTAGCGGAAAAGTGCGCATACCGTTGTAATCGGGCGAGTTTCTACTTTCAGATGCAATAGAAATTTTGCGGATTGGTCAATCGGTTCGCGAGATATGGCAGTTTGGATGTAAGAAACACTTGAGAAACTCAAAATTTGCGCAGTTCTGATGCTCGAAACGAATAACTAGAACGGCCTAGCGGAAAAGTGCGCATACCGTTGTAATCGGGCGAGTTTCTACTTTCAGATGCAACAGAAACTTTGCGGATTGGTCATTCCGTTCGCGAGATATGGCAGTTTGGAGGTAAGAAACGCTTGAGAAACTCAAAATTTTCGCAGTTCTGATTTTCGAAACGAATAACTAGAACGGCCTAGGTGAAAAGTGCGCATACCGTTGTAATCGGGCGAGTTTCTACTTTCAGAAGCAACAGAAATTTTGCGGATTGGTCAATCCGTTCGCGAGATATGGCAGTTTGGAGATAAGAAACGCTTGAGAAACTCAAAATTTTCGCAGTTCTGATGCTCGAAACGAATAACTAGATCGGCCTAGGGGAAAAGTGCGCATACCGTTGTAATCGGGCGAGTATCTACTTTCAGAAGCAACAGAAATTTTGCGGATTGGTCAATCCGTTCGCGAGATATGGCAGTTTGGAGATAAGAAACGCTTGAGAAACTCAAAATTTTCGCAGTTCTGATGCTCGAAACGAATAACTAGAACGGCCTAGGGGAAAAGTACGCATACCGTTGTAATCGGGCGAGTCTCTACTTTCAGATGCAACAGAAATTTTGCGGATTGGTCAATCCGTTCGCGAGATATGGCAGTTTGTATGTAAGAAACGCTTGAGAAACTCAAAATTTTCGCAGTTCTGATGCTCGAAACGAATAACTGGAACGGCCTAGGGGAAAACTACACATACCGTTGTAATCGGGCGAGTTTCTACTTTCAGATGCAACAGAAATTTTGCGGATTGATCAATCCGTTCGCGAGATATGGCAGTTTGGAGATAAGAAACGCTTGAGAAACACAAAATTTTCGCAGTTCTGATGCTCGAAACGAGTAACTAGAACGGCCTAGGGGAAAAGCACGCATACTGTTGTAATCGGGCGAGTTTCTACTTTCAGATGCAACAGAAATTTTGCGGATGGATCAATCCGTTCGCGAGATATGGCAGTTTGGAGATAAGAAACGCTTGAGAAACTCAAATTTTCGCAGTTCTGATGCTCGAAACGAGTAACTAGAACGGCCTAGGGGAAAAGTGCCCATACCGTTGTAATTTGGCGAGTTTCTACTTTCCGATGCAACAGCAATTTTGCGGATTGATCAATCCGTTCGCGAGATATGGCAGTTTGGAGATAAGAAACGCTTGAGAAACTCAAAATTTTCGCAGTTCTGATGCTCGAAACGAGTAACTAGAACGGCCTAGGGGAAAAGTACGCTTACCGTTGTAATCGGGCGAGTTTCTACTTTCAGATGCAACAGAAATTTTGCGGATTAGTCAATCCGTTCGCGAGATATGGCAGTTTGGAGGTAAGAAACGCTTGAGAAACTCAAAATTTTCGACGTTCTGATGCTCGAAACGAATAACTAGAACGGCCTTGGGGAAAAGTGCGCATACCGTTGTAATCGGGCGAGTTTCTACTTTCAGATGCAATAGAAATTTTGCGGATTGGTCAATCGGTTCGCGAGATATGGCAGTTTGGAGGTAAGAAACACTTGAGAAACTCAAAATTTGCGCAGTTCTGATGCTCGAAACGAATAACTAGAACGGCCTAGCGGAAAAGTGCGCATACCGTTGTAATCGGGCGAGTTTCTACTTTCAGATGCAACAGAAACTTTGCGGATTGGTCATTCCGTTCGCGAGATATGGCAGTTTGGAGGTAAGAAACGCTTGAGAAACTCAAAATTTTCGCAGTTCTGATTTTCGAAACGAATAACTAGAACGGCCTAGGTGAAAAGTGCGCATACCGTTGTAATCGGGCGAGTTTCTACTTTCAGAAGCAACAGAAATTTTGCGGATTGGTCAATCCGTTCGCGAGATATTGCAGTTTGGAGATAAGAAACGCTTGAGAAACTCAAAATTTTCGCAGTTCTGATGCTCGAAACGAATAACTAGATCGGCCTAGGGGAAAAGTGCGCATACCGTTGTAATCGGGCGAGTATCTACTTTCAGAAGCAACAGAAATTTTGCGGATTGGTCAATCCGTTCGCGAGATATGGCAGTTTGGAGATAAGAAACGCTTGAGAAACTCAAAATTTTCGCAGTTCTGATGCTCGAAACGAATAACTAGAACGGCCTAGGGGAAAAGTACGCATACCGTTGTAATCGGGCGAGTCTCTACTTTCAGATGCAACAGAAATTTTGCGGATTGGTCAATCCGTTCGCGAGATATGGCAGTTTGTAGGTAAGAAACGCTTGAGAAACTCAAAATTTTCGCAGTTCGGATGCTCGAAACGAATAACTGGAACGGCCTAGGGGAAAACTACACATACCGTTGTAATCGGGCGAGTTTCTACTTTCAGATGCAACAGAAATTTTGCGGATTGATCAATCCGTTCGCGAGATATGGCAGTTTGGAGATAAGAAACGCTTGAGAAACACAAAATTTTCGCAGTTCTGATGCTCAAAACGAGTAACTAGAACGGCCTAGGGGAAAAGCACGCATACTGTTGTAATCGGGCGAGTTTCTACTTTCAGATGCAACAGAAATTTTGCGGATGGATCAATCCGTTCGCGAGATATGGCAGTTTGGAGATAAGAAACGCTTGAGAAACTCAAATTTTCGCAGTTCTGATGCTCGAAACGAGTAACTAGAACGGCCTAGGGGAAAAGTGCCCATACCGTTGTAATTTGGCGAGTTTCTACTTTCCGATGCAACAGCAATTTTGCGGATTGATCAATCCGTTCGCGAGATATGGCAGTTTGGAAATAAGAAACGCTTGAGAAACTCAAAATTTTCGCAGTTCTGATGCTCGAAACGAGTAACTAGAACGGCCTAGGGGAAAAGTACGCTTACCGTTGTAATCGGGCGAGTTTCTACTTTCAGATGCAACAGAAATTTTGCGGATTAGTCAATCCGTTCGCGAGATATGGCAGTTTGGAGGTAAGAAACGCTTGAGAAACTCAAAATTTTCGCCGTTCTGATGCTCGAAACGAATAACTAGAACGGCCTTGGGGAAAAGTGCGCATACCGTTGTAATCGGGCGAGTTTCTACTTTCAGAAGCAACAGAAATTTTGCGGATTGGTCAATCCGTTCGCGAAATATGGCAGTTTGGAGATAAGAAACGTTTGAGAAACTCAAAATTTTCGCAGTTCTGATGCTCGAAATGAATAACTGGAACGGCCTAGGGGAAAACTACACATACCGTTGTAATCGGGCGAGTTTCTACTTTCAGATGCAATAGAAATTTTGCGGATTGGTCAATCGGTTCGCGAGATATGGCAGTTTGGAGGTAAGAAACACTTGAGAAACTCAAAATTTGCGCAGTTCTGATGCTCGAAACGAATAACTAGAACGGCCTAGCGGAAAAGTGCGCATACCGTTGTAATCGGGCGAGTTTCTACTTTCAGATGCAACAGAAACTTTGCGGATTGGTCATTCCGTTCGCGAGATATGGCAGTTTGGAGGTAAGAAACGCTTGAGAAACTCAAAATTTTCGCAGTTCTGATGCTCGAAACGAATAACTAGATCGGCCTAGGGGAAAAGTGCGCATACCGTTGTAATTGGGCGAGTATCTACTTTCAGAAGCAACAGAAATTTTGCGGATTGGTCAATCCGTTCGCGAGATATGGCAGTTTGGAGATAAGAAACGCTTGAGAAACTCAAAATTTTCGCAGTTCTGATGCTCGAAATGAATAACTGGAACGGCCTAGGGGAAAACTACACATACCGTTGTAATCGGGCGAGTTTCTACTTTCAGATGCAACAGAAATTTTGCGGATAGGTCAATCCGTTCGCGAGATATGGCAGTTTGGATGTAAGAAACGCTTGAGAAACACAAAATTTTCGCAGTTCTGATGCTCGAAACGAATAACTAGAACGGCCTAGGGGAAAAGTACGCATACCGTTGTAATCGGGCGAGTTTCTACTTTCAGATGCATCAGAAATTTTGCGGATTGGTCAATCCGTTCGCGAGATATGGCAGTTTGGAGGTAAGAAACGCTTGAGAAACTCAAAATTTTCACAGTTCTGATGCTCGAAATGAATAACTGGAACGGCCTAGGGGAAAACTACACATACCGTTGTAATCGGGCAAGTTTCTACTTTCAGACGCAACAGAAATTTTGCGGATTGGTCAATCCGTTCGCGAGATATGGCTGTTTGGAGGTAAGAAACGCTTGAGAAACTCAAAATTTTCGCAGTTCTGATGCTCGAAACGAATAACTAGAACGGCCTAGGGGAAAAATACACCTACCGTTGTAATCGGGCGAGTTTCTACTTTCAGAAGCAACAGAAATTTTGCGGATTGGTCAATCGGTTCGCGAGATATGGCAGTTTGGAGGTAGGAAAAGCTTGAGAAACTCAAAATTTGCGCTGTTCTGATGCTCGAAACGAATAACTAGAACGGCCTAGCGGAAAAGTGCGCATACCGTTGTAATCCGGCGAGTTTCTTCTTTCAGATGCAACAGAAATTTTGCGGATCGGTCAATCCGTTCGCGAGATATGGCAGTTTGGATGTAAGAAACGCTTGAGGAACTCAAAATTTTCGCAGTTCTGATGCTCGAAACGAACAACTGGAACGGCCTAGGGGAAAACTACACATACCGTTGTAATCGGGCGAGTTTCTTCTTTCAGATGCAACAGAAATTTTGCGGATCGGTCAATCCGTTCGCGAGATATGGCAGTTTGGATGTAAGAAACGCTTGAGGAACTCAAAATTTTCGCAGTTCTGATGCTCGAAACGAGTAACTAGAACGGCCTAGGTGAAAAGTACGCTTACCGTTGTAATCGGGCGAGTTTCTACTTTCAGATGCAACAGAAATTTTGCGGATTAGTCAATCCGTTCGCGAGATATGGCAGTTTGGAGGTAAGAAACGCTTGAGAAACTCAAAATTTTCGCCGTTCTGATGCTCGAAACGAATAACTAGAACGGCCTTGGGGAAAAGTGCGCATACCGTTGTAATCGGGCGAGTTTCTACTTTCAGATGCGATAGAAATTTTGCGGATTGGTCAATCGGTTCGCGAGATATGGCAGTTTGGAGGTAAGAAACACTTGAGAAACTCAAAATTTGCGCAGTTCTGATGCTCAAAACGAATAACTAGAACGGCCTAGCGGAAAAGTGCGCATACCGTTGTAATCGGGCGAGTTTCTACTTTCAGATGCAACAGAAACTTTGCGGATTGGTCATTCCGTTCGCGAGATATGGCAGTTTGGAGGTAAGAAACGCTTGAGAAACTCAAAATTTTCGCAGTTCTGATTTTCGAAACGAATAACTAGAACGGCCTAGGTGAAAAGTGCGCATACCGTTGTAATCGGGCGAGTTTCTACTTTCAGAAGCAACAGAAATTTTGCGGATTGGTCAATCCGTTCGCGAGATATGGCAGTTTGGAGATAAGAAACGCTTGAGAAACTCAAAATTTTCGCAGTTCTGATGCTCGAAACGAATAACTAGATCGGCCTAGGGGAAAAGTGCGCATACCGTTGTAATCGGGCGAGTATCTACTTTCAGAAGCAACAGAAATTTTGCGGATTGGTCAATCCGTTCGCGAGATATGGCAGTTTGGAGATAAGAAACGCTTGAGAAACTCAAAATTTTCGCAGTTCTGATGCTCGAAACGAATAACTAGAACGGCCTAGGGGAAAAGTACGCATACCGTTGTAATCGGGCGAGTCTCTACTTTCAGATGCAACAGAAATTTTGCGGATTGGTCAATCCGTCCGCGAGATATGGCAGTTTGTAGGTAAGAAACGCTTGAGAAACTCAAAATTTTCGCAGTTCTGATGCTCGAAACGAATAACTGGAACGGCCTAGGGGAAAACTACACATACCGTTGTAATCGGGCGAGTTTCTACTTTCAGATGCAACAGAAATTTTGCGGATTGATCATTCCGTTCGCGAGATATGGCAGTTTGGAGATAAGAAACGCTTGAGAAACACAAAATTTTCGCAGTTCTGATGCTCGAAACGAGTAACTAGAACGGCCTAGGGGAAAAGCACGCATACTGTTGTAATCGGGCGAGTTTCTACTTTCAGATGCAACAGAAATTTTGCGGATGGATCAATCCGTTCGCGAGATATGGCAGTTTGGAGATAAGAAACGCTTGAGAAACTCAAATTTTCGCAGTTCTGATGCTCGAAACGAGTAACTAGAACGGCCTAGGGGAAAAGTGCCCATACCGTTGTAATTTGGCGAGTTTCTACTTTCCGATGCAACAGCAATTTTGCGGATTGATCAATCCGTTCGCGAGATATGGCAGTTTGGAGATAAGAAACGCTTGAGAAACTCAAAATTTTCGCAGTTCTGATGCTCGAAACGAGTAACTAGAACGGCCTAGGGGAAAAGTACGCTTACCGTTGTAATCGGGCGAGTTTCTACTTTCAGATGCAACAGAAATTTTGCGGATTAGTCAATCCGTTCGCGAGATATGGCAGTTTGGAGGTAAGAAACGCTTGAGAAACTCAAAATTTTCGACGTTCTGATGCTCGAAACGAATAACTAGAACGGCCTTGGGGAAAAGTGCGCATACCGTTGTAATCGGGCGAGTTTCTACTTTCAGATGCAATAGAAATTTTGCGGATTGGTCAATCGGTTCGCGAGATATGGCAGTTTGGAGGTAAGAAACACTTGAGAAACTCAAAATTTGCGCAGTTCTGATGCTCGAAACGAATAACAAGAACGGCCTAGCGGAAAAGTGCGCATACCGTTGTAATCGGGCGAGTTTCTACTTTCAGATGCAACAGAAACTTTGCGGATTGGTCATTCCGTTCGCGAGATATGGCAGTTTGGAGGTAAGAAACGCTTGAGAAACTCAAAATTTTCGCAGTTCTGATTTTCGAAACGAATAACTAGAACGGCCTAGGTGAAAAGTGCGCATACCGTTGTAATCGGGCGAGTTTCTACTTTCAGAAGCAACAGAAATTTTGCGGATTGGTCAATCCGTTCGCGAGATATGGCAGTTTGGAGATAAGAAACGCTTGAGAAACTCAAAATTTTCGCAGTTCTGATGCTCGAAACGAATAACTAGATCGGCCTAGGGGAAAAGTGCGCATACCGTTGTAATCGGGCGAGTATCTACTTTCAGAAGCAACAGAAATTTTGCGGATTGGTCAATCCGTTCGCGAGATATGGCAGTTTGGAGATAAGAAACGCTTGAGAAACTCAAAATTTTCGCAGTTCTGATGCTCGAAACGAATAACTAGGACGGCCTAGGGGAAAAGTACGCATACCGTTGTAATCGGGCGAGTCTCTACTTTCAGATGCAACAGAAATTTTGCGGATTGGTCAATCCGTTCGCGAGATATGGCAGTTTGTAGGTAAGAAACGCTTGAGAAACTCAAAATTTTCGCAGTTCTGATGCTCGAAATGAATAACTGGAACGGCCTAGGGGAAAACTACACATACCGTTGTAATCGGGCGAGTTTCTACTTTCAGATGCAATAGAAATTTTGCGGATTGGTCAATCGGTTCGCGAGATATGGCAGTTTGGAGGTAAGAAACACTTGAGAAACTCAAAATTTGCGCAGTTCTGATGCTCGAAACGAATAACTAGAACGGCCTAGCGGAAAAGTGCGCATACCGTTGTAATCGGGCGAGTTTCTACTTTCAGATGCAACAGAAACTTTGCGGATTGGTCATTCCGTTCGCGAGATATGGCAGTTTGGAGGTAAGAAACGCTTGAGAAACTCAAAATTTTCGCAGTTCTGATGCTCGAAACGAATAACTAGATCGGCCTAGGGGAAAAGTGCGCATACCGTTGTAATTGGGCGAGTATCTACTTTCAGAAGCAACAGAAATTTTGCGGATTGGTCAATCCGTTCGCGAGATATGGCAGTTTGGAGATAAGAAACGCTTGAGAAACTCAAAATTTTCGCAGTTCTGATGCTCGAAATGAATAACTGGAACGGCCTAGGGGAAAACTACACATACCGTTGTAATCGGGCGAGTTTCTACTTTCAGATGCAACAGAAATTTTGCGGATAGGTCAATCCGTTCGCGAGATATGGCAGTTTGGATGTAAGAAACGCTTGAGAAACACAAAATTTTCGCAGTTCTGATGCTCGAAACGAATAACTAGAACGGCCTAGGGGAAAAGTACGCATACCGTTGTAATCGGGCGAGTTTCTACTTTCAGATGCATCAGAAATTTTGCGGATTGGTCAATCCGTTCGCGAGATATGGCAGTTTGGAGGTAAGAAACGCTTGAGAAACTCAAAATTTTCACAGTTCTGATGCTCGAAATGAATAACTGGAACGGCCTAGGGGAAAACTACACATACCGTTGTAATCGGGCAAGTTTCTACTTTCAGACGCAACAGAAATTTTGCGGATTGGTCAATCCGTTCGCGAGATATGGCTGTTTGGAGGTAAGAAACGCTTGAGAAACTCAAAATTTTCGCAGTTCTGATGCTCGAAACGAATAACTAGAACGGCCTAGGGGAAAAATACACCTACCGTTGTAATCGGGCGAGTTTCTACTTTCAGAAGCAACAGAAATTTTGCGGATTGGTCAATCGGTTCGCGAGATATGGCAGTTTGGAGGTAGGAAAAGCTTGAGAAACTCAAAATTTGCGCTGTTCTGATGCTCGAAACGAATAACTAGAACGGCCTAGCGGAAAAGTGCGCATACCGTTGTAATCGGGCGAGTTTCTTCTTTCAGATGCAACAGAAATTTTGCGGATCGGTCAATCCGTTCGCGAGATATGGCAGTTTGGATGTAAGAAACGCTTGAGGAACTCAAAATTTTCGCAGTTCTGATGCTCGAAACGAACAACTGGAACGGCCTAGGGGAAAACTACACATACCGTTGTAATCGGGCGAGTTTCTTCTTTCAGATGCAACAGAAATTTTGCGGATCGGTCAATCCGTTCGCGAGATATGGCAGTTTGGATGTAAGAAACGCTTGAGGAACTCAAAATTTTCGCAGTTCTGATGCTCGAAACGAATAACTAGAACGGCCTTGGGGAAAAGTGCGCATACCGTTGTAATCGGGCGAGTTTCTACTTTCAGATGCAATAGAAATTTTGCGGATTGGTCAATCGGTTCGCGAGATATGGCAGTTTGGAGGTAAGAAACACTTGAGAAACTCAAAATTTGCGCAGTTCTGATGCTCAAAACGAATAACTAGAACGGCCTAGCGGAAAAGTGCGCATACCGTTGTAATCGGGCGAGTTTCTACTTTCAGATGCAACAGAAACTTTGCGGATTGGTCATTCCGTTCGCGAGATATGGCAGTTTGGAGGTAAGAAACGCTTGAGAAACTCAAAATTTTCGCAGTTCTGATTTTCGAAACGAATAACTAGAACGGCCTAGGTGAAAAGTGCGCATACCGTTGTAATCGGGCGAGTTTCTACTTTCAGAAGCAACAGAAATTTTGCGGATTGGTCAATCGGTTCGCGAGATATGGCAGTTTGGAGGTAGGAAAAGCTTGAGAAACTCAAAATTTGCGCTGTTCTGATGCTCGAAACGAATAACTAGAACGGCCTAGCGGAAAAGTGCGCATACCGTTGTAATCGGGCGAGTTTCTTCTTTCAGATGCAACAGAAATTTTGCGGATTGGTCAATCCGTTCGCGAGATATGGCAGTTTGGAGATAAGAAACGCTTGAGAAACTCAAAATTTTCGCAGTTCTGATGCTCGAAACGAATAACTAGAACGGCCTAGGGGAAAAGTACGCATACCGTTGTAATCGGGCGAGTCTCTACTTTCAGATGCAACAGAAATTTTGCGGATTGGTCAATCCGTTCGCGAGATATGGCAGTTTGTAGGTAAGAAACGCTTGAGAAACTCAAAATTTTCGCAGTTCTGATGCTCGAAACGAATAACTGGAACGGCCTAGGGGAAAACTACACATACCGTTGTAATCGGGCGAGTTTCTACTTTCAGATGCAACAGAAATTTTGCGGATTGATCAATCCGTTCGCGAGATATGGCAGTTTGGAGATAAGAAACGCTTGAGAAACACAAAATTTTCGCAGTTCTGATGCTCGAAACGAGTAACTAGAACGGCCTAGGGGAAAAGCACGCATACTGTTGTAATCGGGCGAGTTTCTACTTTCAGATGCAACAGAAATTTTGCGGATGGATCAATCCGTTCGCGAGATATGGCAGTTTGGAGATAAGAAACGCTTGAGAAACTCAAATTTTCGCAGTTCTGATGCTCGAAACGAGTAACTAGAACGGCCTAGGGGAAAAGTGCCCATACCGTTGTAATTTGGCGAGTTTCTACTTTCCGATGCAACAGCAATTTTGCGGATTGATCAATCCGTTCGCGAGATATGGCAGTTTGGAGATAAGAAACGCTTGAGAAACTCAAAATTTTCGCAGTTCTGATGCTCGAAACGAGTAACTAGAACGGCCTAGGGGAAAAGTACGCTTACCGTTGTAATCGGGCGAGTTTCTACTTTCAGATGCAACAGAAATTTTGCGGATTAGTCAATCCGTTCGCGAGATATGGCAGTTTGGAGGTAAGAAACGCTTGAGAAACTCAAAATTTTCGCCGTTCTGATGCTCGAAACGAATAACTAGAACGGCCTTGGGGAAAAGTGCGCATACCGTTGTTATCGGGCGAGTTTCTACTTTCAGATGCAATAGAAATTTTGCGGATTGGTCAATCGGTTCGCGAGATATGGCAGTTTGGAGGTAAGAAACACTTGAGAAACTCAAAATTTGCGCAGTTCTGATGCTCGAAACGAATAACTAGAACGGCCTAGGGGAAAAGTGCGCATACCGTTGTAATCGGGCGAGTATCTACTTTCAGAAGCAACAGAAATTTTGCGGATTGGTCAATCCGTTCGCGAGATATGGCAGTTTGGAGATAAGAAACGCTTGAGAAACTCAAAATTTTCGCAGTTCTGATGCTCGAAATGAATAACTGGAACGGCCTAGGGGAAAACTACACATACCGTTGTAATCGGGCGAGTTTCTACTTTCAGATGCAACAGAAATTTTGCGGATAGGTCAATCCGTTCGCGAGATATGGCAGTTTGGATGTAAGAAACGCTTGAGAAACACAAAATTTTCGCAGTTCTGATGCTCGAAACGAATAACTAGAACGGCCTAGGGGAAAAGTACGCATACCGTTGTAATCGGGCGAGCTTCTACTTTCAGATGCATCAGAAATTTTGCGGATTGGTCAATCCGTTCGCGAGATATGGCAGTTTGGAGGTAAGAAACGCTTGAGAAACTCAAAATTTTCACAGTTCTGATGCTCGAAATGAATAACTGGAACGGCCTAGGGGAAAACTACACATACCGTTGTAATCGGGCAAGTTTCTACTTTCAGACGCAACAGAAATTTTGCGGATTGGTCAATCCGTTCGCGAGATATGGCTGTTTGGAGGTAAGAAACGCTTGAGAAACTCAAAATTTTCGCAGTTCTGATGCTCGAAACGAATAACTAGAACGGCCTAGGGGAAAAATACACCTACCGTTGTAATCGGGCGAGTTTCTACTTTCAGATGCAACAGAAATTTTGCGGATTAGTCAATCCGTTCGCGAGATATGGCAGTTTGGAGGTAAGAAACGCTTGAGAAACTCAAAATTTTCGCCGTTCTGATGCTCGAAACGAGTAACTAGAACGGCCTAGGGGAAAAATACACCTACCGTTGTAATCGGGCGAGTTTCTACTTTCAGATGCAACAGAAATTTTGCGGATTAGTCAATCCGTTCGCGAGATATGGCAGTTTGGAGGTAAGAAACGCTTGAGAAACTCAAAATTTTCGCAGTTCTGATGCTCGAAACGAATAACTAGAACGGCATAGTGGAAAAGTGCGCATACCGTTGTAATCGGGCGAGTTTCTACTTTCAGAAGCAACAGTAATTTTGCGGATTGGTCAATCCGTTCGCGCGATATGGCAGTTTGGAGATAAGAAACGCTTGAGAAACTCAAAATTTTCGCAGTTCTGATGCTCGAAATGAATAACTGGAACGGCCTAGGGGAAAACTACACATACCGTTGTAATCTGGCGAGGTTCTACTTTCAGATGCAACAGAAATTTTGCGGATTGGTCAATCCGTTCGCGAGATATGGCAGTTTGGAGGTAAGAAACGCTTGAGAAACACAAAATTTTCGCAGTTCTGATGCTCGAAACGAATAACTAGAACGGCCTAGGGGAAAAGTACGCATACCGTTGTAATCGGGCGAGTTTCTACTTTCAGATGCAACAGAAATTTTGCGGATTGGTCAATCCGTTCCCGAGATATGGCAGTTTGGAGGTAAGAAACGCTTGAGAAACTCAAAATTTTCGCAGTTCTGATGCTCGAAATGAATAACTGGAACGGCCTAGGGGAAAACTACACACACCGTTGTAATCGGGCGAGTTTCTACTTTCAGATGCAACAGAAATTTTGCGGATTGGTCAATCCGTTCGCGAGATATGGCAGTTTGGAGGTAAGAAACGCTTGAGAAACTCAAAATTTTCGCAGTTCTGATGCTCGAAACGAATAACTAGAACGGCCTAGGGGAAAAGTGCGCATACCGTTGTAATCGGGCGAGTTTCTACTTTCAGAAGCAACAGAAATTTTGCGGATTGGTCAATCCGTTCGCGAGATATGGCAGTTTGGAGGTAAGAAACGCTTGAGAAACTCAAAATTTTCGCAGTTCTGATGCTCGAAACGAATAACTAGAACGGCCTAGGGGAAAACTACACCTACCGTTGTAATCGGGCGAGTTTCTACTTTCAGATGCAACAGAAATTTTGCGGATGGATCAATCCGTTCGCGAGATATGGCAGTTTGGAGATAAGAAACGCTTGAGAAACTCAAAATTTTCGCAGTTCTGATGCTCGAAACGAGTAACTGAAACGGCCTAGGGGAAAAGCACGCATACTGTTGTAATCGGGCGAGTTTCTACTTTCAGATGCAACAGAAATTTTGCGGATTTGTCAATCCGTTCGCGAGATATGGCAGTTTGGAGGTAAGAAACGCTTGAGAAACTCAAAATTTTCGCAGTTCTGATGCTCGAAATGAATAACTGGAACGGCCTAGGGGAAAACTACACATACCGTTGTAATCGGGCAAGTTTCTACTTTCAGATGCAACCGAAATTTTGCGGATTGGTCAATCCGTTCGCGAGATATGGCAGTTTGGAGATAAGAAACGCTTGAGAAACTCAAAATTTTCGCAGTTCTGATGCTCGAAACGAATAACTAGAACGGCCTAGGGGAAAACTACACCTACCTTTGTAATCGGGCGAGTTTCTACTTTCAGATGCAACAGAAATTTTGCGGATGGTTCAATCCGTTCGCGAGATATGGCAGTTTGGAGATAAGAAACGCTTGAGAAACCCAAAATTTTCGCAGTTCTGATGCTCGAAACGAGTAACTGAAACGGCGTAGGGGAAAAGCACGCATACTGTTGTAATCGGGCGAGTTTCTACTTTCAGATGCAACAGAAATTTTGCGGATTGATCAATCCGTTCGCGAGATATGGCAGTTTGTAGGTAAGAAACGCTTGAGAAACTCAAAATTTTCGCAGTTCTGATGCTCGAAACGAATAACTGGAACGCCCTAGGGGAAAACTACACATACCGTTGTAATCGGGCGAGTTTCTACATTCAGATGCAACAGAAATTTTGCGGATTGATCAATCCGTTCGCGAGATATGGCAGTTTGGAGATAAGAAACGCTTGAGAAACACAAAATTTTCGCAGTTCTGATGCTCGAAACGAGTAACTAGAACGGCCTAGGGGAAAAGCACGCATACTGTTGTAATCGGGCGAGTTTCTGCTTTCAGATGCAACAGAAATTTTGCGGATTGGTCAATCCGTTCGTGAGATATGGCAGTTTGGAGGTAAGAAACGCTTGAGAAACTCAAAATTTTCGCAGTTCTGATGCTCGAAACGAATAACTAGAACGGCCTAGGGGAAAACTACACCTACCTTTGTAATCGGGCGAGTTTCTACTTTCAGATGCAACAGAAATTTTGCGGATGGTTCAATCCGTTCGCGAGATATGGCAGTTTGGAGATAAGAAACGCTTGAGAAACTCAAAATTTTCGCAGTTCTGATGCTCGAAACGAGTAACTGAAACGGCGTAGGGGAAAAGCACGCATACTGTTGTAATCGGGCGAGTTTCTACTTTCAGATGCAACAGAAATTTTGCGGATTGATCAATCCGTTCGCGAGATATGGCAGTTTGTAGGTAAGAAACGCTTGAGAAACTCAAAATTTTCGCAGTTCTGATGCTCGAAACGAATAACTGGAACGCCCTAGGGGAAAACTACACATACCGTTGTAATCGGGCGAGTTTCTACATTCAGATGCAACAGAAATTTTGCGGATTGATCAATCCGTTCGCGAGATATGGCAGTTTGGAGATAAGAAACGCTTGAGAAACACAAAATTTTCGCAGTTCTGATGCTCGAAACGAGTAACTAGAACGGCCTAGGGGGAAAGCACGCATACTGTTGTAATCGGGCGAGTTTCTGCTTTCAGATGCAACAGAAATTTTGCGGATTGGTCAATCCGTTCGCGAGATATGGCAGTTTGGAGGTAAGAAACGCTTGAGAAACTCAAAATTTTCGCAGTTCTGATGCTCGAAACGAATAACTAGAACGGCCTAGGGGAAAACTACACCTACCGTTGTAATCGGGCGAGTTTCTACTTTCAGATGCAACAGAAATTTTGCGGATTGATCAATCCGTTCGCGAGATATGGCAGTTTGGAGATAAGAAACGCTTGAGAAACTCAAAATTTTCGCAGTTCTGATGCTCGAAACGAGTAACTAGAACGGCCTAGGGGAAAAGTACGCATAGCGTTGTAATCGGGCGAGTTTCTACTTTCAGATGCAACAGAAATTTTGCGGATTGGTCAATCCGTTCGCGAGATATGGCAGTTTGGAGAAAAGAAACGCTTGAGAAACTCAAAATTTTCGCAGTTCTGATGCTCGAAACGAATAACTAGAACGGCCTAGGGGAAACCTACACCTACCTTTGTAATCGGGCGAGTTTCTACTTTCAGATGCAACAGAAATTTTGCGGATTGGTCAATCCGTTCGCGAGATATGGCAGTTTGGAGGTAAGAAACGCTTGAGAAACACAAAATTTTCGCAGTTCTGATGCTCGAAACGAATAACTAGAACGGCCTAGGGGAAAAGTACGCATACCGTTGTAATCGGGCGAGTTTCTATTTTCAGATGCAACAGAAATTTTGCGGATTGGTCAATCCGTTCGCGAGATATGGCAGTTTGGAGGTAAGAAACGCTTGAGAAACTCAAAATTTTCGCAGTTTTGATGCTCGAAATGAATAACTGGAACGGCCTAGGGGAAAACTACACATACCGTTGTAATCGGGCAAGTTTCTACTTTCAGATGCAACAGAAATTTTGCGGATTGGTCAATCCGTTCGCGAGATATGGCAGTTTGGAGGTAAGAAACGCTTGAGAAACTCAAAATTTTCGCAGTTCTGATGCTCGAAACGAATAACTAGAACGGCCTAGGGGAAAACTACACCTACCGTTGTAATCGGGCGAGTTTCTACTTTCAGATGCAACAGAAATTTTGCGGATGGATCAATCCGTTCGCGAGATATGGCAGTTTGGAGATAAGAAACGCTTGAGAAACTCAAAATTTTCGCAGTTCTGATGCTCGAAACGAGTAACTAGAACGGCCTAGGGGAAAAGTACGCATAGCGTTGTAATCGGGCGAGTTTCTACTTTCAGATGCAACAGAAATTTTGCGGATTGGTCAATCCGTTCGCGAGATATGGCAGTTTGGAGGTAAGAAACGCTTGAGAAACACAAAATTTTCGCAGTTCTGATGCTCGAAACGAATAACTAGAACGGCCTAGGGGAAAAGTACGCATACCGTTGTAATCGGGCGAGTTTCTATTTTCAGATGCAACAGAAATTTTGCGGATTGGTCAATCCGTTCGCGAGATATGGCAGTTTGGAGGTAAGAAACGCTTGAGAAACTCAAAATTTTCGCAGTTTTGATGCTCGAAATGAATAACTGGAACGGCCTAGGGGAAAACTACACATACCGTTGCAATCGGGCAAGTTTCTACTTTCAGATGCAACAGAAATTTTGCGGATTGGTCAATCCGTTCGCGAGATATGGCAGTTTGGAGGTAAGAAACGCTTGAGAAACTCAAAATTTTCGCAGTTCTGATGCTCGAAACGAATAACTAGAACGGCCTAGGGGAAAACTACACCTACCGTTGTAATCGGGCGAGTTTCTACTTTCAGATGCAACAGAAATTTTGCGGATGGATCAATCCGTTCGCGAGATATGGCAGTTTGGAGATAAGAAACGCTTGAGAAACTCAAAATTTTCGCAGTTCTGATGCTCGAAACGAGTAACTAGAACGGCCTAGGGGAAAAGTACGCATAGCGTTGTAATCGGGCGAGTTTCTACTTTCAGATGCAACAGAAATTTTGCGGATTGGTCAAACCGTTCGCGAGATATGGCAGTTTGGAGGTAAGAAACGCTTGAGAAACTCAAAATTTTCGCAGTTCTGATGCTCGAAACGAATAACTAGAACGGCCTAGGGGAAAAGTACGCATACTGATGTAATCGGGCGTGTTTCTACTTTCAGATGCAACAGAAATTTTGCGGATTTATCCATCCGTTCGCGAGATATGGCAGTTTGGAGATAAGAAACGCTTGAGAAACTCAAAATTTTCGCAGTTCTGATGCTCGAAACGAATAACTAGAACGGCCTAGGGGAAAAGTGCGCATACCGTTGTAATCGGGCGAGTTTCTACTTTCAGATGCATTAGAAATTTTGCGGATTGGTCAATCGGTTCGCGAGATATGGCAATTTGGAGGTAAGAAACGCTTGAGAAACTCAAAATTTGCGCAGTTCTGATGCTCGAAACGAATAACTGGAACGGCCTAGGGGAAAACTACACATACCGTTGTAATCGGGCGAGTTTCTACTTTCAGATGCAACAGAAATTTTGCGGATTGATCAATCCGTTCGCGAGATATGGCAGTTTGGAGATAAGAAACGCTTGAGAAACACAAAATTTTCGCAGTTCTGATGCTCGAAACGAGTAACTAGAACGGCCTAGGGGAAAAGCACGCATACTGTTGTAATCGGGCGAGTTTCTACTTTCAGATGCAACAGAAACTTTGCGGATTGGTCATTCCGTTCGCGAGATATGGCAGTTTGGAGGTAAGAAACGCTTGAGAAACTCAAAATTTTCGCAGTTCTGATTTTCGAAACGAATAACTAGAACGGCCTAGGTGAAAAGTGCGCATACCGTTGTAATCGGGCGAGTTTCTACTTTCAGAAGCAACAGAAATTTTGCGGATTGGTCAATCCGTTCGCGAGATATGGCAGTTTGGAGATAAGAAACGCTTGAGAAACTCAAAATTTTCGCAGTTCTGATGCTCGAAACGAATAACTAGAACGGCCTAGCGGAAAAGTGCGCATACCGTTGTAATCGGGCGAGTTTCTACTTTCAGATGCAACAGAAACTTTGCGGATTGGTCATTCCGTTCGCGAGATATGGCAGTTTGGAGGTAAGAAACGCTTGAGAAACTCAAAATTTTCGCAGTTCTGATTTTCGAAACGAATAACTAGAACGGCCTAGGTGAAAAGTGCGCATACCGTTGTAATCGGGCGAGTATCTACTTTCAGAAGCAACAGAAATTTTGCGGATTGGTCAATCCGTTCGCGAGATATGGCAGTTTGGAGATAAGAAACGCTTGAGAAACTCAAAATTTTCGCAGTTCTGATGCTCGAAACGAATAACTAGAACGGCCTAGGGGAAAAGTACGCATACCGTTGTAATCGGGCGAGTCTCTACTTTCAGATGCAACAGAAATTTTGCGGATTGGTCAATCCGTTCGCGAGATATGGCAGTTTGTAGGTAAGAAACGCTTGAGAAACTCAAAATTTTCGCAGTTCTGATGCTCGAAACGAATAACTGGAACGGCCTAGGGGAAAACTACACATACCGTTGTAATCGGGCGAGTTTCTACTTTCAGATGCAACAGAAATTTTGCGGATTGATCAATCCGTTCGCGAGATATGGCAGTTTGGAGATAAGAAACGCTTGAGAAACACAAAATTTTCGCAGTTCTGATGCTCGAAACGAGTAACTAGAACGGCCTAGGGGAAAAGCACGCATACTGTTGTAATCGGGCGAGTTTCTACTTTCAGATGCAACAGAAATTTTGCGGATGGATCAATCCGTTCGCGAGATATGGCAGTTTGGAGATAAGAAGGGCTTGAGAAACTCAAATTTTCGCAGTTCTGATGCTCGAAACGAGTAACTAGAACGGCCTAGGGGAAAAGTGCCCATACCGTTGTAATTTGGCGAGTTTCTACTTTCCGATGCAACAGCAATTTTGCGGATTGATCAATCCGTTCGCGAGATATGGCAGTTTGGAGATAAGAAACGCTTGAGAAACTCAAAATTTTCGCAGTTCTGATGCTCGAAACGAGTAACTAGAACGGCCTAGGGGAAAAGTACGCTTACCGTTGTAATCGGGCGAGTTTCTACTTTCAGATGCAACAGAAATTTTGCGGATTAGTCAATCCGTTCGCGAGATATGGCAGTTTGGAGGTAAAAAACGCTTGAGAAACTCAAAATTTTCGCCGTTCTGATGCTCGAAACGAATAACTAGAACGGCCTTGGGGAAAAGTGCGCATACCGTTGTAATCGGGCGAGTTTCTACTTTCAGATGCAATAGAAATTTTGCGGATTGGTCAATCGGTTCGCGAGATATGGCAGTTTGGAGGTAAGAAACACTTGAGAAACTCAAAATTTGCGCAGTTCTGATGCTCGAAACGAATAACTAGAACGGCCTAGCGGAAAAGTGCGCATACCGTTGTAATCGGGCGAGTTTCTACTTTCAGATGCAACAGAAACTTTGCGGATTGGTCATTCCGTTCGCGAGATATGGCAGTTTGGAGGTAAGAAACGCTTGAGAAACTCAAAATATTCGCAGTTCTGATTTTCGAAACGAATAACTAGAACGGCCTAGGTGAAAAGTGCCCATACCGTTGTAATTTGGCGAGTTTCTACTTTCCGATGCAACAGCAATTTTGCGGATTGATCAATCCGTTCGCGAGATATGGCAGTTTGGAGATAAGAAACGCTTGAGAAACTCAAAATTTTCGCAGTTCTGATGCTCGAAACGAGTAACTAGAACGGCCTAGGGGAAAGGTACGCTTACCGTTGTAATCGGGCGAGTTTCTACTTTCAGATGCAACAGAAATTTTGCGGATTAGTCAATCCGTTCGCGAGATATGGCAGTTTGTAGGTAAGAAACGCTTGAGAAACTCAAAATTTTCGCAGTTCTGATGCTCGAAACGAATAACTGGAACGGCCTAGGGGAAAACTACACATACCGTTGTAATCGGGCGAGTTTCTACTTTCAGATGCAACAGAAATTTTGCGGATTGATCAATCCGTTCGCGAGATATGGCAGTTTGGAGATAAGAAACGCTTGAGAAACACAAAATTTTCGCAGTTCTGATGCTCGAAACGAGTAACTAGAACGGCCTAGGGGAAAAGCACGCATACTGTTGTAATCGGGCGAGTTTCTACTTTCAGATGCAACAGAAATTTTGCGGATGGATCAATCCGTTCGCGAGATATGGCAGTTTGTAGATAAGAAACGCTTGAGAAACTCAAATTTTCGCAGTTCTGATGCTCGAAACGAGTAACTAGAACGGCCTAGGGGAAAAGTGCCCATACCGTTGTAATTTGGCGAGTTTCTACTTTCCGATGCAACAGCAATTTTGCGGATTGATCAATCCGTTCGCGAGATATGGCAGTTTGGAGATAAGAAACGCTTGAGAAACTCAAAATTTTCGCAGTTCTGATGCTCGAAACGAGTAACTAGAACGGCCTAGGGGAAAAGTACGCTTACCGTTGTAATCGGGCGAGTTTCTACTTTCAGATGCAACGGAAATTTTGCGGATTAGTCAATCCGTTCGCGAGATATGGCAGTTTGGAGGTAAGAAACGCTTGAGAAACTCAAAATTTTCGCCGTTCTGATGCTCGAAACGAATAACTAGAACGGCCTAGGGGAAAAGTACGCATACCGTTGTAATCGGGCGGGTCTCTACTTTCAGATGCAACAGAAATTTTGCGGATTGGTCAATCCGTTCGCGAGATATGGCAGTTTGTAGGTACGAAACGCTTGAGAAACTCAAAATTTTCGCAGTTCTGATGCTCGAAACGAATAACTGGAACGGCCTAGGGGAAAACTACACATACCGTTGTAATCGGGCGAGTTTCTACTTTCAGATGCAACAGAAATTTTGCGGATTGATCAATCCGTTCGCGAGATATGGCAGTTTGGAGATAAGAAACGCTTGAGAAACACAAAATTTTCGCAGTTCTGATGCTCGAAACGAGTAACTAGAACGGCCTAGGGGAAAAGCACGCATACTGTTGTAATCGGGCGAGTTTCTACTTTCAGATGCAACAGAAATTTTGCGGATGGATCAATCCGTTCGCGAGATATGGCAGTTTGGAGATAAGAAGGGCTTGAGAAACTCAAATTTTCGCAGTTCTGATGCTCGAAACGAGTAACTAGAACGGCCTAGGGGAAAAGTGCCCATACCGTTGTAATTTGGCGAGTTTCTACTTTCCGATGCAACAGCAATTTTGCGGATTGATCAATCCGTTCGCGAGATATGGCAGTTTGGAGATAAGAAACGCTTGAGAAACTCAAAATTTTCGCAGTTCTGATGCTCGAAACGAGTAACTAGAACGGCCTAGGGGAAAAGTACGCTTACCGTTGTAATCGGGCGAGTTTCTACTTTCAGATGCAACAGAAATTTTGCGGATTAGTCAATCCGTTCGCGAGATATGGCAGTTTGGAGGTAAGAAACGCTTGAGAAACTCAAAATTTTCGCCGTTCTGATGCTCGAAACGAATAACTAGAACGGCCTTGGGGAAAAGTGCGCATACCGTTGTAATCGGGCGAGTTTCTACTTTCAGATGCAATAGAAATTTTGCGGATTGGTCAATCGGTTCGCGAGATATGGCAGTTTGGAGGTAAGAAACACTTGAGAAACTCAAAATTTGCGCAGTTCTGATGCTCGAAACGAATAACTAGAACGGCCTAGCGGAAAAGTGCGCATACCGTTGTAATCGGGCGAGTTTCTACTTTCAGATGCAACAGAAACTTTGCGGATTGGTCATTCCGTTCGCGAGATATGGCAGTTTGGAGGTAAGAAACGCTTGAGAAACTCATAATTTTCGCAGTTCTGATTTTCGAAACGAATAACTAGAACGGCCTAGGTGAAAAGTGCGCATACCGTTGTAATCGGGCGAGTTTCTACTTTCAGAAGCAACAGAAATTTTGCGGATTGGTCAATCCGTTCGCGAGATATGGCAGTTTGGAGATAAGAAACGCTTGAGAAACTCAAAATTTTCGCAGTTCTGATGCTCGAAACGAATAACTAGATCGGCCTAGGGGAAAAGTGCGCATACCGTTGTAATCGGGCGAGTATCTACTTTCAGAAGCAACAGAAATTTTGCGGATTGGTCAATCCGTTCGCGAGATATGGCAGTTTGGAGATAAGAAACGCTTGAGAAACTCAAAATTTTCGCAGTTCTGATGCTCGAAACGAATAACTAGAACGGCCTAGGGGAAAAGTACGCATACCGTTGTAATCGGGCGAGTCTCTACTTTCAGATGCAACAGAAATTTTGCGGATTGGTCAATCCGTTCGCGAGATATGGCAGTTTGTAGGTAAGAAACGCTTGAGAAACTCAAAATTTTCGCAGTTCTGATGCTCGAAACGAATAACTAGAACGGCCTAGGGGAAAACTACACATACCGTTGTAATCGGGCGAGTTTCTACATTCAGATGCAACAGAAATTTTGCGGATTGATCAATCCGTTCGCGAGATATGGCAGTTTGGAGATAAGAAACGCTTGAGAAACACAAAATTTTCGCAGTTCTGATGCTCGAAACGAGTAACTAGAACGGCCTAGGGGAAAAGCACGCATACTGTTGTAATCGGGCGAGTTTCTACTTTCAGATGCAACAGAAATTTTGCGGATGGATCAATCCGTTCGCGAGATATGGCAGTTTGGAGATAAGAAGGGCTTGAGAAACTCAAATTTTCGCAGTTCTGATGCTCGAAACGAGTAACTAGAACGGCCTAGGGGAAAAGTGCCCATACCGTTGTAATTTGGCGAGTTTCTACTTTCCGATGCAACAGCAATTTTGCGGATTGATCAATCCGTTCGCGAGATATGGCAGTTTGGAGATAAGAAACGCTTGAGAAACTCAAAATTTTCGCAGTTCTGATGCTCGAAACGAGTAACTAGAACGGCCTAGGGGAAAAGTACGCTTACCGTTGTAATCGGGCGAGTTTCTACTTTCAGATGCAACAGAAATTTTGCGGATTAGTCAATCCGTTCGCGAGATATGGCAGTTTGGAGGTAAAAAACGCTTGAGAAACTCAAAATTTTCGCCGTTCTGATGCTCGAAACGAATAACTAGAACGGCCTTGGGGAAAAGTGCGAATACCGTTGTAATCGGGCGAGTTTCTACTTTCAGATGCAATAGAAATTTTGCGGATTGGTCAATCGGTTCGCGAGATATGGCAGTTTGGAGGTAAGAAACACTTGAGAAACTCAAAATTTGCGCAGTTCTGATGCTCGAAACGAATAACTAGAACGGCCTAGCGGAAAAGTGCGCATACCGTTGTAATCGGGCGAGTTTCTACTTTCAGATGCAACAGAAACTTTGCGGATTGGTCATTCCGTTCGCGAGATATGGCAGTTTGGAGGTAAGAAACGCTTGAGAAACTCAAAATATTCGCAGTTCTGATTTTCGAAACGAATAACTAGAACGGCCTAGGTGAAAAGTGCCCATACCGTTGTAATTTGGCGAGTTTCTACTTTCCGATGCAACAGCAATTTTGCGGATTGATCAATCCGTTCGCGAGATATGGCAGTTTGGAGATAAGAAACGCTTAAGAAACTCAAAATTTTCGCAGTTCTGATGCTCGAAACGAGTAACTAGAACGGCCTAGGGGAAAAGTACGCTTACCGTTGTAATCGGGCGAGTTTCTACTTTCAGATGCAACAGAAATTTTGCGGATTAGTCAATCCGTTCGCGAGATATGGCAGTTTGGAGGTAAAAAACGCTTGAGAAACTCAAAATTTTCGCAGTTCTGATGCTCGAAACGAATAACTGGAACGGCCTAGGGGAAAACTACACATACCGTTGTAATCGGGCGAGTTTCTACTTTCAGATGCAACAGAAATTTTGCGGATTGATCAATCCGTTCGCGAGATATGGCAGTTTGGAGATAAGAAACGCTTGAGAAACACAAAATTTTCGCAGTTCTGATGCTCGAAACGAGTAACTAGAACGGCCTAGGGGAAAAGCACGCATACTGTTGTAATCGGGCGAGTTTCTACTTTCAGATGCAACAGAAATTTTGCGGATGGATCAATCCGTTCGCGAGATATGGCAGTTTGTAGATAAGAAACGCTTGAGAAACTCAAATTTTCGCAGTTCTGATGCTCGAAACGACTAACTAGAACGGCCTAGGGGAAAAGTGCCCATACCGTTGTAATTTGGCGAGTTTCTACTTTCCGATGCAACAGCAATTTTGCGGATTGATCAATCCGTTCGCGAGATATGGCAGTTTGGAGATAAGAAACGCTTGAGAAACTCAAAATTTTCGCAGTTCTGATGCTCGAAACGAGTAACTAGAACGGCCTAGGGGAAAAGTACGCTTACCGTTGTAATCGGGCGAGTTTCTACTTTCAGATGCAACGGAAATTTTGCGGATTAGTCAATCCGTTCGCGAGATATGGCAGTTTGGAGGTAAGAAACGCTTGAGAAACTCAAAATTTTCGCCGTTCTGATGCTCGAAACGAATAACTAGAACGGCCTAGGGGAAAAGTACGCATACCGTTGTAATCGGGCGGGTCTCTACTTTCAGATGCAACAGAAATTTTGCGGATTGGTCAATCCGTTCGCGAGATATGGCAGTTTGTAGGTAAGAAACGCTTGAGAAACTCAAAATTTTCGCAGTTCTGATGCTCGAAACGAATAACTGGAACGGCCTAGGGGAAAACTACACATACCGTTGTAATCGGGCGAGTTTCTACTTTCAGATGCAACAGAAATTTTGCGGATTGATCAATCCGTTCGCGAGATATGGCAGTTTGGAGATAAGAAACGCTTGAGAAACACAAAATTTTCGCAGTTCTGATGCTCGAAACGAGTAACTAGAACGGCCTAGGGGAAAAGCACGCATACTGTTGTAATCGGGCGAGTTTCTACTTTCAGATGCAACAGAAATTTTGCGGATGGATCAATCCGTTCGCGAGATATGGCAGTTTGGAGATAAGAAGGGCTTGAGAAACTCAAATTTTCGCAGTTCTGATGCTCGAAACGAGTAACTAGAACGGCCTAGGGGAAAAGTGCCCATACCGTTGTAATTTGGCGAGTTTCTACTTTCCGATGCAACAGCAATTTTGCGGATTGATCAATCCGTTCGCGAGATATGGCAGTTTGGAGATAAGAAACGCTTGAGAAACTCAAAATTTTCGCAGTTCTGATGCTCGAAACGAGTAACTAGAACGGCCTAGGGGAAAAGTACGCTTACCGTTGTAATCGGGCGAGTTTCTACTTTCAGATGCAACAGAAATTTTGCGGATTAGTCAATCCGTTCGCGAGATATGGCAGTTTGGAGGTAAGAAACGCTTGAGAAACTCAAAATTTTCGCCGTTCTGGTGCTCGAAACGAATAACTAGAACGGCCTTGGGGAAAAGTGCGCATACCGTTGTAATCGGGCGAGTTTCTACTTTCAGATGCAACAGAAACTTTGCGGATTGGTCATTCCGTTCGCGAGATATGGCAGTTTGGAGGTAAGAAACGCTTGAGAAACTCAAAATATTCGCAGTTCTGATTTTCGAAACGAATAACTAGAACGGCCTAGGTGAAAAGTGCCCATACCGTTGTAATTTGGCGAGTTTCTACTTTCCGATGCAACAGCAATTTTGCGGATTGATCAATCCGTTCGCGAGATATGGCAGTTTGGAGATAAGAAACGCTTGAGAAACTCAAAATTTTCGCAGTTCTGATGCTCGAAACGAGTAACTAGAACGGCCTAGGGGAAAAGTACGCTTACCGTTGTAATCGGGCGAGTTTCTACTTTCAGATGCAACAGAAATTTTGCGGATTAGTCAATCCGTTCGCGAGATATGGCAGTTTGTAGGTAAGAAACGCTTGAGAAACTCAAAATTTTCGCAGTTCTGATGCTCGAAACGAATAACTGGAACGGCCTAGGGGAAAACTACACATACCGTTGTAATCGGGCGAGTTTCTACTTTCAGATGCAACAGAAATTTTGCGGATTGATCAATCCGTTCGCGAGATATGGCAGTTTGGAGATAAGAAACGCTTGAGAAACACAAAATTTTCGCAGTTCTGATGCTCGAAACGAGTAACTAGAACGGCATAGAGGAAAAGCACGCATACTGTTGTAATCGGGCGAGTTTCTACTTTCAGATGCAACAGAAATTTTGCGGATGGATCAATCCGTTCGCGAGATATGGCAGTTTGTAGATAAGAAACGCTTGAGAAACTCAAATTTTCGCAGTTCTGATGCTCGAAACGAGTAACTAGAACGGCCTAGGGGAAAAGTGCCCATACCGTTGTAATTTGGCGAGTTTCTACTTTCCGATGCAACAGCAATTTTGCGGATTGATCAATCCGTTCGCGAGATATGGCAGTTTGGAGATAAGAAACGCTTGAGAAACTCAAAATTTTCGCAGTTCTGATGCTCGAAACGAGTAACTAGAACGGCCTAGGGGAAAAGTACGCTTACCGTTGTAATCGGGCGAGTTTCTACTTTCAGATGCAACAGAAATTTTGCGGATTAGTCAATCCGTTCGCGAGATATGGCAGTTTGGAGGTAAGAAACGCTTGAGAAACTCAAAATTTTCGCCGTTCTGATGCTCGAAACGAATAACTAGAACGGCCTTGGGGAAAAGTGCGCATACCGTTGTAATCGGGCGAGTTTCTACTTTCAGATGCAATAGAAATTTTGCGGATTGGTCAATCGGTTCGCGAGATATGGCAGTTTGGAGGTAAGAAACACTTGAGAAACTCAAAATTTTCGCAGTTCTGATGCTCGAAATGAATAACTGGAACGGCCTAGGGGAAGACTACACATACCGTTGTAATCGGGCGAGTTTCTACTTTCAGATGCAATAGAAATTTTGCGGATTGGTCAATCGGTTCGCGAGATATGGCAGTTTGGAGGTAAGAAACACTTGAGAAACTCAAAATTTGCGCAGTTCTGATGCTCGAAACGAATAACTAGAACGGCCAAGCGGAAAAGTGCGCATACCGTTGTAATCGGGCGAGTTTCTACTTTCAGATGCAACAGAAACTTTGCGGATTGGTCATTCCGTTCGCGAGATATGGCAGTTTGGAGGTAAGAAACGCTTGAGAAACTCAAAATTTTCGCAGTTCTGATGCTCGAAACGAATAACTAGATCGGCCTAGGGGAAAAGTGCGCATACCGTTGTAATTGGGCGAGTATCTACTTTCAGAAGCAACAGAAATTTTGCGGATTGGTCAATCCGTTCGCGAGATATGGCAGTTTGGAGATAAGAAACGCTTGAGAAACTCAAAATTTTCGCAGTTCTGATGCTCGAAATGAATAACTGGAACGGCCTAGGGGAAAACTACACATACCGTTGTAATCGGGCGAGTTTCTACTTTCAGATGCAACAGAAATTTTGCGGATAGGTCAATCCGTTCGCGAGATATGGCAGTTTGGATGTAAGAAACGCTTGAGAAACACAAAATTTTCGCAGTTCTGATGCTCGAAACGAATAACTAGAATGGCCTAGGGGAAAAGTACGCATACCGTTGTAATCGGGCGAGTTTCTACTTTCAGATGCATCAGAAATTTTGCGGATTGGTCAATCCGTTCGCGAGATATGGCAGTTTGGAGGTAAGAAACGCTTGAGAAACTCAAAATTTTCACAGTTCTGATGCTCGAAATGAATAACTGGAACGGCCTAGGGGAAAACTACACATACCGTTGTAATCGGGCAAGTTTCTACTTTCAGACGCAACAGAAATTTTGCGGATTGGTCAATCCGTTCGCGAGATATGGCTGTTTGGAGGTAAGAAACGCTTGAGAAACTCAAAATTTTCGCAGTTCTGATGCTCGAAACGAATAACTCGAACGGCCTAGGGGAAAAGTGCGCATACCGTTGTAATCGGGCGAGTTTCTTCTTTCAGATGCAACAGAAATTTTGCGGATCGGTCAATCCGTTCGCGAGATATGGCAGTTTGGATGTAAGAAACGCTTGAGGAACTCAAAATTTTCGCAGTTCTGATGCTCGAAACGAACAACTGGAACGGCCTAGGGGAAAACTACACATACCGTTGTAATCGGGCGAGTTTCTTCTTTCAGATGCAACAGAAATTTTGCGGATCGGTCAATCCGTTCGCGAGATATGGCAGTTTGGATGTAAGAAACGCTTGAGGGACTCAAAATTTTCGCAGTTCTGATGCTCGAAACGAGTAACTAGAACGGCCTAGGTGAAAAGTACGCTTACCGTTGTAATCGGGCGAGTTTCTACTTTCAGATGCAACAGAAATTTTGCGGATTAGTCAATCCGTTCGCGAGATATGGCAGTTTGGAGGTAAGAAACGCTTGAGAAACTCAAAATTTTCGCCGTTCTGATGCTCGAAACGAATAACTAGAACGGCCTTGGGGAAAAGTGCGCATACCGTTGTAATCGGGCGAGTTTCTACTTTCAGATGCAATAGAAATTTTGCGGATTGGTCAATCGGTTCGCGAGATATGGCAGTTTGGAGGTAAGAAACACTTGAGAAACTCAAAATTTGCGCAGTTCTGATGCTCGAAACGAATAACTAGAACGGCCTAGCGGAAAAGTGCGCATACCGTTGTAATCGGGCGAGTTTCTACTTTCAGATGCAACAGAAACTTTGCGGATTGGTCATTCCGTTCGCGAGATATGGCAGTTTGGAGGTAAGAAACGCTTGAGAAACTCAAAATTTTCGCAATTCTGATTTTCGAAACGAATAACTAGAACGGCCTAGGTGAAAAGTGCGCATACCGTTGTAATCGGGCGAGCTTCTACTTTCAGAAGCAACAGAAATTTTGCGGATTGGTCAATCCGTTCGCGAGATATGGCAGTTTGGAGATAAGAAACGCTTGAGAAACTCAAAATTTTCGCAGTTCTGATGCTCGAAACGAATAACTAGATCGGCCTAGGGGAAAAGTGCGCATACCGTTGTAATCGGGCGAGTATCTACTTTCAGAAGCAACAGAAATTTTGCGGATTGGTCAATCCGTTCGCGAGATATGGCAGTTTGGAGATAAGAAACGCTTGAGAAACTCAAAATTTTCGCAGTTCTGATGCTCGAAACGAATAACTAGAACGGCCTAGGGGAAAAGTACGCATACCGTTGTAATCGGGCGAGTCTCTACTTTCAGATGCAACAGAAATTTTGCGGATTGGTCAATCCGTTCGCGAGATATGGCAGTTTGTAGGTAAGAAACGCTTGAGAAACTCAAAATTTTCGCAGTTCTGATGCTCGAAACGAATAACTGGAACGGCCTAGGGGAAAACTACACATACCGTTGTAATCGGGCGAGTTTCTACTTTCAGATGCAACAGAAATTTTGCGGATTGATCAATCCGTTCGCGAGATATGGCAGTTTGGAGATAAGAAACGCTTGAGAAACACAAAATTTTCGCAGTTCTGATGCTCGAAACGAGTAACTAGAACGGCCTAGGGGAAAAGCACGCATACTGTTGTAATCGGGCGAGTTTCTACTTTCAGATGCAACAGAAATTTTGCGGATGGATCAATCCGTTCGCGAGATATGGCAGTTTGGAGATAAGAAACGCTTGAGAAACTCAAATTTTCGCAGTTCTGATGCTCGAAACGAGTAACTAGAACGGCCTAGGGGAAAAGTGCCCATACCGTTGTAATTTGGCGAGTTTCTACTTTCCGATGCAACAGCAATTTTGCGGATTGATCAATCCGTTCGCGAGATATGGCAGTTTGGAGATAAGAAACGCTTGAGAAACTCAAAATTTTCGCAGTTCTGATGCTCGAAACGAGTAACTAGAACGGCCTAGGGGAAAAGTACGCTTACCGTTGTAATCGGGCGAGTTTCTACTTTCAGATGCAACAGAAATTTTGCGGATTAGTCAATCCGTTCGCGAGATATGGCAGTTTGGAGGTAAGAAACGCTTGAGAAACTCAAAATTTTCGCCGTTCTGATGCTCGAAACGAATAACTAGAACGGCCTTGGGGAAAAGTGCGCATACCGTTGTAATCGGGCGAGTTTCTACTTTCAGATGCAATAGAAATTTTGCGGATTGGTCAATCGGTTCGCGAGATATGGCAGTTTGGAGGTAAGAAACACTTGAGAAACTCAAAATTTGCGCAGTTCTGATGCTCGAAACGAATAACTAGAACGGCCTAGCGGAAAAGTGCGCATACCGTTGTAATCGGGCGAGTTTCTACTTTCAGATGCAACAGAAACTTTGCGGATTGGTCATTCCGTTCGCGAGATATGGCAGTTTGGAGGTAAGAAACGCTTGAGAAACTCAAAATTTTCGCAGTTCTGATTTTCGAAACGAATAACTAGAACGGCCTAGGTGAAAAGTGCGCATACCGTTGTAATCGGGCGAGTTTCTACTTTCAGAAGCAACAGAAATTTTGCGGATTGGTCAATCCGTTCGCGAGATATGGCAGTTTGGAGATAAGAAACGCTTGAGAAACTCAAAATTTTCGCAGTTCTGATGCTCGAAACGAATAACTAGAACAGCCTCGGGGAATAGTACGCACACCGTTGTAATCGGGCGAGTTTCTACTTTCAGACGCAACAGAAATTTTGTGGATTGGTCAATCCGTTCGCGAGATATGGCAGTTTGGAGGTAAGAGACGCTTGAGAAACTCAAAATTTTCGCAGTTCTGATGATCGAAACGAATAACTAGAACGGCCTAGGGGAAAACTACACCTACCGTTGTAATCGGGCGAGTTTCTACTTTCAGATGCAACAGAAACTTTGCGGATTGGTGAATCCGTTCGCGAGATATGGCAGTTTGGAGGTAAGAAACGCTTGAGAAACTCAAAATTTTCCTAGTTCTGATGCTCGAAACGAATAACTAGAACGGCCTAGGGGAAAACTACACACACCGTTGTAATCGGGCGAGTCTCTACTTTCAGATGCAACAGAAATTTTGCGGATTGGTCAAACCGATCGCGAGATATGGCAGTTTGGATGTATGAAACGCTTGAGAAACTCAAAATTTTCGCAGTTCGGATGCTCGAAACGAATAACTGGAACGGCCTAGGGGAAAACTACACACACCGTTGTAATCGGGCGAGTTTCTACTTTCAGATGCAGCAGACATTTTGCGGATTGATCAATCCGTTCGCGAGATATGGCAGTTTGGAAATAAGAAACGCTTGAGAAACTCAAAATTTTCGCAGTTCTGATGCTCGAAACGAGTAACTAGAACGGCCTAGGGGAAAAGTACGCATACCGTTGTAATCGGGCGAGTTTCTACTTTCAGATGCAACAGAAATTTTGCGGATTGGTCAATCCGTTCGCGAGATATGGCAGTTTGGATGTAAGAAACGCTTGAGAAACTCAAAATTTTCGCAGTTCTGATGCTCGAAACGAATAACTGGAACGGCCTAGGGGAAAAGTACGCATACCGTTGTAATCGCGCGAGTTTCTACTTTCACATGCAGCAGAAATTTTGCGGATTGATCAATCCGTTCGCGAGATATGGCAGTTTGGAGATAAGAAACGTTTGAGAAACTCAAAATTTTCGCAGTTCTGATGCTCGAAACGAGTAACTTGAACGGCCTAGGGGAAAAGTACGCATACCGTTGTAATCGGGCGAGTTTCTACTTTCACATGCAGCAGAAATTTTGCGGTTTGATCAATCCGTTCGCGAGATATGGCAGTTTGGAGATAAGAAACGCTTGAGAAACTCAAAATTTTCGCAGTTCTGATGCTCGAAACGAGTAACTAGAACGGCCTAGGGGAAATGTACGCATACCGTTGTAATCGGGCGAGTTTCTACTTTCAGATGCAACAGAAATTTTGCGGATTGGTCAATCCGTTCGCGAGATATGGCAGTTTGGATGTAAGAAACGCTTGAGAAACTCAAAATTTTCGCAGTTCTGATGCTCGAAACGAGTAACTAGAACGGCCTAGGGGAAAAGCACGCATACTGTTGTAATCGGGCGAGTTTCTACTTTCAGATGCAACAGAAATTTTGCGGATGGATCAATCCGTTCGCGAGATATGGCAGTTTGGAGATAAGAAGGGCTTGAGAAACTCAAATTTTCGCAGTTCTGATGCTCGAAACGAGTAACTAGAACGGCCTAGGGGAAAAGTGCCCATACCGTTGTAATTTGGCGAGTTTCTACTTTCCGATGCAACAGCAATTTTGCGGATTGATCAATCCGTTCGCGAGATATGGCAGTTTGGAGATAAGAAACGCTTGAGAAACTCAAAATTTTCGCAGTTCTGATGCTCGAAACGAGTAACTAGAACGGCCTAGGGGAAAAGTACGCTTACCGTTGTAATCGGGCGAGTTTCTACTTTCAGATGCAACAGAAATTTTGCGGATTAGTCAATCCGTTCGCGAGATATGGCAGTTTGGAGGTAAAAAACGCTTGAGAAACTCAAAATTTTCGCCGTTCTGATGCTCGAAACGAATAACTAGAACGGCCTTGGGGAAAAGTGCGAATACCGTTGTAATCGGGCGAGTTTCTACTTTCAGATGCAATAGAAATTTTGCGGATTGGTCAATCGGTTCGCGAGATATGGCAGTTTGGAGGTAAGAAACACTTGAGAAACTCAAAATTTGCGCAGTTCTGATGCTCGAAACGAATAACTAGAACGGCCTAGCGGAAAAGTGCGCATACCGTTGTAATCGGGCGAGTTTCTACTTTCAGATGCAACAGAAACTTTGCGGATTGGTCATTCCGTTCGCGAGATATGGCAGTTTGGAGGTAAGAAACGCTTGAGAAACTCAAAATATTCGCAGTTCTGATTTTCGAAACGAATAACTAGAACGGCCTAGGTGAAAAGTGCCCATACCGTTGTAATTTGGCGAGTTTCTACTTTCCGATGCAACAGCAATTTTGCGGATTGATCAATCCGTTCGCGAGATATGGCAGTTTGGAGATAAGAAACGCTTAAGAAACTCAAAATTTTCGCAGTTCTGATGCTCGAAACGAGTAACTAGAACGGCCTAGGGGAAAAGTACGCTTACCGTTGTAATCGGGCGAGTTTCTACTTTCAGATGCAACAGAAATTTTGCGGATTAGTCAATCCGTTCGCGAGATATGGCAGTTTGGAGGTAAAAAACGCTTGAGAAACTCAAAATTTTCGCAGTTCTGATGCTCGAAACGAATAACTGGAACGGCCTAGGGGAAAACTACACATACCGTTGTAATCGGGCGAGTTTCTACTTTCAGATGCAACAGAAATTTTGCGGATTGATCAATCCGTTCGCGAGATATGGCAGTTTGGAGATAAGAAACGCTTGAGAAACACAAAATTTTCGCAGTTCTGATGCTCGAAACGAGTAACTAGAACGGCCTAGGGGAAAAGCACGCATACTGTTGTAATCGGGCGAGTTTCTACTTTCAGATGCAACAGAAATTTTGCGGATGGATCAATCCGTTCGCGAGATATGGCAGTTTGTAGATAAGAAACGCTTGAGAAACTCAAATTTTCGCAGTTCTGATGCTCGAAACGAGTAACTAGAACGGCCTAGGGGAAAAGTGCCCATACCGTTGTAATTTGGCGAGTTTCTACTTTCCGATGCAACAGCAATTTTGCGGATTGATCAATCCGTTCGCGAGATATGGCAGTTTGGAGATAAGAAACGCTTGAGAAACTCAAAATTTTCGCAGTTCTGATGCTCGAAACGAGTAACTAGAACGGCCTAGGGGAAAAGTACGCTTACCGTTGTAATCGGGCGAGTTTCTACTTTCAGATGCAACGGAAATTTTGCGGATTAGTCAATCCGTTCGCGAGATATGGCAGTTTGGAGGTAAGAAACGCTTGAGAAACTCAAAATTTTCGCCGTTCTGATGCTCGAAACGAATAACTAGAACGGCCTAGGGGAAAAGTACGCATACCGTTGTAATCGGGCGGGTCTCTACTTTCAGATGCAACAGAAATTTTGCGGATTGGTCAATCCGTTCGCGAGATATGGCAGTTTGTAGGTAAGAAACGCTTGAGAAACTCAAAATTTTCGCAGTTCTGATGCTCGAAACGAATAACTGGAACGGCCTAGGGGAAAACTACACATACCGTTGTAATCGGGCGAGTTTCTACTTTCAGATGCAACAGAAATTTTGCGGATTGATCAATCCGTTCGCGAGATATGGCAGTTTGGAGATAAGAAACGCTTGAGAAACACAAAATTTTCGCAGTTCTGATGCTCGAAACGAGTAACTAGAACGGCCTAGGGGAAAAGCACGCATACTGTTGTAATCGGGCGAGTTTCTACTTTCAGATGCAACAGAAATTTTGCGGATGGATCAATCCGTTCGCGAGATATGGCAGTTTGGAGATAAGAAGGGCTTGAGAAACTCAAATTTTCGCAGTTCTGATGCTCGAAACGAGTAACTAGAACGGCCTAGGGGAAAAGTGCCCATACCGTTGTAATTTGGCGAGTTTCTACTTTCCGATGCAACAGCAATTTTGCGGATTGATCAATCCGTTCGCGAGATATGGCAGTTTGGAGATAAGAAACGCTTGAGAAACTCAAAATTTTCGCAGTTCTGATGCTCGAAACGAGTAACTAGAACGGCCTAGGGGAAAAGTACGCTTACCGTTGTAATCGGGCGAGTTTCTACTTTCAGATGCAACAGAAATTTTGCGGATTAGTCAATCCGTTCGCGAGATATGGCAGTTTGGAGGTAAGAAACGCTTGAGAAACTCAAAATTTTCGCCGTTCTGATGCTCGAAACGAATAACTAGAACGGCCTTGGGGAAAAGTGCGCATACCGTTGTAATCGGGCGAGTTTCTACTTTCAGATGCAACAGAAACTTTGCGGATTGGTCATTCCGTTCGCGAGATATGGCAGTTTGGAGGTAAGAAACGCTTGAGAAACTCAAAATATTCGCAGTTCTGATTTTCGAAACGAATAACTAGAACGGCCTAGGTGAAAAGTGCCCATACCGTTGTAATTTGGCGAGTTTCTACTTTCCGATGCAACAGCAATTTTGCGGATTGATCAATCCGTTCGCGAGATATGGCAGTTTGGAGATAAGAAACGCTTGAGAAACTCAAAATTTTCGCAGTTCTGATGCTCGAAACGAGTAACTAGAACGGCCTAGGGGAAAAGTACGCTTACCGTTGTAATCGGGCGAGTTTCTACTTTCAGATGCAACAGAAATTTTGCGGATTAGTCAATCCGTTCGCGAGATATGGCAGTTTGTAGGTAAGAAACGCTTGAGAAACTCAAAATTTTCGCAGTTCTGATGCTCGAAACGAATAACTGGAACGGCCTAGGGGAAAACTACACATACCGTTGTAATCGGGCGAGTTTCTACTTTCAGATGCAACAGAAATTTTGCGGATTGATCAATCCGTTCGCGAGATATGGCAGTTTGGAGATAAGAAACGCTTGAGAAACACAAAATTTTCGCAGTTCTGATGCTCGAAACGAGTAACTAGAACGGCATAGGGGAAAAGCACGCATACTGTTGTAATCGGGCGAGTTTCTACTTTCAGATGCAACAGAAATTTTGCGGATGGATCAATCCGTTCGCGAGATATGGCAGTTTGTAGATAAGAAACGCTTGAGAAACTCAAATTTTCGCAGTTCTGATGCTCGAAACGAGTAACTAGAACGGCCTAGGGGAAAAGTGCCCATACCGTTGTAATTTGGCGAGTTTCTACTTTCCGATGCAACAGCAATTTTGCGGATTGATCAATCCGTTCGCGAGATATGGCAGTTTGGAGATAAGAAACGCTTGAGAAACTCAAAATTTTCGCAGTTCTGATGCTCGAAACGAGTAACTAGAACGGCCTAGGGGAAAAGTACGCTTACCGTTGTAATCGGGCGAGTTTCTACTTTCAGATGCAACAGAAATTTTGCGGATTAGTCAATCCGTTCGCGAGATATGGCAGTTTGGAGGTAAGAAACGCTTGAGAAACTCAAAATTTTCGCCGTTCTGATGCTCGAAACGAATAACTAGAACGGCCTTGGGGAAAAGTGCGCATACCGTTGTAATCGGGCGAGTTTCTACTTTCAGATGCAATAGAAATTTTGCGGATTGGTCAATCGGTTCGCGAGATATGGCAGTTTGGAGGTAAGAAACACTTGAGAAACTCAAAATTTTCGCAGTTCTGATGCTCGAAATGAATAACTGGAACGGCCTAGGGGAAAACTACACATACCGTTGTAATCGGGCGAGTTTCTACTTTCAGATGCAATAGAAATTTTGCGGATTGGTCAATCGGTTCGCGAGATATGGCAGTTTGGAGGTAAGAAACACTTGAGAAACTCAAAATTTGCGCAGTTCTGATGCTCGAAACGAATAACTAGAACGGCCAAGCGGAAAAGTGCGCATACCGTTGTAATCGGGCGAGTTTCTACTTTCAGATGCAACAGAAACTTTGCGGATTGGTCATTCCGTTCGCGAGATATGGCAGTTTGGAGGTAAGAAACGCTTGAGAAACTCAAAATTTTCGCAGTTCTGATGCTCGAAACGAATAACTAGATCGGCCTAGGGGAAAAGTGCGCATACCGTTGTAATTGGGCGAGTATCTACTTTCAGAAGCAACAGAAATTTTGCGGATTGGTCAATCCGTTCGCGAGATATGGCAGTTTGGAGATAAGAAACGCTTGAGAAACTCAAAATTTTCGCAGTTCTGATGCTCGAAATGAATAACTGGAACGGCCTAGGGGAAAACTACACATACCGTTGTAATCGGGCGAGTTTCTACTTTCAGATGCAACAGAAATTTTGCGGATAGGTCAATCCGTTCGCGAGATATGGCAGTTTGGATGTAAGAAACGCTTGAGAAACACAAAATTTTCGCAGTTCTGATGCTCGAAACGAATAACTAGAATGGCCTAGGGGAAAAGTACGCATACCGTTGTAATCGGGCGAGTTTCTACTTTCAGATGCATCAGAAATTTTGCGGATTGGTCAATCCGTTCGCGAGATATGGCAGTTTGGAGGTAAGAAACGCTTGAGAAACTCAAAATTTTCACAGTTCTGATGCTCGAAATGAATAACTGGAACGGCCTAGGGGAAAACTACACATACCGTTGTAATCGGGCAAGTTTCTACTTTCAGACGCAACAGAAATTTTGCGGATTGGTCAATCCGTTCGCGAGATATGGCTGTTTGGAGGTAAGAAACGCTTGAGAAACTCAAAATTTTCGCAGTTCTGATGCTCGAAACGAATAACTCGAACGGCCTAGGGGAAAAGTGCGCATACCGTTGTAATCGGGCGAGTTTCTTCTTTCAGATGCAACAGAAATTTTGCGGATCGGTCAATCCGTTCGCGAGATATGGCAGTTTGGATGTAAGAAACGCTTGAGGAACTCAAAATTTTCGCAGTTCTGATGCTCGAAACGAACAACTGGAACGGCCTAGGGGAAAACTACACATACCGTTGTAATCGGGCGAGTTTCTTCTTTCAGATGCAACAGAAATTTTGCGGATCGGTCAATCCGTTCGCGAGATATGGCAGTTTGGATGTAAGAAACGCTTGAGGAACTCAAAATTTTCGCAGTTCTGATGCTCGAAACGAGTAACTAGAACGGCCTAGGTGAAAAGTACGCTTACCGTTGTAATCGGGCGAGTTTCTACTTTCAGATGCAACAGAAATTTTGCGGATTAGTCAATCCGTTCGCGAGATATGGCAGTTTGGAGGTAAGAAACGCTTGAGAAACTCAAAATTTTCGCCGTTCTGATGCTCGAAACGAATAACTAGAACGGCCTTGGGGAAAAGTGCGCATACCGTTGTAATCGGGCGAGTTTCTACTTTCAGATGCAATAGAAATTTTGCGGATTGGTCAATCGGTTCGCGAGATATGGCAGTTTGGAGGTAAGAAACACTTGAGAAACTCAAAATTTGCGCAGTTCTGATGCTCGAAACGAATAACTAGAACGGCCTAGCGGAAAAGTGCGCATACCGTTGTAATCGGGCGAGTTTCTACTTTCAGATGCAACAGAAACTTTGCGGATTGGTCATTCCGTTCGCGAGATATGGCAGTTTGGAGGTAAGAAACGCTTGAGAAACTCAAAATTTTCGCAATTCTGATTTTCGAAACGAATAACTAGAACGGCCTAGGTGAAAAGTGCGCATACCGTTGTAATCGGGCGAGCTTCTACTTTCAGAAGCAATAGAAATTTTGCGGATTGGTCAATCCGTTCGCGAGATATGGCAGTTTGGAGATAAGAAACGCTTGAGAAACTCAAAATTTTCGCAGTTCTGATGCTCGAAACGAATAACTAGATCGGCCTAGGGGAAAAGTGCGCATACCGTTGTAATCGGGCGAGTATCTACTTTCAGAAGCAACAGAAATTTTGCGGATTGGTCAATCCGTTCGCGAGATATGGCAGTTTGGAGATAAGAAACGCTTGAGAAACTCAAAATTTTCGCAGTTCTGATGCTCGAAACGAATAACTAGAACGGCCTAGGGGAAAAGTACGCATACCGTTGTAATCGGGCGAGTCTCTACTTTCAGATGCAACAGAAATTTTGCGGATTGGTCAATCCGTTCGCGAGATATGGCAGTTTGTAGGTAAGAAACGCTTGAGAAACTCAAAATTTTCGCAGTTCTGATGCTCGAAACGAATAACTGGAACGGCCTAGGGGAAAACTACACATACCGTTGTAATCGGGCGAGTTTCTACTTTCAGATGCAACAGAAATTTTGCGGATTGATCAATCCGTTCGCGAGATATGGCAGTTTGGAGATAAGAAACGCTTGAGAAACACAAAATTTTCGCAGTTCTGATGCTCGAAACGAGTAACTAGAACGGCCTAGGGGAAAAGCACGCATACTGTTGTAATCGGGCGAGTTTCTACTTTCAGATGCAACAGAAATTTTGCGGATGGATCAATCCGTTCGCGAGATATGGCAGTTTGGAGATAAGAAACGCTTGAGAAACTCAAATTTTCGCAGTTCTGATGCTCGAAACGAGTAACTAGAACGGCCTAGGGGAAAAGTGCCCATACCGTTGTAATTTGGCGAGTTTCTACTTTCCGATGCAACAGCAATTTTGCGGATTGATCAATCCGTTCGCGAGATATGGCAGTTTGGAGATAAGAAACGCTTGAGAAACTCAAAATTTTCGCAGTTCTGATGCTCGAAACGAGTAACTAGAACGGCCTAGGGGAAAAGTACGCTTACCGTTGTAATCGGGCGAGTTTCTACTTTCAGATGCAACAGAAATTTTGCGGATTAGTCAATCCGTTCGCGAGATATGGCAGTTTGGAGGTAAGAAACGCTTGAGAAACTCAAAATTTTCGCCGTTCTGATGCTCGAAACGAATAACTAGAACGGCCTTGGGGAAAAGTGCGCATACCGTTGTAATCGGGCGAGTTTCTACTTTCAGATGCAATAGAAATTTTGCGGATTGGTCAATCGGTTCGCGAGATATGGCAGTTTGGAGGTAAGAAACACTTGAGAAACTCAAAATTTGCGCAGTTCTGATGCTCGAAACGAATAACTAGAACGGCCTAGCGGAAAAGTGCGCATACCGTTGTAATCGGGCGAGTTTCTACTTTCAGATGCAACAGAAACTTTGCGGATTGGTCATTCCGTTCGCGAGATATGGCAGTTTGGAGGTAAGAAACGCTTGAGAAACTCAAAATTTTCGCAGTTCTGATTTTCGAAACGAATAACTAGAACGGCCTAGGTGAAAAGTGCGCATACCGTTGTAATCGGGCGAGTTTCTACTTTCAGAAGCAACAGAAATTTTGCGGATTGGTCAATCCGTTCGCGAGATATGGCAGTTTGGAGATAAGAAACGCTTGAGAAACTCAAAATTTTCGCAGTTCTGATGCTCGAAACGAATAACTAGAACAGCCTCGGGGAATAGTACGCACACCGTTGTAATCGGGCGAGTTTCTACTTTCAGACGCAACAGAAATTTTGTGGATTGGTCAATCCGTTCGCGAGATATGGCAGTTTGGAGGTAAGAGACGCTTGAGAAACTCAAAATTTTCGCAGTTCTGATGATCGAAACGAATAACTAGAACGGCCTAGGGGAAAACTACACCTACCGTTGTAATCGGGCGAGTTTCTACTTTCAGATGCAACAGAAACTTTGCGGATTGGTGAATCCGTTCGCGAGATATGGCAGTTTGGAGGTAAGAAACGCTTGAGAAACTCAAAATTTTCCTAGTTCTGATGCTCGAAACGAATAACTAGAACGGCCTAGGGGAAAACTACACACACCGTTGTAATCGGGCGAGTCTCTACTTTCAGATGCAACAGAAATTTTGCGGATTGGTCAAACCGATCGCGAGATATGGCAGTTTGGATGTATGAAACGCTTGAGAAACTCAAAATTTTCGCAGTTCGGATGCTCGAAACGAATAACTGGAACGGCCTAGGGGAAAACTACACACACCGTTGTAATCGGGCGAGTTTCTACTTTCAGATGCAGCAGACATTTTGCGGATTGATCAATCCGTTCGCGAGATATGGCAGTTTGGAAATAAGAAACGCTTGAGAAACTCAAAATTTTCGCAGTTCTGATGCTCGAAACGAGTAACTAGAACGGCCTAGGGGAAAAGTACGCATACCGTTGTAATCGGGCGAGTTTCTACTTTCAGATGCAACAGAAATTTTGCGGATTGGTCAATCCGTTCGCGAGATATGGCAGTTTGGATGTAAGAAACGCTTGAGAAACTCAAAATTTTCGCAGTTCTGATGCTCGAAACGAATAACTGGAACGGCCTAGGGGAAAAGTACGCATACCGTTGTAATCGCGCGAGTTTCTACTTTCACATGCAGCAGAAATTTTGCGGATTGATCAATCCGTTCGCGAGATATGGCAGTTTGGAGATAAGAAACGTTTGAGAAACTCAAAATTTTCGCAGTTCTGATGCTCGAAACGAGTAACTTGAACGGCCTAGGGGAAAAGTACGCATACCGTTGTAATCGGGCGAGTTTCTACTTTCACATGCAGCAGAAATTTTGCGGTTTGATCAATCCGTTCGCGAGATATGGCAGTTTGGAGATAAGAAACGCTTGAGAAACTCAAAATTTTCGCAGTTCTGATGCTCGAAACGAGTAACTAGAACGGCCTAGGGGAAATGTACGCATACCGTTGTAATCGGGCGAGTTTCTACTTTCAGATGCAACAGAAATTTTGCGGATTGGTCAATCCGTTCGCGAGATATGGCAGTTTGGATGTAAGAAACGCTTGAGAAACTCAAAATTTTCGCAGTTCTGATGCTCGAAACGAGTAACTAGAACGGCCTCGGGGAATAGTACGCACACCGTTGTAATCGGGCGAGTTTCTACTTTCAGACGCAACAGAAATTTTGCGGATGGGTCAATCCGTTCGCGAGATGTGGCAGTTTGGAGGTAAGAAACGCTTGAGAAACTCAAAATTTTCGCAGTTCTGATGCTCGGAACGAATAACTGGAACGGCCTAGGGGAAAAGTGCGCACACCGTTGCAATCGGGCGAGTTTCTACTTTCAGATGCAACAGAAATTTTGCGGATTGATCAATCCGTTCGCGAGATATGGCAGTTTGGAAGTAAGAAACGCTTGAGAAACTCAAAATTTTTGCAGTTCTGATGCTCGAAAAGAGTAACTAGAACGGCCTAGGGGAAAAGTACGCATACCGTTGTAATCGGGCGAGTTTCTACTTTCAGATGCAACAGAAATTTTGCGGATTGATCAATCCGTTCGCGAGATATGGCAGTTTGGAGATAAGAAACGCTTGAGAAACTAAAAATTTTCGCAGTTCTGATGCTCGAAACGAGTAACTAGAACGGCCTAGGGGAAAAGTACGCATACCGTTGTAATCGGGCGAGTCTCTACTTTCAGATGCAACAGAAATTTTGCGGACTGGTCAATCCTTTCGCCAGATATGGCAGATTAGAGGTAAGAAACGCTTGAGAAACTCAAAATTTTCGCAGTTCTGATGCTCGAAACGAATAACTCGAACGGCCTAGGGGAAAACTACACATACCGTTGTAATCGGGCGAGTTTCTACTTTCAGATGCAACAGAAATTTTGCGGATTGGTCAATCCGTTCGCGAGATATGGCAGATTGGAGGTAAGAAACGCTTGAGAAACTCAAAATTTTTGCAGTTCTGATGCTCGAAACGAGTAACTAGAACGGCCTAGGGGAAAAGTACGCATACCGTTGTAATCGGGCGAGTTTCTACTTTCAGATGCAACAGAAATTTTGCGGATTGATCAATCCGTTCGCGAGATATGGCAGTTTAGAGGTAAGAAACGCTTGAGAAACTCAAAATTTTCGCAGTTCTGATGCTCGAAACGAATAACTGGAACGGCCTACGGGAAAACTACACATACCGTTCTAATCGGGCGAGTTTCTACTTTCAGATGCAACAGAAATTTTGCGGATTGTTCAATCCGTTCGCGAGATATGGCAGTTTGGAGGTAAGAAACGCTTGAGAAACTCAAAATTTTCGCAGTTCTGATGCTCGAAACGAGTAACCAGAACGGCCTAGGGGAAAAGTACGCATACCGTTGTAATCGGGCGAGTTTCTACTTTCAGATGCAACAGAAATTTTGCGGATTGATCAATCCGTTCGCGAGATATGGCAGTTTGGAAGTAAGAAACGCTTGAGAAACTCAAAATTTTTGCAGTTCTGATGCTCGAAAAGAGTAACTAGAACGGCCTAGGGGAAAAGTACGCATACCGTTGTAATCGGGCGAGTTTCTACTTTCAGATGCAACAGAAATTTTGCGGATTGATCAATCCGTTCGCGAGATATGGCAGTTTGGAGATAAGAAACGCTTGAGAAACTAAAAATTTTCGCAGTTCTGATGCTCGAAACGAGTAACTAGAACGGCCTAGGGGAAAAGTACGCATACCGTTGTAATCGGGCGAGTCTCTACTTTCAGATGCAACAGAAATTTTGCGGATTGGTCAATCCTTTCGCCAGATATGGCAGATTAGAGGTAAGAAACGCTTGAGAAACTCAAAATTTTCGCAGTTCTGATGCTCGAAACGAATAACTCGAACGGCCTAGGGGAAAACTACACACACCGTTGTAATCGGGCGAGCTTCTACTTTCAGATGCAGCAGAAATTTTGCGGATTGATCAATCCGTTCGCGAGATATGGCAGTTTGGAGATAAGAAACGCTTGAGAAACTCAAAATTTTCGCAGTTCTGATGCTCGAAACGAGTAACTGGAACGGCCTAGGGGAAAAGTACGCATACCGTTGTAATCGGGCGAGTTTCTACTTTCAGATACAGCAGAAATTTTGCGGATTGATCAATCCGTTTGCGAGATATGGCAGTTTGGAGATAAGAAACGCTTGAGAAACTCAAAATTTTCGCAGTTCTGATGCTCGAAACGAGTAACTAGAACGGCCTAGGGGAAAAGTACGCATACCGTTGTAATCGGGCGAGTTTCTACTTTCAGATGCAACAGAAATTTTGCGGATTGGTCAATCCGTTCGCGAGATATGGCAGTTTGGATGTAAGAAACGCTTGAGAAACTCAAAATTTTCGCAGTTCTGATGCTCGGAACGAATAACTGGAACGGCCTAGGGGAAAAGTGCGCACACCGTTGCAATCGGGCGAGTTTCTACTTTCAGATGCAACAGAAATTTTGCGGATTGATCAATCCGTTCGCGAGATATGGCAGTTTGGAAGTAAGAAACGCTTGAGAAACTCAAAATTTTTGCAGTTCTGATGCTCGAAAAGAGTAACTAGAACGGCCTAGGGGAAAAGTACGCATACCGTTGTAATCGGGCGAGTTTCTACTTTCAGATGCAACAGAAATTTTGCGGATTGGTCAATCCGTTCGCGAGATATGGCAGTTTGGATGTAAGAAACGCTTGAGAAACTCAAAATTTTCGCAGTTCTGATGCTCGAAACGAATAACTGGAACGGCCTAGGGGAAAAGTACGCATACCGTTGTAATCGGGCGAGTTTCTACTTTCACATGCAGCAGAAATTTTGCGGATTGATCAATCCGTTCGCGAGATATGGCAGTTTGGAGATAAGAAACGCTTGAGAAACTCAAAATTTTCGCAGTTCTGATGCTCGAAACGAGTAACTTGAACGGCCTAGGGGAAAAGTACGAATACCGTTGTAATGGGGCGAGTTTCTACTTTCAGAAGCAACAGAAATTTTGCGGATTGGTCAATCCGTTCGCGAGATATGGCAGTTTGGAGGTAAGAAACGCTTGAGAAACTCAAAATTCTCGCAGTTCTGATGCTCGAAACGAGTAACTAGAACGGCTTAGGGGAAAAGTACGCATACCGTTGTAATCGGGCGAGTTTCTACTTTCAGATGCAACAGAAATTTTGCGGATTGGTCAATCCGTTCGTGAGATATGGCAGTTTGGATGTAAGAAACGCTTGAGAAACTAAAAATTTTCGCAGTTCTGATGCTCGAAACGAATAACTGGAACGGCCTAGGGGAAAAGTACGCATACCGTTGTAATCGGGCGAGTTTCTACTTTCACATGCAGCAGAAATTTTGCGGATTGATCAATCCGTTCGCGAGATATGGCAGTTTGGAGATAAGAAACGCTTGAGAAACTCAAAATTTTCGCAGTTCTGATGCTCGAAACGAGTAACTTGAACGGCCTAGGGGAAAAGTACGCATACTGTTGTAATCGGGCGAGTTTCTACTTTCAGATGCAACAGAAATTTTGCGGATTGGTCAATCCGTTCGCGAGATATGGCAGTTTGGATGTAAGAAACGGTTGAGAAACTCAAAATTTTCGCAGTTCTGATGCTCGAAACGAGTAACTAGAACGGCCTCGGGGAATAGTACGCACACCGTTGTATTCGGGCGAGTTTCTACTTTGAGACGCAACAGAAATTTTGCGGATTGGTCAATCCGTTCGCGAGATATGGCAGTTTGGAGGTAAGAAACGCTTGAGAAACTCAAAATTTTCGCAGTTCTGATGCTCGGAACGAATAACTGGAACGGCCTAGGGGAAAACTACACACACCGTTGTAATCGGGCGAGTCTCTACTTTCAGATGCAACAGAAATTTTGCGGATTGGTCTATCCGTACGCGAAATATGGCAGTTTGGAGGTAAGAAACGCTTGAGAAACTCAAAATTTTCGCAGTTCTGATGCTCGAAACGAATAACTAGAACGGCCTAGGGGAAAACTACACCTACCGTTGTAATCGGGCGAGCTTCTACTTTCAGATGCAGCAGAAATTTTGCGGATTGATCAATCCGTTCGCGAGATATGGCAGTTTGGAGATAAGAAACGCTTGAGAAACTCAAAATTTTCGCAGTTCTGATGCTCGAAACGAATAACTGGAACGGCCTAGGGGAAAAGTACGCATACCGTTGTAATCGGGCGAGTTTCTACTTTCAGATACAGCAGAAATTTTGCGGATTGATCAATCCGTTTGCGAGATATGGCAGTTTGGAGATAAGAAACGCCTGAGAAACTCAAAATTTTCGCAGTTCTGATGCTCGAAACGAGTAACTAGAACGGCCTAGGGGAAAAGTACGCATACCGTTGTAATCGGGCGAGTTTCTACTTTCAGATGCAACAGAAATTTTGCGGATTGGTCAATCCGTTCGCGAGATATGGCAGTTTGGATGTAAGAAACGCTTGAGAAACTCAAAATTTTCGCAGTTCTGATGCTCGAAACGAATAACTGGAACGGCCAAGGGGAAAAGTACGCATACCGTTGTAATCGGGCGAGTTTCTACTTTCACATGCAGCAGAAATTTTGCGGTTTGATCAATCCGTTCGCGAGATATGGCAGTTTGGAGATAAGAAACGCTTGAGAAACTCAAAATTTTCGCAGTTCTGATGCTCGAAACGAGTAACTAGAACGGCCTAGGGGAAATGTACGCATACCGTTATAATCGGGCGAGTTTCTACTTTCAGATGCAACAGAAATTTTGCGGATTGGTCAATCCGTTCGAGAGATATGGCAGTTTGGATGTAAGAAACGCTTGAGAAACTCAAAATTTTCGCAGTTCTGATGCTCGAAACGAGTAACTAGAACGGCCTCGAGGAATAGTACGCAAACCGTTGTAATCGGGCGAGTTTCTACTTTCAGACGCAACAGAAATTTTGCGGATTGGTCAATCCGTTCGCGAGATATGGCAGTTTGGAGGTAAGAAACGCTTGAGAAACTCAAAATTTTCGCAGTTCCGATGCTCGGAACGAATAACTGGAACGGCCTAGGGGAAAACTACACACACCGTTGTAATCGGGCTAGTCTCTACTTTCAGACGCAACAGAAATTTTGCGGATGGGTCAATCCGTTCCTGAGATGTGGCAGTTTGGAGGTAAGAAACGCTTGAGAAACTCAAAATTTTCGCAGTTCTGATGCTCGGAACGAATAACTGGAACGGCCTAGGGGAAAAGTGCGCACACCGTTGCAATCGGGCGAGTTTCTACTTTTAGATGCAACAGAAATTTTGCGGATTGATCAATCCGTTCGCGAGATATGGCAGTTTGGAAGTAAGAAACGCTTGAGAAACTCAAAATTTTTGCAGTTCTGATGCTCGAAAAGAGTAACTAGAACGGCCTAGGGGAAAAGTACGCATACCGTTGTAATCGGGCGAGTTTCTACTTTCAGATGCAACAGAAATTTTGCGGATTGATCAATCCGTTCGCGAGATATGGCAGTTTGGAGATAAGAAACGCTTGAGAAACTAAAAATTTTCGCAGTTCTGATGCTCGAAACGAGTAACTAGAACGGCCTAGGGGAAAAGTACACATACCGTTGTAATCGGGCGAGTCTCTACTTTCAGATGCAACAGAAATTTTGCGAATTGGTCAATCCTTTCGCCAGATATGGCAGATTAGAGGTAAGAAACGCTTGAGAAACTCAAAATTTTCGCAGTTCTGATGCTCGAAACGAATAACTGGAACGGCCTAGGGGAAAACTACACATACCGTTGTAATCCGGCGAGTTTCTACTTTCAGATGCAACAGAAATTTTGCGGATTGGTCAATCCGTTCGCGAGATATGGCAGATTGGAGGTAAGAAACGCTTGAGAAACTCAAAATTTTTGCAGTTCTGATGCTCGAAACGAGTAACTAGAACGGCCTAGGGGAAAAGTACGCATACCGTTGTAATCGGGCGAGTTTCTACTTTCAGATGCAACAGAAATTTTGCGGATTGATCAATCCGTTCGCGAGATATGGCAGTTTAGAGGTAAGAAACGCTTGAGAAACTCAAAATTTTCGCAGTTCTGATGCTCGAAACGAATAACTGGAACGGCCTAGGGGAAAACTACACATACTGTTGAAATCGGGCGAGTTTCTCGTTTCAGATGCAACAGAAATTTTGCGGATTGTTCAATCCGTTCGCGAGATATGGCAGTTTGGAGGTAAGAAACGCTTGAGAAACTCAAAATTTTCGCAGTTCTGATGCTCGAAACGAGTAACCAGAACGGCCTAGGGGAAAAGTACGCATACCTTTGTAATCGGGCGAGTTTCTACTTTCAGATGCAACAGAAATTTTGCGGATTGATCAATCCGTTCGCGAGATATGGCAGTTTGGAGGTAAGAAACGCTTGAGAAACTCAAAATTTTCGCAGTTCTGATGCTCGACACGAATAACTAGAACGGCCTAGGGGAAAAGTGCGCATACCGATGTAATCGGGCGAGTTTCTACTTTCAGAAGCAACAGAAGTTTTGCGGATTGGTCTATCTGTTCGCGAGATATGGCAGTTTGGAGGTAAGAAACGCTTGAGAAACTCAAAATTTTCGCAGTTCTGATGCTCGAAATGAATAACTGGAACGGCCTAGGGGAAAAGTACGCATACCGTTGTAATCGGGCGAGTTTCTACTTTCAGATGCAACAGAAATTTTGCGGATTGGTCAATCCGTTCGCGAGATATGGCAGTTTGGATGTAAGAAACGCTTGAGAAACTCAAAATTTTCGCAGTTCTGATGCTCGAAACGAATAACTGGAACGGCCTAGGGGAAAAGTACGCATACCGTTGTAATCGGGCGAGTTTCTACTTTCACATGCAGCAGAAATTTTGCGGATTGATCAATCCGTTCGCGAGATATGGCAGTTTGGAGATAAGAAACGCTTGAGAAACTCAAAATTTTCGCAGTTCTGATGCTCGAAACGAGTAACTTGAACGGCCTAGGGGAAAAGTACGAATACCGTTGTAATGGGGCGAGTTTCTACTTTCAGAAGCAACAGAAATTTTGCGGATTGGTCAATCCGTTCGCGAGATATGGCAGTTTGGAGGTAAGAAACGCTTGAGAAACTCAAAATTCTCGCAGTTCTGATGCTCGAAACGAGTAACTAGAACGGCTTAGGGGAAAAGTACGCATACCGTTGTAATCGGGCGAGTTTCTACTTTCAGATGCAACAGAAATTTTGCGGATTGGTCAATCCGTTCGCGAGATATGGCAGTTTGGATGTAAGAAACGCTTGAGAAACTAAAAATTTTCGCAGTTCTGATGCTCGAAACGAATAACTGGAACGGCCTAGGGGAAAAGTACGCATACCGTTGTAATCGGGAGAGTTTCTACTTTCACATGCAGCAGAAATTTTGCGGATTGATCAATCCGTTCGCGAGATATGGCAGTTTGGAGATAAGAAACGCTTGAGAAACTCAAAATTTTCGCAGTTCTGATGCTCGAAACGAGTAACTTGAACGGCCTAGGGGAAAAGTACGCATACTGTTGTAATCGGGCGAGTTTCTACTTTCAGATGCAACAGAAATTTTGCGGATTGGTCAATCCGTTCGCGAGATATGGCAGTTTGGATGTAAGAAACGGTTGAGAAACTCAAAATTTTCGCAGTTCTGATGCTCGAAACGAGTAACTAGAACGGCCTCGGGGAATAGTACGCACACCGTTGTATTCGGGCGAGTTTCTACTTTGAGACGCAACAGAAATTTTGCGGATTGGTCAATCCGTTCGCGAGATATGGCAGTTTGGATGTAAGAAACGCTTGAGAAACTCAAAATTTTCGCAGTTCTGATGCTCGGAACGAATAACTGGAACGGCCTAGGGGAAAACTACACACACCGTTGTAATCGGGCGAGTCTCTACTTTCAGATGCAACAGAAATTTTGCGGATTGGTCTATCCGTACGCGAAATATGGCAGTTTGGAGGTAAGAAACGCTTGAGAAACTCAAAATTTTCGCAGTTCTGATGCTCGAAACGAATAACTAGAACGGCCTAGGGGAAAACTACACCTACCGTTGTAATCGGGCGAGCTTCTACTTTCAGATGCAGCAGAAATTTTGCGGATTGATCAATCCGTTCGCGAGATATGGCAGTTTGGAGATAAGAAACGCTTGAGAAACTCAAAATTTTCGCAGTTCTGATGCTCGAAACGAATAACTGGAACGGCCTAGGGGAAAAGTACGCATACCGTTGTAATCGGGCGAGTTTCTACTTTCAGATACAGCAGAAATTTTGCGGATTGATCAATCCGTTTGCGAGATATGGCAGTTTGGAGATAAGAAACGCTTGAGAAACTCAAAATTTTCGCAGTTCTGATGCTCGAAACGAGTAACTAGAACGGCCTAGGGGAAAAGTACGCATACCGTTGTAATCGGGCGAGTTTCTACTTTCAGATGCAACAGAAATTTTGCGGATTGGTCAATCCGTTCGCGAGATATGGCAGTTTGGATGTAAGAAACGCTTGAGAAACTCAAAATTTTCGCAGTTCTGATGCTCGAAACGAATAACTGGAACGGCCAAGGGGAAAAGTACGCATACCGTTGTAATCGGGCGAGTTTCTACTTTCACATGCAGCAGAAATTTTGCGGTTTGATCAATCCGTTCGCGAGATATGGCAGTTTGGAGATAAGAAACGCTTGAGAAACTCAAAATTTTCGCAGTTCTGATGCTCGAAACGAGTAACTAGAACGGCCTAGGGGAAATGTACGCATACCGTTATAATCGGGCGAGTTTCTACTTTCAGATGCAACAGAAATTTTGCGGATTGGTCAATCCGTTCGAGAGATATGGCAGTTTGGATGTAAGAAACGCTTGAGAAACTCAAAATTTTCGCAGTTCTGATGCTCGAAACGAGTAACTAGAACGGCCTCGAGGAATAGTACGCAAACCGTTGTAATCGGGCGAGTTTCTACTTTCAGACGCAACAGAAATTTTGCGGATTGGTCAATCCGTTCGCGAGATATGGCAGTTTGGAGGTAAGAAACGCTTGAGAAACTCAAAATTTTCGCAGTTCCGATGCTCGGAACGAATAACTGGAACGGCCTAGGGGAAAACTACACACACCGTTGTAATCGGGCTAGTCTCTACTTTCAGACGCAACAGAAATTTTGCGGATGGGTCAATCCGTTCCTGAGATGTGGCAGTTTGGAGGTAAGAAACGCTTGAGAAACTCAAAATTTTCGCAGTTCTGATGCTCGGAACGAATAACTGGAACGGCCTAGGGGAAAAGTGCGCACACCGTTGCAATCGGGCGAGTTTCTACTTTTAGATGCAACAGAAATTTTGCGGATTGATCAATCCGTTCGCGAGATATGGCAGTTTGGAAGTAAGAAACGCTTGAGAAACTCAAAATTTTTGCAGTTCTGATGCTCGAAAAGAGTAACTAGAACGGCCTAGGGGAAAAGTACGCATACCGTTGTAATCGGGCGAGTTTCTACTTTCAGATGCAACAGAAATTTTGCGGATTGATCAATCCGTTCGCGAGATATGGCAGTTTGGAGATAAGAAACGCTTGAGAAACTAAAAATTTTCGCAGTTCTGATGCTCGAAACGAGTAACTAGAACGGCCTAGGGGAAAAGTACACATACCGTTGTAATCGGGCGAGTCTCTACTTTCAGATGCAACAGAAATTTTGCGAATTGGTCAATCCTTTCGCCAGATATGGCAGATTAGAGGTAAGAAACGCTTGAGAAACTCAAAATTTTCGCAGTTCTGATGCTCGAAACGAATAACTGGAACGGCCTAGGGGAAAACTACACATACCGTTGTAATCCGGCGAGTTTCTACTTTCAGATGCAACAGAAATTTTGCGGATTGGTCAATCCGTTCGCGAGATATGGCAGATTGGAGGTAAGAAACGCTTGAGAAACTCAAAATTTTTGCAGTTCTGATGCTCGAAACGAGTAACTAGAACGGCCTAGGGGAAAAGTACGCATACCGTTGTAATCGGGCGAGTTTCTACTTTCAGATGCAACAGAAATTTTGCGGATTGATCAATCCGTTCGCGAGATATGGCAGTTTAGAGGTAAGAAACGCTTGAGAAACTCAAAATTTTCGCAGTTCTGATGCTCGAAACGAATAACTGGAACGGCCTAGGGGAAAACTACACATACTGTTGTAATCGGGCGAGTTTCTCGTTTCAGATGCAACAGAAATTTTGCGGATTGTTCAATCCGTTCGCGAGATATGGCAGTTTGGAGGTAAGAAACGCTTGAGAAACTCAAAATTTTCGCAGTTCTGATGCTCGAAACGAGTAACCAGAACGGCCTAGGGGAAAAGTACGCATACCTTTGTAATCGGGCGAGTTTCTACTTTCAGATGCAACAGAAATTTTGCGGATTGATCAATCCGTTCGCGAGATATGGCAGTTTGGAGGTAAGAAACGCTTGAGAAACTCAAAATTTTCGCAGTTCTGATGCTCGACACGAATAACTAGAACGGCCTAGGGGAAAAGTGCGCATACCGATGTAATCGGGCGAGTTTCTACTTTCAGAAGCAACAGAAGTTTTGCGGATTGGTCTATCTGTTCGCGAGATATGGCAGTTTGGAGGTAAGAAACGCTTGAGAAACTCAAAATTTTCGCAGTTCTGATGCTCGAAATGAATAACTGGAACGGCCTAGGGGAAAGCTACACATACCGTTGTAATCGGGCGAGTTTCTACTTTCAGATGCAACAGAAATTTTGCGGATTGATCAATCCGTTTGCGAGATATGGCAGTTTGGAGATAAGAAACGCTTGAGAAACTCAAAATTTTCGCAGTTCTGATGCTCGAAACGAGTAACTAGAACGGCCTAGGGGAAAAGTACGAATACCGTTGTAATCGGGCGAGTTTCTACTTTCAGATGCAACAGAAATTTTGCGGATTGGTCAATCCGTTCGCGAGATATGGCAGTTTGGATGTAAGAAACGCTTGAGAAACTCAAAATTTTTGCAGTTCTGATGCTCGAAAAGAGTAACTAGAACGGCCTAGGGGAAAAGTACGCATACCGTTGTAATCGGGCGAGTTTCTACTTTCAGATGCAACAGAAATTTTGCGGATTGGTCAATCCGTTCGCGAGATATGGCAGTTTGGATGTAAGAAACGCTTGAGAAACTCAAAATTTTCGCAGTTCTGATGCTCGAAACGAATAACTGGAACGGCCCAGGGGAAAAGTACGCATACCGTTGTAATCGGGCGAGTTTCTACTTTCACATGCAGCAGAAATTTTGCGGATTGATCAATCCGTTCGCGAGATATGGCAGTTTGGAGATAAGAAACGCTTGAGAAACTCAAAATTTTCGCAGTTCTGATGCTCGAAACGAGTAACTTGAACGGCCTAGGGGAAAAGTACGAATACCGTTGTAATGGGGCGAGTTTCTACTTTCAGAAGCAACAGAAATTTTGCGGATTGGTCAATCCGTTCGCGAGATATGGCAGTTTGGAGGTAAGAAACGCTTGAGAAACTCAAAATTCTCGCAGTTCTGATGCTCGAAACGAGTAACTAGAACGGCTTAGGGGAAAAGTACGCATACCGTTGTAATCGGGCGAGTTTCTACTTTCAGATGCAACAGAAATTTTGCGGATTGGTCAATCCGTTCGCGAGATATGGCAGTTTGGATGTAAGAAACGCTTGAGAAACTAAAAATTTTCGCAGTTCTGATGCTCGAAACGAATAACTGGAACGGCCTAGGGGAAAAGTACGCATACCGTTGTAATCGGGCGAGTTTCTACTTTCACATGCAGCAGAAATTTTGCGGATTGATCAATCCGTTCGCGAGATATGGCAGTTTGGAGATAAGAAACGCTTGAGAAACTCAAAATTTTCGCAGTTCTGATGCTCGAAACGAGTAACTTGAACGGCCTAGGGGAAAAGTACGCATACTGTTGTAATCGGGCGAGTTTCTACTTTCAGATGCAACAGAAATTTTGCGGATTGGTCAATCCGTTCGCGAGATATGGCAGTTTGGATGTAAGAAACGGTTGAGAAACTCAAAATTTTCGCAGTTCTGATGCTCGAAACGAGTAACTAGAACGGCCTCGGGGAATAGTACGCACACCGTTGTATTCGGGCGAGTTTCTACTTTGAGACGCAACAGAAATTTTGCGGATTGGTCAATCCGTTCGCGAGATATGGCAGTTTGGAGGTAAGAAACGCTTGAGAAACTCAAAATTTTCGCAGTTCTGATGCTCGGAACGAATAACTGGAACGGCCTAGGGGAAAACTACACACACCGTTGTAATCGGGCGAGTCTCTACTTTCAGATGCAACAGAAATTTTGCGGATTGGTCTATCCGTACGCGAAATATGGCAGTTTGGAGGTAAGAAACGCTTGAGAAACTCAAAATTTTCGCAGTTCTGATGCTCGAAACGAATAACTAGAACGGCCTAGGGGAAAACTACACCTACCGTTGTAATCGGGCGAGCTTCTACTTTCAGATGCAGCAGAAATTTTGCGGATTGATCAATCCGTTCGCGAGATATGGCAGTTTGGAGATAAGAAACGCTTGAGAAACCCAAAATTTTCGCAGTTCTGATGCTCGAAACGAATAACTGGAACGGCCTAGGGGAAAAGTACGCATACCGTTGTAATCGGGCGAGTTTTTACTTTCAGATACAGCAGAAATTTTGCGGATTGATCAATCCGTTTGCGAGATATGGCAGTTTGGAGATAAGAAACGCTTGAGAAACTCAAAATTTTCGCAGTTCTGATGCTCGAAACGAGTAACTAGAACGGCCTAGGGGAAAAGTACGCATACCGTTGTAATCGGGCGAGTTTCTACTTTCAGATGCAACAGAAATTTTGCGGATTGGTCAATCCGTTCGCGAGATATGGCAGTTTGGATGTAAGAAACGCTTGAGAAACTCAAAATTTTCGCAGTTCTGATGCTCGAAACGAATAACTGGAACGGCCAAGGGGAAAAGTACGCATACCGTTGTAATCGGGCGAGTTTCTACTTTCACATGCAGCAGAAATTTTGCGGTTTGATCAATCCGTTCGCGAGATATGGCAGTTTGGAGATAAGAAACGCTTGAGAAACTCAAAATTTTCGCAGTTCTGATGCTCGAAACGAGTAACTAGAACGGCCTAGGGGAAATGTACGCATACCGTTATAATCGGGCGAGTTTCTACTTTCAGATGCAACAGAAATTTTGCGGATTGGTCAATCCGTTCGGGAGATATGGCAGTTTGGATGTAAGAAACGCCAGAGAAACTCAAAATTTTCGCAGTTCTGATGCTCGAAACGAGTAACTAGAACGGCCTCGAGGAATAGTACGCAAACCGTTGTAATCGGGCGAGTTTCTACTTTCAGACGCAACAGAAATTTTGCGGATTGGTCAATCCGTTCGCGAGATATGGCAGTTTGGAGGTAAGAAACGCTTGAGAAACTCAAAATTTTCGCAGTTCCGATGCTCGGAACGAATAACTGGAACGGCCTAGGGGAAAACTACACACACCGTTGTAATCGGGCTAGTCTCTACTTTCAGACGCAACAGAAATTTTGCGGATGGGTCAATCCGTTCCTGAGATGTGGCAGTTTGGAGGTAAGAAACGCTTGAGAAACTCAAAATTTTCGCAGTTCTGATGCTCGGAACGAATAACTGGAACGGCCTAGGGGAAAAGTGCGCACACCGTTGCAATCGGGCGAGTTTCTACTTTTAGATGCAATAGAAATTTTGCGGATTGATCAATCCGTTCGCGAGATATGGCAGTTTGGAAGTAAGAAACGCTTGAGAAACTCAAAATTTTTGCAGTTCTGATGCTCGAAAAGAGTAACTAGAACGGCCTAGGGAAAAGTACGCATACCGTTGTAATCGGGCGAGTTTCTACTTTCAGATGCAACAGAAATTTTGCGGATTGATCAATCCGTTCGCGAGATATGGCAGTTTGGAGATAAGAAACGCTTGAGAAACTAAAAATTTTCGCAGTTCTGATGCTCGAAACGAGTAACTGGAACGGCCTAGGGGAAAAGTACACATACCGTTGTAATCGGGCGAGTCTCTACTTTCAGATGCAACAGAAATTTTGCGAATTGGTCAATCCTTTCGCCAGATATGGCAGATTAGAGGTAAGAAACGCTTGAGAAACTCAAAATTTTCGCAGTTCTGATGCTCGAAACGAATAACTGGAACGGCCTAGGGGAAAACTACACATACCGTTGTAATCCGGCGAGTTTCTACTTTCAGATGCAACAGAAATTTTGCGGATTGGTCAATCCGTTCGCGAGATATGGCAGATTGGAGGTAAGAAACGCTTGAGAAACTCAAAATTTTTGCAGTTCTGATGCTCGAAACGAGTAACTAGAACGGCCTAGGGGAAAAGTACGCATACCGTTGTAATCGGGCGAGTTTCTACTTTCAGATGCAACAGAAATTTTGCGGATTGATCAATCCGTTCGCGAGATATGGCAGTTTAGAGGTAAGAAACGCTTGAGAAACTCAAAATTTTCGCAGTTCTGATGCTCGAAACGAATAACTGGAACGGCCTAGGGGAAAACTACACATACTGTTGTAATCGGGCGAGTTTCTCGTTTCAGATGCAACAGAAATTTTGCGGATTGTTCAATCCGTTCGCGAGATATGGCAGTTTGGAGGTAAGAAACGCTTGAGAAACTCAAAATTTTCGCAGTTCTGATGCTCGAAACGAGTAACCAGAACGGCCTAGGGGAAAAGTACGCATACCTTTGTAATCGGGCGAGTTTCTACTTTCAGATGCAACAGAAATTTTGCGGATTGATCAATCCGTTCGCGAGATATGGCAGTTTGGAGGTAAGAAACGCTTGAGAAACTCAAAATTTTCGCAGTTCTGATGCTCGACACGAATAACTAGAACGGCCTAGGGGAAAAGTGCGCATACCGATGTAATCGGGCGAGTTTCTACTTTCAGAAGCAACAGAAGTTTTGCGGATTGGTCTATCTGTTCGCGAGATATGGCAGTTTGGAGGTAAGAAACGCTTGAGAAACTCAAAATTTTCGCAGTTCTGATGCTCGAAATGAATAACTGGAACGGCCTAGGGGAAAGCTACACATACCGTTGTAATCGGGCGAGTTTCTACTTTCAGATGCAACAGAAATTTTGCGGATTGATCAATCCGTTTGCGAGATATGGCAGTTTGGAGATAAGAAACGCTTGAGAAACTCAAAATTTTCGCAGTTCTGATGCTCGAAACGAGTAACTAGAACGGCCTAGGGGAAAAGTACGAATACCGTTGTAATCGGGCGAGTTTCTACTTTCAGATGCAACAGAAATTTTGCGGATTGGTCAATCCGTTCGCGAGATATGGCAGTTTGGATGTAAGAAACGCTTGAGAAACTCAAAATTTTCGCAGTTCTGATGCTCGAAACGAATAACTGGAACGGCCTAGGGGAAAAGTACGCATACCGTTGTAATCGGGCGAGTTTCTACTTTCACATGCAGCAGAAATTTTGCGGTTTGATCAATCCGTTCGCGAGATATGGCAGTTTGGAGATAAGAAACGCTTGAGAAACTCAAAATTTTCGCAGTTCTGATGCTCGAAACGAGTAACTAGAACGGCCTAGGGGAAAAGTACACATACCGTTGTAATCGGGCGAGTCTCTACTTTCAGATGCAACAGAAATTTTGCGAATTGGTCAATCCTTTCGCCAGATATGGCAGATTAGAGGTAAGAAACGCTTGAGAAACTCAAAATTTTCGCAGTTCTGATGCTCGAAACGAATAACTGGAACGGCCTAGGGGAAAACTACACATACCGTTGTAATCCGGCGAGTTTCTACTTTCAGATGCAACAGAAATTTTGCGGATTGGTCAATCCGTTCGCGAGATATGGCAGATTGGAGGTAAGAAACGCTTGAGAAACTCAAAATTTTTGCAGTTCTGATGCTCGAAACGAGTAACTAGAACGGCCTAGGGGAAAAGTACGCATACCGTTGTAATCGGGCGAGTTTCTACTTTCAGATGCAACAGAAATTTTGCGGATTGATCAATCCGTTCGCGAGATATGGCAGTTTAGAGGTAAGAAACGCTTGAGAAACTCAAAATTTTCGCAGTTCTGATGCTCGAAACGAATAACTGGAACGGCCTAGGGGAAAACTACACATACTGTTGTAATCGGGCGAGTTTCTCGTTTCAGATGCAACAGAAATTTTGCGGATTGTTCAATCCGTTCGCGAGATATGGCAGTTTGGAGGTAAGAAACGCTTGAGAAACTCAAAATTTTCGCAGTTCTGATGCTCGAAACGAGTAACCAGAACGGCCTAGGGGAAAAGTACGCATACCGTTGTAATCGGGCGAGTTTCTACTTTCAGATGCAACAGAAATTTTGCGGATTGGTCAATCCGTTCGCGAGATATGGCAGTTTGGATGTAAGAAACGCTTGAGAAACTCAAAATTTTCGCAGTTCTGATGCTCGAAACGAATAACTGGAACGGCCTAGGGGAAAAGTACGCATACCGTTGTAATCGGGAGAGTTTCTACTTTCACATGCAGCAGAAATTTTGCGGATTGATCAATCCGTTCGCGAGATATGGCAGTTTGGAGATAAGAAACGCTTGAGAAACTCAAAATTTTCGCAGTTCTGATGCTCGAAACGAGTAACTTGAACGGCCTAGGGGAAAAGTACGCATACTGTTGTAATCGGGCGAGTTTCTACTTTCAGATGCAACAGAAATTTTGCGGATTGGTCAATCCGTTCGCGAGATATGGCAGTTTGGATGTAAGAAACGGTTGAGAAACTCAAAATTTTCGCAGTTCTGATGCTCGAAACGAGTAACTAGAACGGCCTCGGGGAATAGTACGCACACCGTTGTATTCGGGCGAGTTTCTACTTTCAGAAGCAACAGAAGTTTTGCGGATTGGTCTATCTGTTCGCGAGATATGGCAGTTTGGAGGTAAGAAACGCTTGAGAAACTCAAAATTTTCGCAGTTCTGATGCTCGAAATGAATAACTGGAACGGCCTAGGGGAAAGCTACACATACCGTTGTAATCGGGCGAGTTTCTACTTTCAGATGCAACAGAAATTTTGCGGATTGATCAATCCGTTTGCGAGATATGGCAGTTTGGAGATAAGAAACGCTTGAGAAACTCAAAATTTTCGCAGTTCTGATGCTCGAAACGAGTAACTAGAACGGCCTAGGGGAAAAGTACGAATACCGTTGTAATCGGGCGAGTTTCTACTTTCAGATGCAACAGAAATTTTGCGGATTGGTCAATCCGTTCGCGAGATATGGCAGTTTGGATGTAAGAAACGCTTGAGAAACTCAAAATTTTCGCAGTTCTGATGCTCGAAACGAATAACTGGAACGGCCTAGGGGAAAAGTACGCATACCGTTGTAATCGGGCGAGTTTCTACTTTCACATGCAGCAGAAATTTTGCGGTTTGATCAATCCGTTCGCGAGATATGGCAGTTTGGAGATAAGAAACGCTTGAGAAACTCAAAATTTTCGCAGTTCTGATGCTCGAAACGAGTAACTAGAACGGCCTAGGGGAAAAGTACACATACCGTTGTAATCGGGCGAGTCTCTACTTTCAGATGCAACAGAAATTTTGCGAATTGGTCAATCCTTTCGCCAGATATGGCAGATTAGAGGTAAGAAACGCTTGAGAAACTCAAAATTTTCGCAGTTCTGATGCTCGAAACGAATAACTGGAACGGCCTAGGGGAAAACTACACATACCGTTGTAATCCGGCGAGTTTCTACTTTCAGATGCAACAGAAATTTTGCGGATTGGTCAATCCGTTCGCGAGATATGGCAGATTGGAGGTAAGAAACGCTTGAGAAACTCAAAATTTTTGCAGTTCTGATGCTCGAAACGAGTAACTAGAACGGCCTAGGGGAAAAGTACGCATACCGTTGTAATCGGGCGAGTTTCTACTTTCAGATGCAACAGAAATTTTGCGGATTGATCAATCCGTTCGCGAGATATGGCAGTTTAGAGGTAAGAAACGCTTGAGAAACTCAAAATTTTCGCAGTTCTGATGCTCGAAACGAATAACTGGAACGGCCTAGGGGAAAACTACACATACTGTTGTAATCGGGCGAGTTTCTCGTTTCAGATGCAACAGAAATTTTGCGGATTGTTCAATCCGTTCGCGAGATATGGCAGTTTGGAGGTAAGAAACGCTTGAGAAACTCAAAATTTTCGCAGTTCTGATGCTCGAAACGAGTAACCAGAACGGCCTAGGGGAAAAGTACGCATACCGTTGTAATCGGGCGAGTTTCTACTTTCAGATGCAACAGAAATTTTGCGGATTGGTCAATCCGTTCGCGAGATATGGCAGTTTAGAGGTAAGAAACGCTTGAGAAACTCAAAATTTTCGCAGTTCTGATGCTCGAAACGAATAACTGGAACGGCCTAGGGGAAAACTACACATACTGTTGTAATCGGGCGAGTTTCTCGTTTCAGATGCAACAGAAATTTTGCGGATTGTTCAATCCGTTCGCGAGATATGGCAGTTTGGAGGTAAGAAACGCTTGAGAAACTCAAAATTTTCGCAGTTCTGATGCTCGAAACGAGTAACCAGAACGGCCTAGGGGAAAAGTACGCATACCTTTGTAATCGGGCGAGTTTCTACTTTCAGATGCAACAGAAATTTTGCGGATTGATCAATCCGTTCGCGAGATATGGCAGTTTGGAGGTAAGAAACGCTTGAGAAACTCAAAATTTTCGCAGTTCTGATGCTCGACACGAATAACTAGAACGGCCTAGGGGAAAAGTGCGCATACCGATGTAATCGGGCGAGTTTCTACTTTCAGAAGCAACAGAAGTTTTGCGGATTGGTCTATCTGTTCGCGAGATATGGCAGTTTGGAGGTAAGAAACGCTTGAGAAACTCAAAATTTTCGCAGTTCTGATGCTCGAAATGAATAACTGGAACGGCCTAGGGGAAAGCTACACATACCGTTGTAATCGGGCGAGTTTCTACTTTCAGATGCAACAGAAATTTTGCGGATTGATCAATCCGTTTGCGAGATATGGCAGTTTGGAGATAAGAAACGCTTGAGAAACTCAAAATTTTCGCAGTTCTGATGCTCGAAACGAGTAACTAGAACGGCCTAGGGGAAAAGTACGAATACCGTTGTAATCGGGCGAGTTTCTACTTTCAGATGCAACAGAAATTTTGCGGATTGGTCAATCCGTTCGCGAGATATGGCAGTTTGGATGTAAGAAACGCTTGAGAAACTCAAAATTTTCGCAGTTCTGATGCTCGAAACGAATAACTGGAACGGCCTAGGGGAAAAGTACGCATACCGTTGTAATCGGGCGAGTTTCTACTTTCACATGCAGCAGAAATTTTGCGGTTTGATCAATCCGTTCGCGAGATATGGCAGTTTGGAGATAAGAAACGCTTGAGAAACTCAAAATTTTCGCAGTTCTGATGCTCGAAACGTGTAACTAGAACGGCCTAGGGGAAAAGTACACATACCGTTGTAATCGGGCGAGTCTCTACTTTCAGATGCAACAGAAATTTTGCGAATTGGTCAATCCTTTCGCCAGATATGGCAGATTAGAGGTAAGAAACGCTTGAGAAACTCAAAATTTTCGCAGTTCTGATGCTCGAAACGAATAACTGGAACGGCCTAGGGGAAAACTACACATACCGTTGTAATCCGGCGAGTTTCTACTTTCAGATGCAACAGAAATTTTGCGGATTGGTCAATCCGTTCGCGAGATATGGCAGATTGGAGGTAAGAAACGCTTGAGAAACTCAAAATTTTTGCAGTTCTGATGCTCGAAACGAGTAACTAGAACGGCCTAGGGGAAAAGTACGCATACCGTTGTAATCGGGCGAGTTTCTACTTTCAGATGCAACAGAAATTTTGCGGATTGATCAATCCGTTCGCGAGATATGGCAGTTTAGAGGTAAGAAACGCTTGAGAAACTCAAAATTTTCGCAGTTCTGATGCTCGAAACGAATAACTGGAACGGCCTAGGGGAAAACTACACATACTGTTGTAATCGGGCGAGTTTCTCGTTTCAGATGCAACAGAAATTTTGCGGATTGTTCAATCCGTTCGCGAGATATGGCAGTTTGGAGGTAAGAAACGCTTGAGAAACTCAAAATTTTCGCAGTTCTGATGCTCGAAACGAGTAACCAGAACGGCCTAGGGGAAAAGTACGCATACCGTTGTAATCGGGCGAGTTTCTACTTTCAGATGCAACAGAAATTTTGCGGATTGGTCAATCCGTTCGCGAGATATGGCAGTTTGGATGTAAGAAACGCTTGAGAAACTCAAAATTTTCGCAGTTCTGATGCTCGAAACGAATAACTGGAACGGCCTAGGGGAAAAGTACGCATACCGTTGTAATCGGGCGAGTTTCTACTTTCACATGCAGCAGAAATTTTGCGGTTTGATCAATCCGTTCGCGAGATATGGCAGTTTGGAGATAAGAAACGCTTGAGAAACTCAAAATTTTCGCAGTTCTGATGCTCGAAACGAGTAACTAGAACGGCCTAGGGGAAAAGTACACATACCGTTGTAATCGGGCGAGTCTCTACTTTCAGATGCAACAGAAATTTTGCGAATTGGTCAATCCTTTCGCCAGATATGGCAGATTAGAGGTAAGAAACGCTTGAGAAACTCAAAATTTTCGCAGTTCTGATGCTCGAAACGAATAACTGGAACGGCCTAGGGGAAAACTACACATACCGTTGTAATCCGGCGAGTTTCTACTTTCAGATGCAACAGAAATTTTGCGGATTGGTCAATCCGTTCGCGAGATATGGCAGATTGGAGGTAAGAAACGCTTGAGAAACTCAAAATTTTTGCAGTTCTGATGCTCGAAACGAGTAACTAGAACGGCCTAGGGGAAAAGTACGCATACCGTTGTAATCGGGCGAGTTTCTACTTTCAGATGCAACAGAAATTTTGCGGATTGATCAATCCGTTCGCGAGATATGGCAGTTTAGAGGTAAGAAACGCTTGAGAAACTCAAAATTTTCGCAGTTCTGATGCTCGAAACGAATAACTGGAACGGCCTAGGGGAAAACTACACATACTGTTGTAATCGGGCGAGTTTCTCGTTTCAGATGCAACAGAAATTTTGCGGATTGTTCAATCCGTTCGCGAGATATGGCAGTTTGGAGGTAAGAAACGCTTGAGAAACTCAAAATTTTCGCAGTTCTGATGCTCGAAACGAGTAACCAGAACGGCCTAGGGGAAAAGTACGCATACCGTTGTAATCGGGCGAGTTTCTACTTTCAGATGCAACAGAAATTTTGCGGATTGATCAATCCGTTCGCGAGATATGGCAGTTTGGAGGTAAGAAACGCTTGAGAAACTCAAAATTTTCGCAGTTCTGATGCTCGACACGAATAACTAGAACGGCCTAGGGGAAAAGTGCGCATACCGATGTAATCGGGCGAGTTTCTACTTTCAGAAGCAACAGAAGTTTTGCGGATTGGTCTATCTGTTCGCGAGATATGGCAGTTTGGAGGTAAGAAACGCTTGAGAAACTCAAAATTTTCGCAGTTCTGATGCTCGAAATGAATAACTGGAACGGCCTAGGGGAAAGCTACACATACCGTTGTAATCGGGCGAGTTTCTACTTTCAGATGCAACAGAAATTTTGCGGATTGATCAATCCGTTTGCGAGATATGGCAGTTTGGAGATAAGAAACGCTTGAGAAACTCAAAATTTTCGCAGTTCTGATGCTCGAAACGAGTAACTAGAACGGCCTAGGGGAAAAGTACGAATACCGTTGTAATCGGGCGAGTTTCTACTTTCAGATGCAACAGAAATTTTGCGGATTGGTCAATCCGTTCGCGAGATATGGCAGTTTGGATGTAAGAAACGCTTGAGAAACTCAAAATTTTCGCAGTTCTGATGCTCGAAACGAATAACTGGAACGGCCTAGGGGAAAAGTACGCATACCGTTGTAATCGGGCGAGTTTCTACTTTCACATGCAGCAGAAATTTTGCGGTTTGATCAATCCGTTCGCGAGATATGGCAGTTTGGAGATAAGAAACGCTTGAGAAACTCAAAATTTTCGCAGTTCTGATGCTCGAAACGAGTAACTAGAACGGCCTAGGGGAAATGTACGCATACCGTTGTAATCGGGCGAGTTTCTACTTTCAGATGCAACAGAAATTTTGCGGATTGGTCAATCCGTTCGCGAGATATGGCAGTTTGGAGGTAAGAAACGCTTGAGAAACTCAAAATTTTCGCAGTTCTGATGCTCGGAACGAATAACTGGAACGGCCTAGGGGAAAACTACACACACCGTTGTAATCGGGCGAGTCTCTACTTTCAGATGCAACAGAAATTTTGCGGATTGGTCTATCCGTACGCGAAATATGGCAGTTTGGAGGTAAGAAACGCTTGAGAAACTCAAAATTTTCGCAGTTCTGATGCTCGAAACGAATAACTAGAACGGCCTAGGGGAAAAGTGCGCATACCGATGTAATCGGGCGAGTTTCTACTTTCAGAAGCAACAGAAGTTTTGCGGATTGGTCTATCCGTTCGCGAGATATGGCAGTTTGGAGGTAAGAAACGCTTGAGAAACTCAAAATTTTCGCAGTTCCGATGCTCGGAACGAATAACTGGAACGGCCTAGGGGAAAACTACACACACCGTTGTAATCGGGCTAGTCTCTACTTTCAGACGCAACAGAAATTTTGCGGATGGGTCAATCAGTTCCTGAGATGTGGCAGTTTGGAGGTAAGAAACGCTTGAGAAACTCAAAATTTTCGCAGTTCTGATGCTCGGAACGAATAACTGGAACGGCCTAGGGGAAAAGTGCGCACACCGTTGCAATCGGGCGAGTTTCTACTTTTAGATGCAACAGAAATTTTGCGGATTGATCAATCCGTTCGCGAGATATGGCAGTTTGGAAGTAAGAAACGCTTGAGAAACTCAAAATTTTTGCAGTTCTGATGCTCGAAAAGAGTAACTAGAACGGCCTAGGGGAAAAGTAGGCATACCGTTGTGATCGGGCGAGTTTCTACTTTCAGATGCAACAGAAATTTTGCGGATTGATCAATCCGTTCGCGAGATATGGCAGTTTGGAGATAAGAAACGCTTGAGAAACTAAAAATTTTCGCAGTTCTGATGCTCGAAACGAGTAGCTAGAACGGCCTAGGGGAAAAGTACGCATACCGTTGTAATCGGGCGAGTCTCTACTTTCAGATGCAACAGAAATTTTGCGAATTGGTCAATCCTTTCGCCAGATATGGCAGATTAGAGGTAAGAAACGCTTGAGAAACTCAAAATTTTCGCAGTTCTGATGCTCGAAACGAATAACTGGAACGGCCTAGGGGAAAACTACACATACCGTTGTAATCCGGCGAGTTTCTACTTTCAGATGCAACAGAAATTTTGCGGATTGGTCAATCCGTTCGCGAGATATGGCAGATTGGAGGTAAGAAACGCTTGAGAAACTCAAAATTTTTGCAGTTCTGATGCTCGAAACGAGTAACTAGAACGGCCTAGGGGAAAAGTACGCATAGCGTTGTAATCGGGCGAGTTTCTACTTTCAGATGCAACAGAAATTTTGCGGATTGATCAATCCGTTCGCGAGATATGGCAGTTTAGAGGTAAGAAACGCTTGAGAAACTCAAAATTTTCGCAGTTCTGATGCTCGAAACGAATAACTGGAACGGCCTAGGGGAAAACTACACATACTGTTGTAATCGGGCGAGTTTCTCGTTTCAGATGCAACAGAAATTTTGCGGATTGTTCAATCCGTTCGCGAGATATGGCAGTTTGGAGGTAAGAAACGCTTGAGAAACTCAAAATTTTCGCAGTTCTGATGCTCGAAACGAGTAACCAGAACGGCCTAGGGGAAAAGTACGCATACCGTTGTAATCGGGCGAGTTTCTACTTTCAGATGCAACAGAAATTTTGCGGATTGATCAATCCGTTCGCGAGATATGGCAGTTTGGAGGTAAGAAACGCTTGAGAAACTCAAAATTTTCGCAGTTCTGATGCTCGACACGAATAACTAGAACGGCCTAGGGGAAAAGTGCGCATACCGATGTAATCGGGCGAGTTTCTACTTTCAGAAGCAACAGAAGTTTTGCGGATTGGTCTATCTGTTCGCGAGATATGGCAGTTTGGAGGTAAGAAACGCTTGAGAAACTCAAAATTTTCGCAGTTCTGATGCTCGAAATGAATAACTGGAACGGCCTAGGGGAAAGCTACACATACCGTTGTAATCGGGCGAGTTTCTACTTTCAGATGCAACAGAAATTTTGCGGATTGATCAATCCGTTTGCGAGATATGGCAGTTTGGAGATAAGAAACGCTTGAGAAACTCAAAATTTTCGCAGTTCTGATGCTCGAAACGAGTAACTAGAACGGCCTAGGGGAAAAGTACGAATACCGTTGTAATCGGGCGAGTTTCTACTTTCAGATGCAACAGAAATTTTGCGGATTGATCAATCCGTTTGCGAGATATGGCAGTTTGGAGATAAGAAACGCTTGAGAAACTCAAAATTTTCGCAGTTCTGATGCTCGAAACGAGTAACTAGAACGGCCTAGGGGAAAAGTACGAATACCGTTGTAATCGGGCGAGTTTCTACTTTCAGATGCAACAGAAATTTTGCGGATTGGTCAATCCGTTCGCGAGATATGGCAGTTTGGATGTAAGAAACGCTTGAGAAACTCAAAATTTTCGCAGTTCTGATGCTCGAAACGAATAACTGGAACGGCCTAGGGGAAAAGTACGCATACCGTTGTAATCGGGCGAGTTTCTACTTTCACATGCAGCAGAAATTTTGCGGTTTGATCAATCCGTTCGCGAGATATGGCAGTTTGGAGATAAGAAACGCTTGAGAAACTCAAAATTTTCGCAGTTCTGATGCTCGAAACGAGTAACTAGAACGGCCTAGGGGAAATGTACGCACACCGTTGTAATCGGGCGAGTTTCTACTTTCAGACGCAACAGAAATTTTGCGGATTGGTCAATCCGTTCGCGAGATATGGCAGTTTGGAGGTAAGAAACGCTTGAGAAACTCAAAATTTTCGCAGTTCCGATGCTCGGAACGAATAACTGGAACGGCCTAGGGGAAAACTACACACACCGTTGTAATCGGGCTAGTCTCTACTTTCAGACGCAACAGAAATTTTGCGGATGGGTCAATCCGTTCCTGAGATGTGGCAGTTTGGAGGTAAGAAACGCTTGAGAAACTCAAAATTTTCGCAGTTCTGATGCTCGGAACGAATAACTGGAACGGCCTAGGGGAAAAGTGCGCACACCGTTGCAATCGGGCGAGTTTCTACTTTTAGATGCAACAGAAATTTTGCGGATTGATCAATCCGTTCGCGAGATATGGCAGTTTGGAAGTAAGAAACGCTTGAGAAACTCAAAATTTTTGCAGTTCTGATGCTCGAAAAGAGTAACTAGAACGGCCTAGGGGAAAAGTACGCATACCGTTGTAATCGGGCGAGTTTCTACTTTCAGATGCAACAGAAATTTTGCGGATTGATCAATCCGTTCGCGAGATATGGCAGTTTGGAGATAAGAAACGCTTGAGAAACTAAAAATTTTCGCAGTTCTGATGCTCGAAACGAGTAACTAGAACGGCCTAGGGGAAAAGTACGCATACCGTTGTAATCGGGCGAGTCTCTTCTTTCAGATGCAACAGAAATTTTGCGAATTGGTCAATCCTTTCGCCAGATATGGCAGATTAGAGGTAAGAAACGCTTGAGAAACTCAAAATTTTCGCAGTTCTGATGCTCGAAACGAATAACTGGAACGGCCTAGGGGAAAACTACACATACCGTTGTAATCCGGCGAGTTTCTACTTTCAGATGCAACAGAAATTTTGCGGATTGGTCAATCCGTTCGCGAGATATGGCAGATTGGAGGTAAGAAACGCTTGAGAAACTCAAAATTTTTGCAGTTCTGATGCTCGAAACGAGTAACTAGAACGGCCTAGGGGAAAAGTACGCATACCGTTGTAATCGGGCGAGTTTCTACTTTCAGATGCAACAGAAATTTTGCGGATTGGTCAATCCGTTCGCGCGATATGGCAGATTGGAGGTAAGAAACGCTTGAGAAACTCAAAATTTTTGCAGTTCTGATGCTCGAAACGAGTAACTAGAACGGCCTAGGGGAAAAGTACGCATACCGTTGTAATCGGGCGAGTTTCTACTTTCACATGCAGCAGAAATTTTGCGGTTTGATCAATCCGTTCGCGAGATATGGCAGTTTGGAGATAAGAAACGCTTGAGAAACTCAAAATTTTCGCAGTTCTGATGCTCGTAACGAGTAACTAGAACGGCCTAGGGGAAATGTACGCATACCGTTGTAATCGGGCGAGTTTCTACTTTCAGATGCAACAGAAATTTTGCGGATTGGTCAATCCGTTCGCGAGATATGGCAGTTTGGATGTAAGAAACGCTTGAGAAACTCAAAATTTTCGCAGTTCTGATGCTCGAAACGAGTAACTAGAACGGCCTCGGGGAATAGTACCCACACCGTTGTAATCGGGCGAGTTTCTACTTTCAGACGCAACAGAAATTTTGCGGATTGGTCAATCCGTTCGCGAGATATGGCAGTTTGGAGGTAAGAAACGCTTGAAAAACTCAAAATTTTCGCAGTTCTGATGCTCGGAACGAATAACTGGAACGGCCTAGGGGAAAAGTGCGCACACCGTTGCAATCGGGCGAGTTTCTACTTTCAGATGCAACAGAAATTTTGCGGATTGATCAATCCGTTCGCGAGATATGGCAGTTTGGAAGTAAGAAACGCTTGAGAAACTCAAAATTTTTGCAGTTCTGATGCTCGAAAAGAGTAACTAGAACGGCCTAGGGGAAAAGTACGCATACCGTTGTAATCGGGCGAGTTTCTACTTTCAGATGCAACAGAAATTTTGCGGATTGGTCAATCCTTTCGCCAGATATGGCAGATTAGAGGTAAGAAACGCTTGAGAAACTCAAAATTTTCGCAGTTCTGATGCTCGAAACGAATAACTGGAACGGCCTAGGGGAAAACTACACATACCGTTGTAATCGGGCGAGTTTCTACTTTCGGATGCAACAGAAATTTTGCGGATTGGTCAATCCGTTCGCGAGATATGGCAGATTGGACGTAAGAAACGCTTGAGAAACTCAAAATTTTTGCAGTTCTGATGCTCGAAACGAGTAACTAGAACGGCCTAGGGGAAAAGTACGCATACCGTTGTAATCGGGCGAGTTTCTACTTTCAGATACAACAGAAATTTTGCGGATTGTTCAATCCGTTCGCGAGATATGGCAGTTTGGAGGTAAGAAACGCTTGAGAAACTCAAAATTTTCGCAGTTCTGATGCTCGAAACGAGTTACCAGAACGGCCCAGGGGAAAAGTACGCATACCGTTGTAATCGGGCGAGTTTCTACTTTCAGATGCAACAGAAATTTTGCGGATTGATCAATCCGTTCGCGAGATATGGCAGTTTGGAGGTAAGAAACGCTTGAGAAACTCAAAATTTTCGCAGTTCTGATGCTCGACACGAATAGCTAGAACGGCCTAGGGGAAAACTACACCTACCGTTGTAATCGGGCGAGTTTCTACTTTCAGATGCAACAGAAATTTTGCGGATTGATCAATCCGTTCGCGAGATATGGCAGTTTAGAGGTAAGAAACGCTTGAGAAACTCAAAATTTTCCTAGTTCTGATGCTCGAAACGAATAACTAGAACGGCCTAGGGGAAAACTACACCTATCGATGTAATCGGGCGAGTTTCTACTTTCAGAAGCAACAGAAGTTTTGCGGATTGGTCTATCCGTTCGCGAGATATGGCAGTTTGGAGGTAAGAAACGCTTGAGAAACTCAAAATTTTCGCAGTTCTGATGCTCGAAATGAATAACTGGAACGGCCTAGGGGAAAGCTACACATACCGTTGTAATCGGGCGAGTTTCTACTTTCAGATGCAACAGAAATTTTGCGGATTGGTCAATCCGTTCGCGAGATATGGCAGTTTGGAGGTAAGAAACGCTTGAGAAACTCAAAATTTTCGCAGTTCTGATGCTCGAAACGAGTAACTAGAACGGCCTAGGGGAAAAGTACGCATACCGTTGTAATCGGGCGAGTTTCTACTTTCAGATGCAACAGAAATTTTGCGGATTGATCAATCCGTTCGCGAGATATAGCAGTTTGGAGATAAGAAACGCTTGAGAAACTAAAAATTTTCGCAGTTCTGATGCTCGAAACGAGTAACTAGAACGGCCTAGGGGAAAAGTACGCATACCGTTGTAATCGGGCGAGTCTCTACTTTCAGATGCAACAGAAATTTTGCGGATTGGTCAATCCTTTCGCCAGATATGGCAGATTAGAGGTAAGAAACGCTTGAGAAACTCAAAATTTTCGCAGTTCTGATGCTCGAAACGAGTAACTAGAACGGCCTATGGGAAAAGTACGCATACCGTTGTAATCGGGCGAGTTTCTACTTTCAGATGCAACAGAAATTTTGCGGATTGGTCAATCCGTTCGCGAGATATGGCAGTTTGGATGTAAGAAACGCTTGAGAAACTCAAAATTTTCGCAGTTCTGATGCTCGACACGAATAACTAGAACGGCCTAGGGGAAAAGTGCGCATACCGTTGTAATCGCGCGAGTTTCTACTTTCAGATGCAACAGAAATTTGGCGGATTGATCAATCCGTTCGCGAGATATGGCAGTTTGGATGTAAGAAACGCTTGAGAAACTCAAAATTTTCGCAGTTCTGATGCTCGAAACACGTAACTAGAACGGCCTCGGGGAATAGTACGCACACCGTTGTAATCGGGCGAGTTTCTACCTTCAGACGCAACAGAAATTTTGTGGATTGGTCAATCCGTTCGCGAGATATGGCAGTTTGGAGGTAAGAAACGCTTGAGAAACTCAAAATTTTCGCAGTTCTGATGATCGAAACGAATAACTAGAACGGCCTAGGGGAAAACTACACCTACCGTTGTAATCGGGCGAGTTTCTACTTTCAGATGCAACAGAAACTTTGCGGATTGGTGAATCCGTTCGCGAGATATGGCAGTTTGGAGGTAAGAAACGCTTGAGAAACTCAAAATTTTCCTAGTTCTGATGCTGGAAACGAATAACTAGAACGGCCTAGGGGAAAACTACACACACCGTTGTAATCGGGCGAGTCTCTACTTTCAGATGCAACAGAAATTTTGCGGATTGGTCAATCCGATCGCGAGATATGGCAGTTTGGATGTATGAAACGCTTGAGAAACTCATAATTTTCGCAGTTCTGATGCTCGAAACGAATAACTAGAACGGCCTAGGGGAAAACTACACACACCGTTGTAATCGGGCGAGTTTCTACTTTCAGATGCAGCAGAAATTTTGCGGATTGATGAATCCGTTCGCGAGATATGGCAGATTGGACGTAAGAAACGCTTGAGAAGCTCAAAATTTTTGCAGTTCTGATGCTCGAAACGAGTAACTAGAACGGCCTAGGGGAAAAGTACGCATACCGTTGTAATCGGGCGAGTTTCTACTTTCAGATGCAACAGAAATTTTGCGGATTGTTCAATCCGTTCGCGAGATATGGCAGTTTGGAGGTAAGAAACGCTTGAGAAACTCAAAATTTTCGCAGTTCTGATGCTCGAAAAGAGTAACTAGAACGGCCTAGGGGAAAAGTACGCATACCGTTGTAATCGGGCGAGTTTCTACTTTCACATGCAGCAGAAATTTTGCGGTTTGATCAATCCGTTCGCGAGATATGGCAGTTTGGAGATAAGAAACGCTTGAGAAACTCAAAATTTTCGCAGTTCTGATGCTCGAAACGAGTAACTAGAACGGCCTAGGGGAAATGTACGCACACCGTTGTAATCGGGCGAGTTTCTACTTTCAGACGCAACAGAAATTTTGCGGATTGGTCAATCCGTTCGCGAGATATGGCAGTTTGGAGGTAAGAAACGCTTGAGAAACTCAAAATTTTCGCAGTTCCGATGCTCGGAACGAATAACTGGAACGGCCTAGGGGAAAACTACACACACCGTTGTAATCGGGCTAGTCTCTACTTTCAGACGCAACAGAAATTTTGCGGATGGGTCAATCCGTTCCTGAGATGTGGCAGTTTGGAGGTAAGAAACGCTTGAGAAACTCAAAATTTTCGCAGTTCTGATGCTCGGAACGAATAACTGGAACGGCCTAGGGGAAAAGTGCGCACACCGTTGCAATCGGGCGAGTTTCTACTTTTAGATGCAACAGAAATTTTGCGGATTGATCAATCCGTTCGCGAGATATGGCAGTTTGGAAGTAAGAAACGCTTGAGAAACTCAAAATTTTTGCAGTTCTGATGCTCGAAAAGAGTAACTAGAACGGCCTAGGGGAAAAGTACGCATACCGTTGTAATCGGGCGAGTTTCTACTTTCAGATGCAACAGAAATTTTGCGGATTGATCAATCCGTTCGCGAGATATGGCAGTTTGGAGATAAGAAACGCTTGAGAAACTAAAAATTTTCGCAGTTCTGATGCTCGAAACAAGTAACTAGAACGGCCTAGGGGAAAAGTACGCATACCGTTGTAATCGGGCGAGTCTCTTCTTTCAGATGCAACAGAAATTTTGCGAATTGGTCAATCCTTTCGCCAGATATGGCAGATTAGAGGTAAGAAACGCTTGAGAAACTCAAAATTTTCGCAGTTCTGATGCTCGAAACGAATAACTGGAACGGCCTAGGGGAAAACTACACATACCGTTGTAATCCGGCGAGTTTCTACTTTCAGATGCAACAGAAATTTTGCGGATTGGTCAATCCGTTCGCGAGATATGGCAGATTGGAGGTAAGAAACGCTTGAGAAACTCAAAATTTTTGCAGTTCTGATGCTCGAAACGAGTAACTAGAACGGCCTAGGGGAAAAGTACGCATACCGTTGTAATCGGGCGAGTTTCTACTTTCAGATGCAACAGAAATTTTGCGGATTGGTCAATCCGTTCGCGAGATATGGCAGATTGGAGGTAAGAAACGCTTGAGAAACTCAAAATTTTTGCAGTTCTGATGCTCGAAACGAGTAACTAGAACGGCCTAGGGGAAAAGTACGCATACCGTTGTAATCGGGCGAGTTTCTACTTTCACATGCAGCAGAAATTTTGCGGATTGGTCAATCCTTTCGCCAGATATGGCAGATTAGAGGTAAGAAACGCTTGAGAAACTCAAAATTTTCGCAGTTCTGATGCTCGAAACGAATAACTGGAACGGCCTAGGGGAAAACTACACATACCGTTGTAATCGGGCGAGTTTCTACTTTCGGATGCAACAGAAATTTTGCGGATTGGTCAATCCGTTCGCGAGATATGGCAGATTGGACGTAAGAAACGCTTGAGAAACTCAAAATTTTTGCAGTTCTGATGCTCGAAACGAGTAACTAGAACGGCCTAGGGGAAAAGTACGCATACCGTTGTAATCGGGCGAGTTTCTACTTTCAGATACAACAGAAATTTTGCGGATTGTTCAATCCGTTCGCGAGATATGGCAGTTTGGAGGTAAGAAACGCTTGAGAAACTCAAAATTTTCGCAGTTCTGATGCTCGAAACGAGTTACCAGAACGGCCCAGGGGAAAAGTACGCATACCGTTGTAATCAGGCGAGTTTCTACTTTCAGATGCAACAGAAATTTTGCGGATTGATCAATCCGTTCGCGAGATATGGCAGTTTGGAGGTAAGAAACGCTTGAGAAACTCAAAATTTTCGCAGTTCTGATGCTCGACACGAATAGCTAGAACGGCCTAGGGGAAAACTACACCTACCGTTGTAATCGGGCGAGTTTCTACTTTCAGATGCAACAGAAATTTTGCGGATTGATCAATCCGTTCGCGAGATATGGCAGTTTAGAGGTAAGAAACGCTTGAGAAACTCAAAATTTTCCTAGTTCTGATGCTCGAAACGAATAACTAGAACGGCCTAGGGGAAAACTACACCTATCGATGTAATCGGGCGAGTTTCTACTTTCAGAAGCAACAGAAGTTTTGCGGATTGGTCTATCCGTTCGCGAGATATGGCAGTTTGGAGGTAAGAAACGCTTGAGAAACTCAAAATTTTCGCAGTTCTGATGCTCGAAACGAGTAACTAGAACGGCCTAGGGGAAAAGTACGCATACCGTTGTAATCGGGCGAGTTTCTACTTTCAGATGCAACAGAAATTTTGCGGATTGATCAATCCGTTCGCGAGATATAGCAGTTTGGAGATAAGAAACGCTTGAGAAACTAAAAATTTTCGCAGTTCTGATGCTCGAAACGAGTAACTAGAACGGCCTAGGGGAAAAGTACGCATACCGTTGTAATCGGGCGAGTCTCTACTTTCAGATGCAACAGAAATTTTGCGGATTGGTCAATCCTTTCGCCAGATATGGCAGATTAGAGGTAAGAAACGCTTGAGAAACTCAAAATTTTCGCAGTTCTGATGCTCGAAACGAGTAACTAGAACGGCCTATGGGAAAAGTACGCATACCGTTGTAATCGGGCGAGTTTCTACTTTCAGATGCAACAGAAATTTTGCGGATTGGTCAATCCGTTCGCGAGATATGGCAGTTTGGATGTAAGAAACGCTTGAGAAACTCAAAATTTTCGCAGTTCTGATGCTCGACACGAATAACTAGAACGGCCTAGGGGAAAAGTGCGCATACCGTTGTAATCGCGCGAGTTTCTACTTTCAGATGCAACAGAAATTTTGCGGATTGGTCAATCCGTTCGCGAGATATGGCAGATTGGACGTAAGAAACGCTTGAGAAACTCAAAATTTTTGCAGTTCTGATGCTCGAAACGAGTAACTAGAACGGCCTAGGGGAAAAGTACGCATACCGTTGTAATCGGGCGAGTTTCTACTTTCAGATGCAACAGAAATTTTGCGGATTGTTCAATCCGTTCGCGAGATATGGCAGTTTGGAGGTAAGAAACGCTTGAGAAACTCAAAATTTTCGCAGTTCTGATGCTCGAAACGAGTAACCAGAACGGCCCAGGGGAAAAGTACGCATACCGTTGTAATCGGGCGAGTTTCTACTTTCAGATGCAACAGAAATTTTGCGGATTGATCAATCCGTTCGCGAGATATGGCAGTTTGGAGGTAAGAAACGCTTGAGAAACTCAAAATTTTCGCAGTTCTGATGCTCGACACGAATAGCTAGAACGGCCTAGGGGAATACTACACCTACCGTTGTAATCGGGCGAGTTTCTACTTTCAGATGCAACAGAAATTTTGCGGATTGATCAATCCGTTCGCGAGATATGGCAGTTTAGAGGTAAGAAACGCTTGAGAAACTCAAAATTTTCCTAGTTCTGATGCTCGAAACGAATAACTAGAACGGCCTAGGGGAAAACTACACCTATCGATGTAATCGGGCGAGTTTCTACTTTCAGAAGCAACAGAAGTTTTGCGGATTGGTCTATCCGTTCGCGAGATATGGCAGTTTGGAGGTAAGAAACGCTTGAGAAACTCAAAATTTTCGCAGTTCTGATGCTCGAAATGAATAACTGGAACGGCCTAGGGGAAAGCTACACATACCGTTGTAATCGGGCGAGTTTCTACTTTCAGATGCAACAGAAATTTTGCGGATTGGTCAATCCGTTCGCGAGATATGGCAGTTTGGAGGTAAGAAACGCTTGAGAAACTCAAAATTTTCGCAGTTCTGATGCTCGAAACGAGTAACTAGAACGGCCTAGGGGAAAAGTACGCATACCGTTGTAATCGGGCGAGTTTCTACTTTCAGATGCAACAGAAATTTTGCGGATTGATCAATCCGTTCGCGAGATATGGCAGTTTGGAGATAAGAAACGCTTGAGAAACTAAAAATTTTCGCAGTTCTGATGCTCGAAACGAGTAACTAGAACGGCCTAGGGGAAAAGTACGCATACCGTTGTAATCGGGCGAGTCTCTACTTTCAGATGCAACAGAAATTTTGCGGATTGGTCAATCCTTTCGCCAGATATGGCAGATTAGAGGTAAGAAACGCTTGAGAAACTCAAAATTTTCGCAGTTCTGATGCTCGAAACGAGTAACTAGAACGGCCTATGGGAAAAGTACGCATACCGTTGTAATCGGGCGAGTTTCTACTTTCAGATGCAACAGAAATTTTGCGGATCGGTCAATCCGTTCGCGAGATATGGCAGTTTGGATGTAAGAAACGCTTGAGAAACTCAAAATTTTCGCAGTTCTGATGCTCGAAACGAGTTACCAGAACGGCCCAGGGGAAAAGTACGCATACCGTTGTAATCAGGCGAGTTTCTACTTTCAGATGCAACAGAAATTTTGCGGATTGATCAATCCGTTCGCGAGATATGGCAGTTTGGAGGTAAGAAACGCTTGAGAAACTCAAAATTTTCGCAGTTCTGATGCTCGACACGAATAGCTAGAACGGCCTAGGGGAAAACTACACCTACCGTTGTAATCGGGCGAGTTTCTACTTTCAGATGCAACAGAAATTTTGCGGATTGATCAATCCGTTCGCGAGATATGGCAGTTTAGAGGTAAGAAACGCTTGAGAAACTCAAAATTTTCCTAGTTCTGATGCTCGAAACGAATAACTAGAACGGCCTAGGGGAAAACTACACCTATCGATGTAATCGGGCGAGTTTCTACTTTCAGAAGCAACAGAAGTTTTGCGGATTGGTCTATCCGTTCGCGAGATATGGCAGTTTGGAGGTAAGAAACGCTTGAGAAACTCAAAATTTTCGCAGTTCTGATGCTCGAAACGAGTAACTAGAACGGCCTAGGGGAAAAGTACGCATACCGTTGTAATCGGGCGAGTTTCTACTTTCAGATGCAACAGAAATTTTGCGGATTGATCAATCCGTTCGCGAGATATAGCAGTTTGGAGATAAGAAACGCTTGAGAAACTAAAAATTTTCGCAGTTCTGATGCTCGAAACGAGTAACTAGAACGGCCTAGGGGAAAAGTACGCATACCGTTGTAATCGGGCGAGTCTCTACTTTCAGATGCAACAGAAATTTTGCGGATTGGTCAATCCTTTCGCCAGATATGGCAGATTAGAGGTAAGAAACGCTTGAGAAACTCAAAATTTTCGCAGTTCTGATGCTCGAAACGAGTAACTAGAACGGCCTATGGGAAAAGTACGCATACCGTTGTAATCGGGCGAGTTTCTACTTTCAGATGCAACAGAAATTTTGCGGATTGGTCAATCCGTTCGCGAGATATGGCAGTTTGGATGTAAGAAACGCTTGAGAAACTCAAAATTTTCGCAGTTCTGATGCTCGACACGAATAACTAGAACGGCCTAGGGGAAAAGTGCGCATACCGTTGTAATCGCGCGAGTTTCTACTTTCAGATGCAACAGAAATTTTGCGGATTGGTCAATCCGTTCGCGAGATATGGCAGATTGGACGTAAGAAACGCTTGAGAAACTCAAAATTTTTGCAGTTCTGATGCTCGAAACGAGTAACTAGAACGGCCTAGGGGAAAAGTACGCATACCGTTGTAATCGGGCGAGTTTCTACTTTCAGATGCAACAGAAATTTTGCGGATTGTTCAATCCGTTCGCGAGATATGGCAGTTTGGAGGTAAGAAACGCTTGAGAAACTCAAAATTTTCGCAGTTCTGATGCTCGAAACGAGTAACCAGAACGGCCCAGGGGAAAAGTACGCATACCGTTGTAATCGGGCGAGTTTCTACTTTCAGATGCAACAGAAATTTTGCGGATTGATCAATCCGTTCGCGAGATATGGCAGTTTGGAGGTAAGAAACGCTTGAGAAACTCAAAATTTTCGCAGTTCTGATGCTCGACACGAATAGCTAGAACGGCCTAGGGGAATACTACACCTACCGTTGTAATCGGGCGAGTTTCTACTTTCAGATGCAACAGAAATTTTGCGGATTGATCAATCCGTTCGCGAGATATGGCAGTTTAGAGGTAAGAAACGCTTGAGAAACTCAAAATTTTCCTAGTTCTGATGCTCGAAACGAATAACTAGAACGGCCTAGGGGAAAACTACACCTATCGATGTAATCGGGCGAGTTTCTACTTTCAGAAGCAACAGAAGTTTTGCGGATTGGTCTATCCGTTCGCGAGATATGGCAGTTTGGAGGTAAGAAACGCTTGAGAAACTCAAAATTTTCGCAGTTCTGATGCTCGAAATGAATAACTGGAACGGCCTAGGGGAAAGCTACACATACCGTTGTAATCGGGCGAGTTTCTACTTTCAGATGCAACAGAAATTTTGCGGATTGGTCAATCCGTTCGCGAGATATGGCAGTTTGGAGGTAAGAAACGCTTGAGAAACTCAAAATTTTCGCAGTTCTGATGCTCGAAACGAGTAACTAGAACGGCCTAGGGGAAAAGTACGCATACCGTTGTAATCGGGCGAGTTTCTACTTTCAGATGCAACAGAAATTTTGCGGATTGATCAATCCGTTCGCGAGATATGGCAGTTTGGAGATAAGAAACGCTTGAGAAACTAAAAATTTTCGCAGTTCTGATGCTCGAAACGAGTAACTAGAACGGCCTAGGGGAAAAGTACGCATACCGTTGTAATCGGGCGAGTCTCTACTTTCAGATGCAACAGAAATTTTGCGGATTGGTCAATCCTTTCGCCAGATATGGCAGATTAGAGGTAAGAAACGCTTGAGAAACTCAAAATTTTCGCAGTTCTGATGCTCGAAACGAGTAACTAGAACGGCCTATGGGAAAAGTACGCATACCGTTGTAATCGGGCGAGTTTCTACTTTCAGATGCAACAGAAATTTTGCGGATCGGTCAATCCGTTCGCGAGATATGGCAGTTTGGATGTAAGAAACGCTTGAGAAACTCAAAATTTTCGCAGTTCTGATGCTCGACACGAATAACTAGAACGGCCTAGGGGAAAAGTGCGCATACCGTTGTAATCGCGCGAGTTTCTACTTTCAGATGCAACAGAAATTTGGCGGATTGATCAATCCGTTCGCGAGATATGGCAGTTTGGATGTAAGAAACGCTTGAGAAACTCAAAATTTTCGCAGTTCTGATGCTCGAAACACGTAACTAGAACGGCCTCGGGGAATAGTACGCACACCGTTGTAATCGGGCGAGTTTCTACCTTCAGACGCAACAGAAATTTTGTGGATTGGTCAATCCGTTCGCGAGATAAGGCAGTTTGGAGGTAAGAAACGCTTGAGAAACTCAAAATTTTCGCAGTTCTGATGATCGAAACGAATAACTAGAACGGCCTAGGGGAAAACTACACCTACCGTTGTAATCGGGCGAGTTTCTACTTTCAGATGCAACAGAAACTTTGCGGATTGGTGAATCCGTTCGCGAGATATGGCAGTTTGGAGGTAAGAAACGCTTGAGAAACTCAAAATTTTCCTAGTTCTGATGCTGGAAACGAATAACTAGAACGGCCTAGGGGAAAACTACACACACCGTTGTAATCGGGCGAGTCTCTACTTTCAGATGCAACAGAAATTTTGCGGATTGGTCAATCCGATCGCGAGATATGGCAGTTTGGATGTATGAAACGCTTGAGAAACTCATAATTTTCGCAGTTCTGATGCTCGAAACGAATAACTAGAACGGCCTAGGGGAAAACTACACACACCGTTGTAATCGGGCGAGTTTCTACTTTCAGATGCAGCAGAAATTTTGCGGATTGATGAATCCGTTCGCGAGATATGGCAGATTGGACGTAAGAAACGCTTGAGAAACTCAAAATTTTTGCAGTTCTGATGCTCGAAACGAGTAACTAGAACGGCCTAGGGGAAAAGTACGCATACCGTTGATAATCGGGCGAGTTTCTACTTTCAGATGCAACAGAAATTTTGCGGATTGTTCAATCCGTTCGCGAGATATGGCAGTTTGGAGGTAAGAAACGCTTGAGAAACTCAAAATTTTCGCAGTTCTGATGCTCGAAACGAATAACTGGAACGGCCTAGGGGAAAACTACACATACCGTTGTAATCGGGCGAGTTTCTACTTTCGGATGCAACAGAAATTTTGCGGATTGGTCAATCCGTTCGCGAGATATGGCAGATTGGACGTAAGAAACGCTCGAGAAACTCAAAATTTTTGCAGTTCTGATGCTCGAAACGAGTAACTAGAACGGCCTAGGGGAAAAGTACGCATACCGTTGTAATCGGGCGAGTTTCTGCTTTCAGATGCAACAGAAATTTTGCGGATTGTTCAATCCGTTCGCGAGATATGGCAGTTTGGAGGTAAGAAACGCTTGAGAAACTCAAAATTTTCGCAGTTCTGATGCTCGAAACGAGTAACCAGAACGGCCCAGGGGAAAAGTACGCATACCGTTGTAATCGGGCGAGTTTCTACTTTCAGATGCAACAGAAATTTTGCGGATTGATCAATCCGTTCGCGAGATATGGCAGTTTGGAGGTAAGAAACGCTTGAGAAACTCAAAATTTTCGCAGTTCTGATGCTCGACACGAATAGCTAGAACGGCCTAGGGGAAAACTACACCTACCGTTGTAATCGGGCGAGTTTCTACTTTCAGATGCAACAGAAATTTTGCGGATTGATCAATCCGTTCGCGAGATATGGCAGTTTAGAGGTAAGAAACGCTTGAGAAACTCAAAATTTTCCTAGTTCTGATGCTCGAAACGAATAACTAGAACGGCCTAGGGGAAAACTACACCTATCGATGTAATCGGGCGAGTTTCTACTTTCAGAAGCAACAGAAGTTTTGCGGATTGGTCTATCCGTTCGCGAGATATGGCAGTTTGGAGGTAAGAAACGCTTGAGAAACTCAAAATTTTCGCAGTTCTGATGCTCGAAATGAATAACTGGAACGGCCTAGGGGAAAGCTACACATACCGTTGTAATCGGGCGAGTTTCTACTTTCAGATGCAACAGAAATTTTGCGGATTGGTCAATCCGTTCGCGAGATATGGCAGTTTGGAGGTAAGAAACGCTTGAGAAACTCAAAATTTTCGCAGTTCTGATGCTCGAAACGAGTAACTAGAACGGCCTAGGGGAAAAGTACGCATACCGTTGTAATCGGGCGAGTTTCTACTTTCAGATGCAACAGAAATTTTGCGGATTGATCAATCCGTTCGCGAGATATGGCAGTTTGGAGATAAGAAACGCTTGAGAAACTAAAAATTTTCGCAGTTCTGATGCTCGAAACGAGTAACTAGAACGGCCTAGGGGAAAAGTACGCATACCGTTGTAATCGGGCGAGTCTCTACTTTCAGATGCAACAGAAATTTTGCGGATTGGTCAATCCTTTCGCCAGATATGGCAGATTAGAGGTAAGAAACGCTTGAGAAACTCAAAATTTTCGCAGTTCTGATGCTCGAAACGAGTAACTAGAACGGCCTATGGGAAAAGTACGCATACCGTTGTAATCGGGCGAGTTTCTACTTTCAGATGCAACAGAAATTTTGCGGATTGGTCAATCCGTTCGCGAGATATGGCAGTTTGGATGTAAGAAACGCTTGAGAAACTCAAAATTTTCGCAGTTCTGATGCTCGACACGAATAACTAGAACGGCCTAGGGGAAAAGTGCGCATACCGTTGTAATCGCGCGAGTTTCTACTTTCAGATGCAACAGAAATTTGGCGGATTGATCAATCCGTACGCGAGATATGGCAGTTTGGATGTAAGAAACGCTTGAGAAACTCAAAATTTTCGCAGTTCTGATGCTCGAAACACGTAACTAGAACGGCCTCGGGGAATAGTACGCACACCGTTGTAATCGGGCGAGTTTCTACTCTCAGACGCAACAGAAATTTTGTGGATTGGTCAATCCGTTCGCGAGATATGGCAGTTTGGAGGTAAGAAACGCTTGAGAAACTCAAAATTTTCGCAGTTCTGATGATCGAAACGAATAACTAGAACGGCCTAGGGGAAAACTACACCTACCGTTGTAATCGGGCGAGTTTCTACTTTCAGATGCAACAGAAACTTTGCGGATTGGTGAATCCGTTCGCGAGATATGGCAGTTTGGAGGTAAGAAACGCTTGAGAAACTCAAAATTTTCCTAGTTCTGATGCTGGAAACGAATAACTAGAACGGCCTAGGGGAAAACTACACACACCGTTGTAATCGGGCGAGTCTCTACTTTCAGATGCAACAGAAATTTTGCGGATTGGTCAATCCGATCGCGAGATATGGCAGTTTGGATGTATGAAACGCTTGAGAAACTCATAATTTTCGCAGTTCTGATGCTCGAAACGAATAACTAGAACGGCCTAGGGGAAAACTACACACACCGTTGTAATCGGGCGAGTTTCTACTTTCAGATGCAGCAGAAATTTTGCGGATTGATGAATCCGTTCGCGAGATATGGCAGTTTGGAGATAAGAAACGCTTGAGAAACTCAAAATTTTCGCAGTTCTGATGCTCGAAACGAGTAACTTGAACGGCCTAGGGGAAAAGTACGAATACCGTTGTAATGGGGCGAGTTTCTACTTTCAGAAGCAACAGAAATTTTGCAGATTGGTCAATCCGTTCGCGAGATATGGCAGTTTGGAGGTAAGAAACGCTTGAGAAACTCAAAATTTTCGCAGTTCTGATGCTCGAAACGAGTAACTAGAACGGCCTAGGGTAAAAGTACGCATACCGTTGTAATCGGGCGAGTTTCTACTTTCAGATGCAACAGAAATTTTGCGGATTGGTCAATCCGTTCGCGAGATATGGCAGATTGGATGTAAGAAACGCTTGAGAAACTCAAAATTTTTGCAGTTCTGATGCTCGAAACGAGTAACTAGAATGTCCTAGGGGAAAAGTACGCATACCGTTGTAATCGGGCGTGTTTCTACTTTCAGATGCAACAGAAATTTTGCGGATTGATCAATCCGTTCGCGAGATATGGCAGTTTAGAGGTAAGAAACGCTTGAGAAACTCAAAATTTTCGCAGTTCTGATGCTCGAAACGAATAACTGGAACGGCCTAGGGGAAAAGTACGAATACCGTTGTAATGGGGCGAGTTTCTACTTTCAGAAGCAACAGAAATTTTGCGGATTGGTCAATCCGTTCGCGAGATATGGCAGTTTGGAGGTAAGAAACGCTTGAGAAACTCAAAATTTTCGCAGTTCTGATGCTCGAAACGAGTAACTAGAACGGCCTAGGGTAAAAGTACGCATACCGTTGTAATCGGGCGAGTTTCTACTTTCAGATGCAACAGAAATTTTGCGGATTGGTCAATCCGTTCGCGAGATATGGCAGATTGGATGTAAGAAACGCTTGAGAAACTCAAAATTTTTACAGTTCTGATGCTCGAAACGAGTAACTAGAACGGCCTAGGGGAAAAGTACGCATACCGTTGTAATCGGGCGAGTTTCTACTTTCAGATGCAACAGAAATTTTGCGGATTGATCAATCCGTTCGCGAGATATGGCAGTTTAGAGGTAAGAAACGCTTGAGGAACTCAAAATTTTCGCAGTTCTGATGCTCGAAACGAATAACTGGAACGGCCTAGGGGAAAACTACACATACCGTTGTAATCGGGCGAGTTTCTACTTTCAGATGCAACAGAAATTTTGCGGATTGTTCAATCCGTTCGCGAGATATGGCAGTTTGGAGGTAAGAAACGCTTGAGAAACTCAAAATTTTCGCAGTTCTGATGCTCGAAACGAGTAACCAGAACGGCCTAGGGGAAAAGTACGCATACCGTTGTAATCGGGCGAGTTTCTACTTTCAGATGCAACAGAAATTTTGCGGATTGATCAATCCGTTCGCGAGATATGGCAGTTTGGAGGTAAGAAACGCTTGAGAAACTCAAAATTTTCGCAGTTCTGATGCTCGACACGAATAACTAGAACGGCCTAGGGGAAAAGTGCGCGTACCGATGTAATCCGGCGAGTTTCTACTTTCAGAAGCAACAGAAGTTTTGCGGATTGGTCAATCCGTTCGCGAGATATGGCAGTTTGGAGGTAAGAAACGCTTGAGAAACTCAAAATTTTCGCAGTTCTGATGCTCGAAACGAGTAACTAGAACGGCCTAGGGTAAAAGTACGAATACCGTTGTAATGGGGCGAGTTTCTACTTTCAGAAGCAACAGAAATTTTGCAGACTGGTCAATCCGTTCGCGAGATATGGCAGTTTGGAGGTAAGAAACGCTTGAGAAACTCAAAATTTTCGCAGTTCTGATGCTCGAAACGAGTAACTAGAACGGCCTAGGGTAAAAGTACGCATACCGTTGTAATCGGGCGAGTTTCTACTTTCAGATGCAACAGAAATTTTGCGGATTGGTCAATCCGTTCGCGAGATATGGCAGATTGGATGTAAGAAACGCTTGAGAAACTCAAAATTTTTGCAGTTCTGATGCTCGAAACGAGTAACTAGAACGGCCTAGGGGAAAAGTACGCATACCGTTGTAATCGGGCGAGTTTCTACTTTCAGATGCAACAGAAATTTTGCGGATTGATCAATCCGTTCGCGAGATATGGCAGTTTAGAGGTAAGAAACGCTTGAGAAACTCAAAATTTTCGCAGTTCTGATGCTCGAAACGAATAACTGGAACGGCCTAGGGGAAAACTACACATACCGTTGTAATCGGGCGAGTTTCTACTTTCAGATGCAACAGAAATTTTGCGGATTGTTCAATCCGTTCGCGAGATATGGCAGTTTGGAGGTAAGAAACGCTTGAGAATCTCAAAATTTTCGCAGTTCTGATGCTCGAAACGAGTAACCAGAACGGCCTAGGGGAAAAGTACGCATACCGTTGTAATCGGGCGAGTTTCTACTTTCAGATGCAACAGAAATTTTGCGGATTGATCAATCCGTTCGCGAGATATGGCAGTTTGGAGGTAAGAAACGCTTGAGAAACTCAAAATTTTCGCAGTTCTGATGCTCGACACGAATAACTAGAACGGCCTAGGGGAAAAGTACGAATACCGTTGTAATGGGGCGAGTTTCTACTTTCAGAAGCAACAGAAATTTTGCAGATTGGTCAATCCGTTCGCGAGATATGGCAGTTTGGAGGTAAGAAACGCTTGAGAAACTCAAAATTTTCGCAGTTCTGATGCTCGAAACGAGTAACTTGAACGGCCTAGGGGAAAAGTACGAATACCGTTGTAATGGGGCGAGTTTCTACTTTCTGAAGCAACAGAAATTTTGCAGATTGGTCAATCCGTTCGCGAGATATGGCAGTTTGGAGGTAAGAAACGCTTGAGAAACTCAAAATTTTCGCAGTTCTGATGCTCGAAACGAGTAACTAGAACGGCCTAGGGTAAAAGTACGCATACCGTTGTAATCGGGCGAGTTTCTACTTTCAGATGCAACAGAAATTTTGCGGATTGGTCAATCCGTTCGCGAGATATGGCAGATTGGATGTAAGAAACGCTTGAGAAACTCAAAATTTTTGCAGTTCTGATGCTCGAAACGAGTAACTAGAACGGCCTAGGGGAAAAGTACGCATACCGTTGTAATCGGGCGTGTTTCTACTTTCAGATGCAACAGAAATTTTGCGGATTGATCAATCCGTTCGCGAGATATGGCAGTTTAGAGGTAAGAAACGCTTGAGAAACTCAAAATTTTCGCAGTTCTGATGCTCGAAACGAATAACTGGAACGGCCTAGGGGAAAAGTACGAATACCGTTGTAATGGGGCGAGTTTCTACTTTCAGAAGCAACAGAAATTTTGCGGATTGGTCAATCCGTTCGCGAGATATGGCAGTTTGGAGGTAAGAAACGCTTGAGAAACTCAAAATTTTCGCAGTTCTGATGCTCGAAACGAGTAACTAGAACGGCCTAGGGTAAAAGTACGCATACCGTTGTAATCGGGCGAGTTTCTACTTTCAGATGCAACAGAAATTTTGCGGATTGGTCAATCCGTTCGCGAGATATGGCAGATTGGATGTAAGAAACGCTTGAGAAACTCAAAATTTTTGCAGTTCTGATGCTCGAAACGAGTAACTAGAACGGCCTAGGGGAAAAGTACGCATACCGTTGTAATCGGGCGAGTTTCTACTTTCAGATGCAACAGAAATTTTGCGGATTGATCAATCCGTTCGCGAGATATGGCAGTTTAGAGGTAAGAAACGCTTGAGAAACTCAAAATTTTCGCAGTTCTGATGCTCGAAACGAATAACTGGAACGGCCTAGGGGAAAACTACACATACCGTTGTAATCGGGCGAGTTTCTACTTTCAGATGCAACAGAAATTTTGCGGATTGTTCAATCCGTTCGCGAGATATGGCAGTTTGGAGGTAAGAAACGCTTGAGAAACTCAAAATTTTCGCAGTTCTGATGCTCGAAACGAGTAACCAGAACGGCCTAGGGGAAAAGTACGCATACCGTTGTAATCGGGCGAGTTTCTACTTTCAGATGCAACAGAAATTTTGCGGATTGATCAATCCGTTCGCGAGATATGGCAGTTTGGAGGTAAGAAACGCTTGAGAAACTCAAAATTTTCGCAGTTCTGATGCTCGACACGAATAACTAGAACGGCCTAGGGGAAAAGTGCGCGTACCGATGTAATCCGGCGAGTTTCTACTTTCAGAAGCAACAGAAGTTTTGCGGATTGGTCTATCCGTTCGCGAGATATGGCAGTTTGGAGGTAAGAAACGCTTGAGAAACTCAAAATGTTCGCAGTTCTGATGCTCGAAATGAATAACTGGAACGGCCTAGGGGAAAGCTACACATACCGTTGTAATCGGGCGAGTTTCTACTTTCAGATGCAACAGAAATTTTGCGGATTGGTCAATCCGTTCGCGAGATATGGCAGTTTGGAGGTAAGAAACGCTTGAGAAACTCAAAATTTTCGCAGTTCTGATGCTCGAAACGAGTAACTAGAACGGCCTAGGGGAAAAGTACGCATACCGTTGTAATCGGGCGAGTTTCTACTTTCAGATGCAACAGAAATTTTGCGGATTGATCAATCCGTTCGCGAGATATGGCAGTTTGGAGATAAGAAACGCTTGAGAAACTAAAAATTTTCGCAGTTCTGATGCTCGAAACGAGTAACTAGAACGGCCTAGGGAAAAAGTACGCATACCGTTGTAATCGGGCGAGTCTCTACTTTCAGATGCAACAGAAATTTTGCGGATTGGTCAATCCTTTCGCCAGATATGGCAGATTAGAGGTAAGAAACGCTTGAGAAACTCAGAATTTTCGCAGTTCTGATGCTCGAAACGAGTAACTAGAACGGCCTAGGGGAAAAGTACGCATACCGTTGTAATCGGGCGAGTTTCTACTTTCAGATGCAACAGAAATTTTGCGGATTGGTCAATCCGTTCGCGAGATATGTCAGTTTGGATGTAAGAAACGCTTGAGAAACTCAAAATTTTCGCAGTTCTGATGCTCGACACGAATAACTAGGACGGCCTAGGGGAAAAGTGCGCATACCGTTGTAATCGGGCGAGTTTCTACTTTCAGATGCAACAGAAATTTGGCGGATTGATCAATCCGTTCGCGAGATATGGCAGTTTGGATGTAAGAAACGCTTGAGAAACTCAAAATTTTCGCAGTTCTGATGCTCGAAACACGTAACTAGAACGGCCTCGGGGAATAGTACGCATACCGTTGTAATCGGGCGAGTCTCTACTTTCAGATGCAACAGAAATTTTGCGGATTGGTCAATCCTTTCGCCAGATATGGCAGATTAGAGGTAAGAAACGCTTGAGAAACTCAAAATTTTCGCAGTTCTGATGCTCGAAACGAGTAACTAGAACGGCCTAGGGGAAAAGTACGCATACCGTTGTAATCGGGCGAGTTTCTACTTTCAGACGCAACAGAAATTTTGTGGATTGGTCAATCCGTTCGCGAGATATGGCAGTTTGGAGGTAAGAAACGCTTGAGAAACTCAAAATTTTCGCAGTTCTGATGATCGAGACGAATAACTAGAACGGCCTAGGGGAAAACTACACCTACCGTTGTAATCGGGCGAGTTTCTACTTTCAGATGCAACAGAAACTTTGCGGATTGGTGAATCCGTTCGCGAGATATGGCAGTTTGGAGGTAAGAAACGCTTGAGAAACTCAAAATTTTCCTAGTTCTGATGCTGGAAACGAATAACTAGAACGGCCTAGGGGAAAACTACACACACCGTTGTAATCGGGCGAGTCTCTACTTTCAGATGCAACAGAAATTTTGCGGATTGGTCAATCCGATCGCGAGATATGGCAGTTTGGATGTATGAAACGCTTGAGAAACTCATAATTTTCGCAGTTCTGATGCTCGAAACGAATAACTGGAACGGCCTAGGGGAAAACTACACACACCGTTGTAATCGGGCGAGTTTCTACTTTCAGATGCAGCAGAAATTTTGCGGATTGATGAATCCGTTCGCGAGATATGGCAGTTTGGAGATAAGAAACACTTGAGAAACTCAAAATTTTCGCAGTTCTGATGCTCGAAACGAGTAACTAGAACGGCCTAGGGGAAAAGTACGCATACCGTTGTAATCGGGCGAGTTTCTACTTTCAGATGCAACAGAAATTTTGCGGATTGGTCAATCCGTTCGCGAGATATGGCAGTTTGGATGTAAGAAACGCTTGAGAAACTCAAAATTTTCGCAGTTCTGATGCTCGAAACGAATAACTGGAACGGCCTAGGGGAAAAGTACGCATACCGTTGTAATCGGGCGAGTTTCTACTTTCACATGCAGCAGAAATTTTGCGGATTGATCAATCCGTTCGCGAGATATGGCAGTTTGGAGATAAGAAACGCTTGAGAAACTCAAAATTTTCGCAGTTCTGATGCTCGAAACGAGTAACTTGAACGGCCTAGGGGAAAAGTACGAATACCGTTGTAATGGGGCGAGTTTCTACTTTCAGAAGCAACAGAAATTTTGCGGATTGGTCAATCCGTTCGCGAGATATGGCAGTTTGGAGGTAAGAAACGCTTGAGAAACTCAAAATTTTCGCAGTTCTGATGCTCGAAACGAGTAACTAGAACGGCCTAGGGGAAAAGTACGCATACCGTTGTAATCGGGCGAGTTTCTACTTTCAGATGCAACAGAAATTTTGCGGATTGGTCAATCCGTTCGCGAGATATGGCAGTTTGGATGTAAGAAACGCTTGAGAAACTCAAAATTCTCGCAGTTCTGATGCTCGAAACGAATAACTAGAACGGCCTAGGGGAAAACTACACACACCGTTGTAATCGGGCGAGTCTCTACTTTCAGATGCAGCAGAAATGTTGCGGATTGATCAATCCGTTCGCGAGATATGGCAGTTTGGAGATAAGAAACGCTTGTGAAACTCAAAATTTTCGCAGTTCTGATGCTCGAAACGAGTAACTTGAACGGCCTAGGGGAAAAGTACGCACACCGTTGTAATCGGGCGAGTTTCTACTTTCAGACGCAACAGAAATTTTGTGGATTGGTCAATCCGTTCGCGAGATATGGCAGTTTGGATGTAAGAAACGCTTGAGAAACTCAAAATTTTCGCAGTTCTGATGATCGAAACGAATAACTAGAACGGCCTAGGGGAAAACTACACCTACCGTTGTAATCGGGCGAGTTTCTACTTTCAGATGCAACAGAAACTTTGCGGATTGGTGAATCCGTTCGCGAGATATGGCAGTTTGGAGGTAAGAAACGCTTGAGAAACTCAAAATTTTCCTAGTTCTGATGCTCGAAACGAATAACTAGAACGGCCTAGGGGAAAACTACACACACCGTTGTAATCGGGCGAGTCTCTACTTTCAGATGCAACAGAAATTTTGCGGATTGGTCAATCCGATCGCGAGATATGGCAGTTTGGATGTATGAAACGCTTGAGAAACTCAAAATTTTCGCAGTTCTGATGCTCGGAACGAATAACTGGAACGGCCTAGGGGAAAACTACACACACCGTTGTAATCGGGCGAGTTTCTACTTTCAGATGCAGCAGAAATTTTGCGGATTGATCAATCCGTTCGCGAGATATGGCAGCTTGGAGATAAGAAACGCTTGAGAAACTCAAAATTTTTGCAGTTCTGATGCTCGAAAAGATTAACTAGAACGGCCTAGGGGAAAAGTACGCATACCGTTGTAATCGGGCGAGTTTCTACTTTCAGATGCAACAGAAATTTTGCGGATTGATCAATCCGTTCGCGAGATATGGCAGTTTGGAGATAAGAAACGCTTGAGAAACTAAAAATTTTCGCAGTTCTGATGCTCGAAACGAGTAACTAGAACGGCCTAGGGGAAAAGTACGCATACCGTTGTAATCGGGCGAGTCTCTACTTTCAGATGCAACAGAAATTTTGCGGATTGGTCAATCCTTTCGCCAGATATGGCAGATTAGAGGTAAGAAACGCTTGAGAAACTCAAAATTTTCGCAGTTCTGATGCTCGAAACGAATAACTGGAACGGCCTAGGGGAAAACTACACATACCGTTGTAATCGGGCGAGTTTCTACTTTCGGATGCAACAGAAATTTTGCGGATTGGTCAATCCGTTCGCGAGATATGGCAGATTGGACGTAAGAAACGCTTGAGAAACTCAAAATTTTTGCAGTTCTGATGCTCGAAACGAGTAACTAGAACGGCCTAGGGGAAAAGTACGCATACCGTTGTAATCGGGCGAGTTTCTACTTTCAGATGCAACAGAAATTTTGCGGATTGATCAATCCGTTCGCGAGATATGGCAGTTTAGAGGTAAGAAACGCTTGAGAAACTCAAAATTTTCGCAGTTCTGATGCTCGAAACGAATAACTGGAACGGCCTAGGGGAAAAGTACGCATACCGTTGTAATCGGGCGAGTTTCTACTTTCAGATGCAACAGAAATTTTGCGGATTGATCAAACCGTTCGCGAGATATGGCAGTTTGGAGATAAGAAACGCTTGAGAAACTAAAAATTTTCGCAGTTCTGATGCTCGAAACGAGTAACTAGAACGACCTAGGGGAAAAGTACGCATACCGTTGTAATCGGGCGAGTCTCTACTTTCAGATGCAACAGAAATTTTGCGGATTGGTCAATCCTTTCGCCAGATATGGCAGATTAGATGTAAGAAACGCTTGAGAAACTCAAAATTTTCGCAGTTCTGATGCTCGAAACGAGTAACTAGAACGGCCTAGGGGAAAAGTACGCATACCGTTGTAATCGGGCGAGTTTCTACTTTCAGATGCAACAGAAATTTTGCGGATTGGTCAATCCGTTCGCGAGATATGTCAGTTTGGATGTAAGAAACGCTTGAGAAACTCAAAATTTTCGCAGTTCTGATGCTCGACACGAATAACTAGGACGGCCTAGGGGAAAAGTGCGCATACCGTTGTAATCGGGCGAGTTTCTACTTTCAGATGCAACAGAAATTTGGCGGATTGATCAATCCGTTCGCGAGATATGGCAGTTTGGATGTAAGAAACGCTTGACAAACTCAAAATTTTCGCAGTTCTGATGCTCGAAACACGTAACTAGAACGGCCTCGGGGAGTAGTACGCACACCGTTGTAATCGGGCGAGTTTCTACTTTCAGACGCAACAGAAATTTTGTGGATTGGTCAATCCGTTCGCGAGATATGGCAGTTTGGAGGTAAGAAACGCTTGAGAAACTCAAAATTTTCGCAGTTCTGATGATCGAGACGAATAACTAGAACGGCCTAGGGGAAAACTACACCTACCGTTGTAATCGGGCGAGTTTCTACTTTCAGATGCAACAGAAACTTTGCGGATTGGTGAATCCGTTCGCGAGATATGGCAGTTTGGAGGTAAGAAACGCTTGAGAAACTCAAAATTTTCCTAGTTCTGATGCTGGAAACGAATAACTAGAACGGCCTAGGGGAAAACTACACACACCGTTGTAATCGGGCGAGTCTCTACTTTCAGATGCAACAGAAATTTTGCGGATTGGTCAATCCGATCGCGAGATATGGCAGTTTGGATGTATGAAACGCTTGAGAAACTCATAATTTTCGCAGTTCTGATGCTCGAAACGAATAACTGGAACGGCCTAGGGGAAAACTACACACACCGTTGTAATCGGGCGAGTTTCTACTTTCAGATGCAGCAGAAATTTTGCGGATTGATGAATCCGTTCGCGAGATATGGCAGTTTGGAGATAAGAAACGCTTGAGAAACTCAAAATTTTCGCAGTTCTGATGCTCGAAACGAGTAACTAGAACGGCCTAGGGGAAAAGTACGCATACCGTTGTAATCGGGCGAGTTTCTACTTTCAGATGCAACAGAAATTTTGCGGATTGGTCAATCCGTTCGCGAGATATGGCAGTTTGGAGGTAAGAAACGCTTGAGAAACTCAAAATTTTCGCAGTTCTGATGCTCGAAACGAGTAACTAGAACGGCCTAGGGGAAAAGTACGCATACCGTTGTAATCGGGCGAGTTTCTACTTTCAGATGCAACAGAAATTTTGCGGATTGGTCAATCCGTTCGCGAGATATGGCAGTTTGGATGTAAGAAACGCTTGAGAAACTCAAAATTTTCGCAGTTCTGATGCTCGAAACGAGTAACTAGAACGGCCTAGGGGAAAAGTACGCATACCGTTGTAATCGGGCGAGTTTCTACTTTCAGATGCAACAGAAATTTTGCGGATTGGTCAATCCGTTCGCGAGATATGGCAGTTTGGATGTAAGAAACGCTTGAGAAACTCAAAATTCTCGCAGTTCTGATGCTCGAAACGAATAACTAGAACGGCCTAGGGGAAAACTACACACACCGTTGTAATCGGGCGAGTCTCTACTTTCAGATGCAGCAGAAATGTTGCGGATTGATCAATCCGTTCGCGAGATATGGCAGTTTGGAGATAAGAAACGCTTGAGAAACTAAAAATTTTCGCAGTTCTGATGCTCGAAACGAGTAACTAGAACGGCCTAGGGGAAAAGTACGCATACCGTTGTAATCGGGCGAGTCTCTACTTTCAGATGCAACAGAAATTTTGCGGATTGGTCAATCCTTTCGCCAGATATGGCAGATTAGAGGTAAGAAACGCTTGAGAAACTCAAAATTTTCGCAGTTCTGATGCTCGAAACGAGTAACTAGAACGGCCTAGGGGAAAAGTACGCATACCGTTGTAATCGGGCGAGTTTCTACTTTCAGATGCAACAGAAACTTTGCGGATTGGTGAATCCGTTCGCGAGATATGGCAGTTTGGAGGTAAGAAACGCTTGAGAAACTCAAAATTTTCCTAGTTCTGATGCTCGAAACGAATAACTAGAACGGCCTAGGGGAAAACTACACACACCGTTGTAATCGAGCGAGTCTCTACTTTCAGATGCAACAGAAGTTTTGCGGATTGGTCAATCCGATCGCGAGATATGGCAGTTTGGATGTATGAAACGCTTGAGAAACTCAAAATTTTCGCAGTTCTGATGCTCGGAACGAATAACTGGAACGGCCTAGGGGAAAAGTACGCATACCGTTGTAATCGGCCGAGTTTCTACTCTCAGATGCAACAGAAATTTTGCGGATTGATCAATCCGTTCGCGAGATATGGCAGTTTGGAGATAAGAAACGCTTGAGAAACTAAAAATTTTCGCAGTTCTGATGCTCGAAACGAGTAACTAGAACGGCCTAGGGGAAAAGTACGCATACCGTTGTAATCGGGCGAGTCTCTACTTTCAGATGCAACAGAAATTTTGCGGATTGGTCAATCCTTTCGCCAGATATGGCAGATTAGAGGTAAGAAACGCTTGAGAAACTCAAAATTTTCGCAGTTCTGATGCTCGAAACGAATAACTGGAACGGCCTAGGGGAAAACTACACATACCGTTGTAATCGGGCGAGTTTCTACTTTCGGATGCAACAGAAATTTTGCGGATTGGTCAATCCGTTCGCGAGATATGGCAGATTGGACGTAAGAAACGCTTGAGAAACTCAAAATTTTTGCAGTTCTGATGCTCGAAACGAGTAACTAGAACGGCCTAGGGGAAAAGTACGCATACCGTTGTAATCGGGCGAGTTTCTACTTTCAGATGCAACAGAACTTTTGCGGATTGATCAATCCGTTCGCGAGATATGGCAGTTTAGAGGTAAGAAACGCTTGAGAAACTCAAAATTTTCGCAGTTCTGATGCTCGAAACGAATAACTGGAACGGCCTAGGGGAAAGCTACACATACCGTTGTAATCGGGCGAGTTTCTACTTTCAGATGCAACAGAAATTTTGCGGATTGGTCAATCCGTTCGCGAGATATGGCAGTTTGGAGGTAAGAAACGCTTGAGAAACTCAAAATTTTCGCAGTTCTGATGCTCGAAACGAGTAACTAGAACGGCCTAGGGGAAAAGTACGCATACCGTTGTAATCGGGCGAGTTTCTACTTTCAGATGCAACAGAAATTTTGCGGATTGATCAATCCGTTCGCGAGATATGGCAGTTTGGAGATAAGAAACGCTTGAGAAACTAAAAATTTTCGCAGTTCTGATGCTCGAAACGAGTAACTAGAACGGCCTAGGGGAAAAGTACGCATACCGTTGTAATCGGGCGAGTCTCTACTTTCAGATGCAACAGAAATTTTGCGGATTGGTCTATCCTTTCGCCAGATATGGCAGATTAGAGGTAAGAAACGCTTGAGAAACTCAAAATTTTCGCAGTTCTGATGCTCGAAACGAGTAACTAGAACGGCCTAGGGGAAAAGTACGCATACCGTTGTAATCGGGCGAGTTTCTACTTTCAGATGCAACAGAAATTTTGCGGATTGGTCAATCCGTTCGCGAGATATGTCAGTTTGGATGTAAGAAACGCTTGAGAAACTCAAAATTTTCGCAGTTCTGATGCTCGACACGAATAACTAGGACGGCCTAGGGGAAAAGTGCGCATACCGTTGTAATCGGGCGAGTTTCTACTTTCAGATGCAACAGAAATTTGGCGGATTGATCAATCCGTTCGCGAGATATGGCAGTTTGGATGTAAGAAACGCTTGAGAAACTCAAAATTTTCGCAGTTCTGATGCTCGAAACACGTAACTAGAACGGCCTCGGGGAATAGTACGCACACCGTTGTAATCGGGCGAGTTTCTACTTTCAGACGCAACAGAAATTTTGTGGATTGGTCAATCCGTTCGCGAGATATGGCAGTTTGGAGGTAAGAAACGCTTGAGAAACTCAAAATTTTCGCAGTTCTGATGATCGAGACGAATAACTAGAACGGCCTAGGGGAAAACTACACCTACCGTTGTAATCGGGCGAGTTTCTACTTTCAGATGCAACAGAAACTTTGCGGATTGGTGAATCCGTTCGCGAGATATGGCAGTTTGGAGGTAAGAAACGCTTGAGAAACTCAAAATTTTCCTAGTTCTGATGCTGGAAACGAATAACTAGAACGGCCTAGGGGAAAACTACACACACCGTTGTAATCGGGCGAGTCTCTACTTTCAGATGCAACAGAAATTTTGCGGATTGGTCAATCCGATCGCGAGATATGGCAGTTTGGATGTATGAAACGCTTGAGAAACTCATAATTTTCGCAGTTCTGATGCTCGAAACGAATAACTGGAACGGCCTAGGGGAAAACTACACACACCGTTGTAATCGGGCGAGTTTCTACTTTCAGATGCAGCAGAAATTTTGCGGATTGATGAATCCGTTCGCGAGATATGGCAGTTTGGAGATAAGAAACGCTTGAGAAACTCAAAATTTTCGCAGTTCTGATGCTCGAAACGAGTAACTAGAACGGCCTAGGGGAAAAGTACGCATACCGTTGTAATCGGGCGAGTTTCTACTTTCAGATGCAACAGAAATTTTGCGGATTGGTCAATCCGTTCGCGAGATATGGCAGTTTGGATGTAAGAAACGCTTGAGAAACTCAAAATTTTCGCAGTTCTGATGCTCGAAACGAATAACTGGAACGGCCTAGGGGAAAAGTACGCATACCGTTGTAATCGGGCGAGTTTCTACTTTCACGTGCAGCAGAAATTTTGCGGATTGATCAATCCGTTCGCGAGATATGGCAGTTTGGAGATAAGAAACGCTTGAGAAACTCAAAATTTTCGCAGTTCTGATGCTCGAAACGTGTAACTTGAACGGCCTAGGGGAAAAGTACGAATACCGTTGTAATGGGGCGAGTTTCTACTTTCAGAAGCAACAGAAATTTTGCGGATTGGTCAATCCGTTCGCGAGATATGGCAGTTTGGAGGTAAGAAACGCTTGAGAAACTCAAAATTTTCGCAGTTCTGATGCTCGAAACGAGTAACTAGAACGGCCTAGGGGAAAAGTACGCATACCGTTGTAATCGGGCGAGTTTCTACTTTCATATGCAACAGAAATTTTGCGTATTGGTCAATCCGTTCGCGAGATATGGCAGTTTGGATGTAAGAAACGCTTGAGAAACTCAAAATTCTCGCAGTTCTGATGCTCGAAACGAGTAACTAGAACGGCCTAGGGGAAAAGTACGCATACCGTTGTAATCGGGCGAGTTTCTACTTTCAGATCCAACAGAAATTTTGCGGATTGGTCAATCCGTTCGCGAGATATGGCAGTTTGGATGTAAGAAACGCTTGAGAAACTCAAAATTTTCGCAGTTCTGATGATCGAAACGAATAACTAGAACGGCCTAGGGGAAAACTACACCTACCGTTGTAATCGGGCGAGTTTCTACTTTCAGATGCAACAGAAACTTTGCGGATTGGTGAATCCGTTCGCGAGATATGGCAGTTTGGAGGTAAGAAAAGCTTGAGAAACTCAAAATTTTCCTAGTTCTGATGCTCGGATCGAATAATTAGAACGGCCTAGGGGAAAACTACACACACCGTTGTAATCGGGCGAGTCTCTACTTTCAGATGCAACAGAAATTTTGCGGATCGGTCAATCCGATCGCGAGATATGGCAGTTTGGAGGTAAGAAACGCTTGAGAAACTCAAAATTTTCGCAGTTCTGATGCTCGAAACGAGTAACTAGAACGGCCTAGGGGAAAAGTACGCATACTGTTGTAATCGGGCGAGTTTCTACTTTCAGATGCAACAGAAATTTTGCGGATTGGTCAATCCGTTCGCGAGATATGGCAGTTTGGAGGTAAGAAACGCTTGAGAAACTCAAAATTTTCGCAGTTCTGATGCTCGAAACGAGTAACTAGAACGGCCTAGGGGAAAAGTACGCATACTGTTGTAATCGGGCGAGTTTCTACTTTCAGATGCAACAGAAATTTTGCGGATTGGTCAATCCGTTCGCGAGATATGGCAGTTTGGAGGTAAGAAAAGCTTGAGAAACTCAAAATTTTCCTAGTTCTGATGCTCGGATCGAATAACTAGAACGGCCTAGGGGAAAACTACACACACCGTTGTAATCGGGCGAGTCTCTACTTTCAGATGCAACAGAAATTTTGCGGATTGGTCAATCCGATCGCGAGATATGGCAGTTTGGATGTATGAAACGCTTGAGAAACTCAAAATTTTCGCAGTTCTGATGCTCGAAACGAATAACTGGAACGGCCTAGGGGAAAACTACACACACCGTTGTAATCGGGCGAGTTTCTACTTTCAGATGCAGCAGAAATTTTGCGGATTGATCAATCCGTTCGCGAGATATGGCAGTTTGGAGATAAGAAACGCTTGAGAAACTCAAAATTTTCGCAGTTCTGATGCTCGAAACGAGTAACTAGAACGGCCTAGGGGAAAAGTACGCATACCGTTGTAATCGGGCGAGTTTCTACTTTCAGATGCAACAGAAATTTTGCGGATTGGTCAATCCGTTCGCGAGATATGGCAGTTTGGATGTAAGAAACGCTTGAGAAACTCAAAATTTTCGCAGTTCTGATGTTCGAAACGAATAACTAGAACGGCCTAGGGGAAAACTACACACACCGTTGTAATCGGGCGAGTCTCTACTTTCAGATGCAACAGAAATTTTGCGGATTGGTCAATCCGTTCGCGAGATATGGCAGTTTGGAGGTAAGAAACGCTTGAGAAACTCAAAATTTTCGCAGTTCTGATGCTCGGAACGAATAACTGGAACGGCCTAGGGGAAAACTACACACACCGTTGTAATCGGGCGAGTCTCTACTTTCAGATGCAACAGAAACTTTGCGGATTGGTCTATCCGTACGCGAAATATGGCAGTTTGGAGGTAAGAAACGCTTGAGAAACTCAAAATTTTCGCAGTTCTGATGCTCGAAACGAATAACTAGAACGGCCTAGGGGAAAACTACACCTACCGTTGTAATCGGGCGAGCTTCTACTTTTAGCTGCAGCAGAAATTTTGCGGATTGATCAATCCGTTCGCGAGATATGGCAGTTTGGAGATAAGAAACGCTTGAGAAACTCAAAATTTTCGCAGTTCTGATGCTCGAAACGAGTAACTTGAACGGCCTAGGGGAAAAGTACGAATACCGTTGTAATGGGGCGAGTTTCTACTTTCAGAAGCAACAGAAATTTTGCGGATTGGTCAATCCGTTCGCGAGATATGGCAGTTTGGATGTAAGAAACGCTTGAGAAACTCAAAATTTTCGCAGTTCTGATGCTCGAAACACGTAACTAGAACGGCCTCGGGGAATAGTACGCACACCGTTGTAATCGGGCGAGTTTCTACTTTCAGACGCAACAGAAATTTTGTGGATTGGTCAATCCGTTCGCGAGATATGGCAGTTTGGAGGTAAGAAACGCTTGAGAAACTCAAAATTTTCGCAGTTCTGATGATCGAAACGAATAACTAGAACGGCCTAGGGGAAAACTACACCTACCGTTGTAATCGGGCGAGTTTCTACTTTCAGATGCAACAGAAACTTTGCGGATTGGTGAATCCGTTCGCGAGATATGGCAGTTTGGAGGTAAGAAAAGCTTGAGAAACTCAAAATTTTCCTAGTTCTGATGCTCGGATCGAATAACTAGAACGGCCTAGGGGAAAACTACACACACCGTTGTAATCGGGCGAGTCTCTACTTTCAGATGCAACAGAAATTTTGCGGATTGGTCAATCCGATCGCGAGATATGGCAGTTTGGATGTATGAAACGCTTGAGAAACTCAAAATTTTCGCAGTTCTGATGCTCGAAACGAATAACTGGAACGGCCTAGGGGAAAACTACACACACCGTTGTAATCGGGCGAGTTTCTACTTTCAGATGCAGCAGAAATTTTGCGGATTGATCAATCCGTTCGCGAGATATGGCAGTTTGGAGATAAGAAACGCTTGAGAAACTCAAAATTTTCGCAGTTCTGATGCTCGAAACGAGTAACTAGAACGGCCTAGGGGAAAAGTACGCATACCGTTGTAATCGGGCGAGTTTCTACTTTCAGATGCAACAGAAATTTTGCGGATTGGTCAATCCGTTCGCGAGATATGGCAGTTTGGATGTAAGAAACGCTTGAGAAACTCAAAATTTTCGCAGTTCTGATGTTCGAAACGAATAACTGGAACGGCCTAGGGGAAAAGTACGCATACCGTTGTAATCGGGCGAGTTTCTACTTTCACATGCAGCAGAAATTTTGCGGATTGATCAATCCGTTCGCGAGATATGGCAGTTTGGAGATAAGAAACGCTTGAGAAACTCAAAATTTTCGCAGTTCTGATGCTCGAAACGAGTAACTTGAACGGCCTAGGGGAAAAGTACGAATACCGTTGTAATGGGGCGAGTTTCTACTTTCAGAAGCAACAGAAATTTTGCGGATTGGTCAATCCGTTCGCGAGATATGGCAGTTTGGAGGTAAGAAACGCTTGAGAAACTCAAAATTTTCGCAGTTCTGATGCTCGAAACGAGTAACTAGAACGGCCTAGGGGAAAAGTACGCATACTGTTGTAATCGGGCGAGTTTCTACTTTCAGATGCAACAGAAATTTTGCGGATTGGTCAATCCGTTCGCGAGATATGGCAGTTTGGATGTAAGAAACGCTTGAGAAACTCAAAATTTTGGCAGTTCTGATGCTCGAAACGAGTAACTAGAACGGCCTCGGGGAATAGTTCGCACACCGTTGTATTCGGGCGAGTTTCTACTTTGAGACGCAACAGAAATTTTGCGGATTGGTCAATCCGTTCGCGAGATATGGCAGTTTGGAGATAAGAAACGCTTGAGAAACTCAAAATTTTCGCAGTTCTGATGCTCGAAACGAATAACTGGAACGGCCTAGGGGAAAAGTACGCACACCGTTGTAATCGGGCGAGTCTCTACTTTCAGATGCAACAGAAATTTTGCGGATTGGTCTATCCGTACGCGAAATATGGCAGTTTGGAGGTAAGAAACGCTTGAGAAACTCAAAATTTTCGCAGTTCTGATGCTCGAAACGAATAACTAGAACGGCCTAGGGGAAAACTACACCTACCGTTGTAATCGGGCGAGCTTCTACTTTCAGCTGCAGCAGAAATTTTGCGGATTGATCAATCCGTTCGCGAGATATGGCAGTTTGGAGATAAGAAACGCTTGAGAAACTCAAAATTTTCGCAGTTCTGATGCTCGAAACGAATAACTGGAACGGCCTAGGGGAAAAGTACGCATACCGTTGTAATCGGGCGAGTTTCTACTTTCACATGCAGCAGAAATTTTGCGGATTGATCAATCCGTTCGCGAGATATGGCAGTTTGGAGATAAGAAACGCTTGAGAAACTCAAAATTTTCGCAGTTCTGATGCTCGAAACGAGTAACTTGAACGGCCTAGGGGAAAAGTACGAATACCGTTGTAATGGGGCGAGTTTCTACTTTCAGAAGCAACAGAAATTTTGCGGATTGGTCAATCCGTTCGCGAGATATGGCAGTTTGGAGGTAAGAAACGCTTGAGAAACTCAAAATTTTCGCAGTTCTGATGCTCGAAACGAGTAACTAGAACGGCCTAGGGGAAAAGTACGCATACTGTTGTAATCGGGCGAGTTTCTACTTTCAGATGCAACAGAAATTTTGCGGATTGGTCAATCCGTTCGCGAGATATGGCAGTTTGGATGTAAGAAACGCTTGAGAAACTCAAAATTTTGGCAGTTCTGATGCTCGAAACGAGTAACTAGAACGGCCTCGGGGAATAGTTCGCACACCGTTGTATTCGGGCGAGTTTCTACTTTGAGACGCAACAGAAATTTTGCGGATTGGTCAATCCGTTCGCGAGATATGGCAGTTTGGAGATAAGAAACGCTTGAGAAACTCAAAATTTTCGCAGTTCTGATGCTCGAAACGAATAACTGGAACGGCCTAGGGGAAAAGTACGCACACCGTTGTAATCGGGCGAGTCTCTACTTTCAGATGCAACAGAAATTTGGCGGATTGGTCTATCCGTACGCGAAATATGGCAGTTTGGAGGTAAGAAACGCTTGAGAAACTCAAAATTTTCGCAGTTCTGATGCTCGAAACGAATAACTAGAACGGCCTAGGGGAAAACTACACCTACCGTTGTAATCGGGCGAGCTTCTACTTTCAGCTGCAGCAGAAATTTTGCGGATTGATCAATCCGTTCGCGAGATATGGCAGTTTGGAGATAAGAAACGCTTGAGAAACTCAAAATTTTCGCAGTTCTGATGCTCGAAACGAATAACTGGAACGGCCTAGGGGAAAAGTACGCATACCGTTGTAATCGGGCGAGTTTCTACTTTCAGATGCAGCAGAAATTTTGCGGATTGATGAATCCGTTCGCGAGATATGGCAGTTTGGAGATAAGAAACGCTTGAGAAACTCAAAATTTTCGCAGTTCTGATGCTCGAAACGAGTAACTAGAACGGCCTAGGGGAAAAGTACGCACACCGTTGTAATCGGGCGAGTTTCTACTTTCAGATGCAACAGAAATTTTGCGGATTGGTCAATCCGTTCGCGAGATATGGCAGTTTGGATGTAAGAAACGCTTGAGAAACTCAAAATTTTCGCAGTTCTGATGCTCGAAACGAATAACTGGAACGGCCTAGGGGAAAAGTACGCATACCGTTGTAATCGGGCGAGTTTCTACTTTCACATGCAGCAGAAATTTTGCGGATTGATCAATCCGTTCGCGAGATATGGCAGTTTGGAGATAAGAAACGCTTGAGAAACTCAAAATTTTCGCAGTTCTGATGCTCGAAACGAGTAACTTGAACGGCCTAGGGGAAAAGTACGCATACCGTTGTAATCGGGCGAGTTTCTACTTTCAGATGCAACAGAAATTTTGCGGATTGGTCAATCCGTTCGCGAGATATGGCAGTTTGGATGTAAGAAACGCTTGAGAAACTCAAAATTCTCGCAGTTCTGATGCTCGAAACGAATAACTAGAACGGCCTAGGGGAAAACTACACACACCGTTGTAATCGGGCGAGTCTCTACTTTCAGATGCAGCAGAAATTTTGCGGATTGATCAATCCGTTCGCGAGATATGGCAGTTTGGAGATAAGAAACGCTTGTGAAACTCAAAATTTTCGCAGTTCTGATGCTCGAAACGAGTAACTTGAACGGCCTAGGGGAAAAGTACGAATACCGTTGTAATGGGGCGAGTATCTACTTTCAGTAGCAACAGAAATTTTGCGGATTGGTCATTCCGTTCGCGAGATATGGCAGTTTGGAGGTAAGAAACGCTTGAGAAACTCAAAATTTTCGCAGTTCTGATGCTCGAAACGAGTAACTAGAACGGCCTAGGGGAAAAGTACGCATACTGTTGTAATCGGGCGAGTTTCTACTTTCAGATGCAACAGAAATTTTGCGGATTGGTCAATCCGTTCGCGAGATATGGCAGTTTGGATGTAAGAAGCGCTTGAGAAACTCAAAATTTTGGCAGTTCTGATGCTCGAAACGAGTAACTAGAACGCCCTCGGGGAATAGTACGCACACCGTTGTATTCGGGCGAGTTTCTACTTTGAGACGCAACAGAAATTTTGCGGATTGGTCAATCCGTTCGCGAGATATGGCAGTTTGGAGGTAAGAAACGCTTGAGAAACTCAAAATTTTCGCAGTTCTGATGCTCGGAACGAATAACTGGAACGGCCTAGGGGAAAACTACACACACCGTTGTAATCGGGCGAGTCTCTACTTTCAGATGCAACAGAAATTTTGCGGATTGGTCTATCCGTACGCGAAATATGGCAGTTTGGAGGTAAGAAACGCTTGAGAAACTCAAAATTTTCCTAGTTCTGATGCTGGAAACGAATAACTAGAACGGCCTAGGGGAAAACTACACACACCGTTGTAATCGGGCGAGTCTCTACTTTCAGATGCAACAGAAATTTTGCGGATTGGTCAATCCGATCGCGAGATATGGCAGTTTGGATGTATGAAACGCTTGAGAAACTCATAATTTTCGCAGTTCTGATGCTCGAAACGAATAACTGGAACGGCCTAGGGGAAAACTACACACACCGTTGTAATCGGGCGAGTTTCTACTTTCAGATGCAGCAGAAATTTTGCGGATTGATGAATCCGTTCGCGAGATATGGCAGTTTGGAGATAAGAAACGCTTGAGAAACTCAAAATTTTCGCAGTTCTGATGCTCGAAACGAATAACTAGAACGGCCTAGGGGAAAACTACACCTACCGTTGTAATCGGGCGAGCTTCTACTTTCAGCTGCAGCAGAAATTTTGCGGATTGATCAATCCGTTCGCGAGATATGGCAGTTTGGAGATAAGAAACGCTTGAGAAACTCAAAATTTTCGCAGTTCTGATGCTCGAAACGAATAACTGGAACGGCCTAGGGGAAAAGTACGCATACCGTTGTAATCGGGCGAGTTTCTACTTTCAGATGCAGCAGAAATTTTGCGGATTGATGAATCCGTTCGCGAGATATGGCAGTTTGGAGATAAGAAACGCTTGAGAAACTCAAAATTTTCGCAGTTCTGATGCTCGAAACGAGTAACTAGAACGGCCTAGGGGAAAAGTACGCACACCGTTGTAATCGGGCGAGTTTCTACTTTCAGATGCAACAGAAATTTTGCGGATTGGTCAATCCGTTCGCGAGATATGGCAGTTTGGATGTAAGAAACGCTTGAGAAACTCAAAATTTTCGCAGTTCTGATGCTCGAAACGAATAACTGGAACGGCCTAGGGGAAAAGTACGCATACCGTTGTAATCGGGCGAGTTTCTACTTTCACATGCAGCAGAAATTTTGCGGATTGATCAATCCGTTCGCGAGATATGGCAGTTTGGAGATAAGAAACGCTTGAGAAACTCAAAATTTTCGCAGTTCTGATGCTCGAAACGAGTAACTTGAACGGCCTAGGGGAAAAGTACGCATACCGTTGTAATCGGGCGAGTTTCTACTTTCAGATGCAACAGAAATTTTGCGGATTGGTCAATCCGTTCGCGAGATATGGCAGTTTGGATGTAAGAAACGCTTGAGAAACTCAAAATTCTCGCAGTTCTGATGCTCGAAACGAATAACTAGAACGGCCTAGGGGAAAACTACACACACCGTTGTAATCGGGCGAGTCTCTACTTTCAGATGCAGCAGAAATTTTGCGGATTGATCAATCCGTTCGCGAGATATGGCAGTTTGGAGATAAGAAACGCTTGTGAAACTCAAAATTTTCGCAGTTCTGATGCTCGAAACGAGTAACTTGAACGGCCTAGGGGAAAAGTACGAATACCGTTGTAATGGGGCGAGTATCTACTTTCAGTAGCAACAGAAATTTTGCGGATTGGTCATTCCGTTCGCGAGATATGGCAGTTTGGAGGTAAGAAACGCTTGAGAAACTCAAAATTTTCGCAGTTCTGATGCTCGAAACGAGTAACTAGAACGGCCTAGGGGAAAAGTACGCATACTGTTGTAATCGGGCGAGTTTCTACTTTCAGATGCAACAGAAATTTTGCGGATTGGTCAATCCGTTCGCGAGATATGGCAGTTTGGATGTAAGAAGCGCTTGAGAAACTCAAAATTTTGGCAGTTCTGATGCTCGAAACGAGTAACTAGAACGCCCTCGGGGAATAGTACGCACACCGTTGTATTCGGGCGAGTTTCTACTTTGAGACGCAACAGAAATTTTGCGGATTGGTCAATCCGTTCGCGAGATATGGCAGTTTGGAGGTAAGAAACGCTTGAGAAACTCAAAATTTTCGCAGTTCTGATGCTCGGAACGAATAACTGGAACGGCCTAGGGGAAAACTACACACACCGTTGTAATCGGGCGAGTCTCTACTTTCAGATGCAACAGAAATTTTGCGGATTGGTCTATCCGTACGCGAAATATGGCAGTTTGGAGGTAAGAAACGCTTGAGAAACTCAAAATTTTCCTAGTTCTGATGCTGGAAACGAATAACTAGAACGGCCTAGGGGAAAACTACACACACCGTTGTAATCGGGCGAGTCTCTACTTTCAGATGCAACAGAAATTTTGCGGATTGGTCAATCCGATCGCGAGATATGGCAGTTTGGATGTATGAAACGCTTGAGAAACTCATAATTTTCGCAGTTCTGATGCTCGAAACGAATAACTGGAACGGCCTAGGGGAAAACTACACACACCGTTGTAATCGGGCGAGTTTCTACTTTCAGATGCAGCAGAAATTTTGCGGATTGATGAATCCGTTCGCGAGATATGGCAGTTTGGAGATAAGAAACGCTTGAGAAACTCAAAATTTTCGCAGTTCTGATGCTCGAAACGAGTAACTAGAACGGCCTAGGGGAAAAGTACGCATACCGTTGTAATCGGGCGAGTTTCTACTTTCAGATGCAACAGAAATTTTGCGGATTGGTCAATCCGTTCGCGAGATATGGCAGTTTGGATGTAAGAAACGCTTGAGAAACTCAAAATTTTCGCAGTTCTGATGCTCGAAACGAATAACTGGAACGGCCTAGGGGAAAAGTACGCATACCGTTGTAATCGGGCGAGTTTCTACTTTCACATGCAGCAGAAATTTTGCGGATTGATCAATCCGTTCGCGAGATATGGCAGTTTGGAGATAAGAAACGCTTGAGAAACTCAAAATTTTCGCAGTTCTGATGCTCGAAACGAGTAACTTGAACGGCCTAGGGGAAAAGTACGAATACCGTTGTAATGGGGCGAGTTTCTACTTTCAGAAGCAACAGAAATTTTGCGGATTGGTCAATCCGTTCGCGAGATATGGCAGTTTGGATGTAAGAAACGCTTGAGAAACTAAAAATTTTCGCAGTTCTGATGCTCGACACGAATAACTAGAACGGCCTAGGGGAAAAGTGCGCATACCGTTGTAATCGGGCGAGTTTCTACTTTCAGATGCAACAGAAATTTGGCGGATTGATCAATCCGTTCGCGAGATATGGCAGCTTGGATGTAAGAAACGCTTGAGAAACTCAAAATTTTCGCAGTTCTGATGCTCGAAACACGTAACTAGAACGGCCTCGGGGAATAGTACGCACACCGTTGTAATCGGGCGAGTTTCTACTTTCAGACGCAACAGAAATTTTGTGGATTGGTCAATCCGTTCGCGAGATATGGCAGTTTGGATGTAAGAAACGCTTGAGAAACTCAAAATTTTCGCAGTTCTGATGATCGAAACGAATAACTAGAACGGCCTAGGGGAAAACTACACCTACCGTTGTAATCGGGCGAGTTTCTACTTTCAGATGCAACAGAAACTTTGCGGATTGGTGAATCCGTTCGCGAGATATGGCAGTTTGGAGGTAAGAAACGCTTGAGAATCTCAAAATTTTCCTAGTTCTGATGCTCGAAACGAATAACTAGAACGGCCTAGGGGAAAACTACACACACCGTTGTAATCGGGCGAGTCTCTACTTTCAGATGCAACAGAAATTTTGCGGATTGGTCAATCCGATCGCGAGATATGGCAGTTTGGATGTATGAAACGCTTGAGAAACTCAAAATTTTCGCAGTTCTGATGCTCGGAACGAATAACTGGAACGGCCTAGGGGAAAACTACACACACCGTTGTAATCGGGCGAGTTTCTACTTTCAGATGCAGCAGAAATTTTGCGGATTGATCAATCCGTTCGCGAGATATGGCAGCTTGGAGATAAGAAACGCTTGAGAAACTCAAAATTTTCGCAGTTCTGATGCTCGAAACGAGTAACTAGAACGGCCTAGGGGAAAAGTACGCATACCGTTGTAATCGGGCGAGTTTCTACTTTCAGATGCAACAGAAGTTTTGCGGATTGGTCAATCCGTTCGCGAGATATGTCAGTTTGGATGTAAGAAACGCTTGAGAAACTCAAAATTTTCGCAGTTCTGATGCTCGAAACGAATAACTGGAACGGCCTAGGGGAAAAGTACGCATACCGTTGTAATCGGGCGAGTTTCTACTTTCACATGCAGCAGAAATTTTGCGGATTGATCAATCCGTTCGCGAGATATGGCAGTTTGGAGATAAGAAACGCTTGAGAAACTCAAAATTTTCGCAGTTCTGATGCTCGAAACGAGTAACTTGAACGGCCTAGGGGAAAAGTACGAATACCGTTGTAATGGGGCGAGTTTCTACTTTCAGAAGCAACAGAAATTTTGCGGATTGGTCAATCCGTTCGCGAGAAATGGCAGTTTGGAGGTAAGAAACGCTTGAGAAACTCAAAATTTTCGCAGTTCTGATGCTCGAAACGAGTAACTAGAACGGCCTAGGGGAAAAGTACGCATACCGTTGTAATCGGGCGAGTTTCTACTTTCATATGCAACAGAAATTTTGCGTATTGGTCAATCCGTTCGCGAGATATGGCAGTTTGGATGTAAGAAACGCTTGAGAAACTCAAAATTCTCGCAGTTCTGATGCTCGAAACGAGTAACTAGAACGGCCTAGGGGAAAAGTACGCATACCGTTGTAATCGGGCGAGTTTCTACTTTCAGATGCAACAGAAATTTTGCGGATTGGTCAATCCGTTCGCGAGATATGGCAGTTTGGATGTAAGAAACGCTTGAGAAACTAAAAATTTTCGCAGTTCTGATGCTCGACACGAATAACTAGAACGGCCTAGGGGAAAAGTGCGCATACCGTTGTAATCGGGCGAGTTTCTACTTTCAGATGCAACAGAAATTTGGCGGATTGATCAATCCGTTCGCGAGATATGGCAGCTTGGATGTAAGAAACGCTTGAGAAACTCAAAATTTTCGCAGTTCTGATGCTCGAAACACGTAACTAGAACGGCCTCGGGGAATAGTACGCACACCGTTGTAATCGGGCGAGTTTCTACTTTCAGACGCAACAGAAATTTTGTGGATTGGTCAATCCGTTCGCGAGGTATGGCAGTTTGGAGGTAAGAAACGCTTGAGAAACTCAAAATTTTCGCAGTTCTGATGATCGAAACGAATAACTAGAACGGCCTAGGGGAAAACTACACCTACCGTTGTAATCGGGCGAGTTTCTACTTTCAGATGCAACAGAAACTTTGCGGATTGGTGAATCCGTTCGCGAGATATGGCAGTTTGGAGGTAAGAAAAGCTTGAGAAACTCAAAATTTTCCTAGTTCTGATGCTCGGATCGAATAACTAGAACGGCCTAGGGGAAAACTACACACACCGTTGTAATCGGGCGAGTCTCTACTTTCAGATGCAACAGAAATTTTGCGGATTGGTCAATCCGATCGCGAGATATGGCAGTTTGGATGTATGAAACGCTTGAGAAACTCAAAATTTTCGCAGTTCTGATGCTCGAAACGAATAACTGGAACGGCCTAGGGGAAAACTACACACACCGTTGTAATCGGGCGAGTTTCTACTTTCAGATGCAGCAGAAATTTTGCGGATTGATCAATCCGTTCGCGAGATATGGTAGTTTGGAGATAAGAAACGCTTGAGAAACTCAAAATTTTCGCAGTTCTGATGCTCGAAACGAGTAACTAGAACGGCCTAGGGGAAAAGTACGCATACCGTTGTAATCGGGCGAGTTTCTACTTTCAGATGCAACAGAAATTTTGCGGATTGGTCAATCCGTTCGCGAGATATGGCAGTTTGGATGTAAGAAACGCTTGAGAAACTCAAAATTTTCGCAGTTCTGATGCTCGAAACGAATAACTGGAACGGCCTAGGGGAAAAGTACGCATACCGTTGTAATCGGGCGAGTTTCTACTTTCACATGCAGCAGAAATTTTGCGGATTGATCAATCCGTTCGCGAGATATGGCAGTTTGGAGATAAGAAACGCTTGAGAAACTCAAAATTTTCGCAGTTCTGATGCTCGAAACGAGTAACTTGAACGGCCTAGGGGAAAAGTACGAATACCGTTGTAATGGGGCGAGTTTCTACTTTCAGAAGCAACAGAAATTTTGCGGATTGGTCAATCCGTTCGCGAGATATGGCAGTTTGGAGGTAAGAAACGCTTGAGAAACTAAAAATTTTCGCAGTTCTGATGCTCGAAACGAGTAACTAGAACGGCCTAGGGGAAAAGTACGCATACTGTTGTAATCGGGCGAGTTTCTACTTTCAGATGCAACAGAAATTTTGCGGATTGGTCAATCCGTTCGCGAGATATGGCAGTTTGGATGTAAGAAACGCTTGAGAAACTCAAAATTTTGGCAGTTCTGATGCTCGAAACGAGTAACTAGAACGGCCTCGGGGAATAGTACGCACACCGTTGTATTCGGGCGAGTTTCTACTTTGAGACGCAACAGAAATTTTGCGGATTGGTCAATCCGTTCGCGAGATATGGCAGTTTGGAGGTAAGAAACGCTTGAGAAACTCAAAATTTTCGCAGTTCTGATGCTCGGAACGAATAACTGGAACGGCCTAGGGGAAAACTACACACACCGTTGTAATCGGGCGAGTCTCTACTTTCAGATGCAACAGAAATTTTGCGGATTGGTCTATCCGTACGCGAAATATGGCAGTTTGGAGGTAAGAAACGCTTGAGAAACTCAAAATTTTCGCAGTTCTGATGCTCGAAACGTATAACTGGAACGGCCTAGGGGAAAAGTACGCATACCGTTGTAATCGGGCGAGTTTCTACTTTCAGATGCAGCAGAAATTTTGCGGATTGATCAATCCGTTTGCGAGATATGGCAGTTTGGAGATAAGAAACGCTTGAGAAACTCAAAATTTTCGCAGTTCTGATGCTCGAAACGTATAACTGGAACGGCCTAGGGGAAAAGTACGCATACCGTTGTAATCGGGCGAGTTTCTACTTTCAGATGCAGCAGAAATTTTGCGGATTGATCAATCCGTTTGCGAGATATGGCAGTTTGGAGATAAGAAACGCTTGAGAAACTCAAAATTTTCGCAGTTCTGATGCTCGAAACGAGTAACTAGAACGGCCTAGGGGAAAGTACGCATACCGTTGTAATCGGGCGAGTTTCTACTTTCAGATGCAACAGAAATTTTGCGGATTGGTCAATCCGTTCGCGAGATATGGCAGTTTGGATGTAAGAAACGCTTGAGAAACTCAAAATTTTCGCAGTTCTGATGCTCGAAACGAGTAACTAGAACGGCCTCGGGGAATAGTACGCACACCGTTGTAATCGGGCGAGTTTCTACTTTCAGACGCAACAGAAATTTTGCGGATTGGTCAATCCGTTCGCGAGATATGGCAGTTTGGAGGTAAGAAACGCTTGAGAAACTCAAAATTTTCGCAGTTCCGATGCTCGGAACGAATAACTGGAACGGCCTAGGGGAAAACTACACACACCGTTGTAATCGGGCTAGTCTCTACTTTCAGACGCAACAGAAATTTTGCGGATGGGTCAATCCGTTCGCGAGATGTGGCAGTTTGGAGGTAAGAAACGCTTGAGAAACTCAAAATTTTCGCAGTTCTGATGCTCGGAACGAATAACTGGTACGGCCTAGGGGAAAAGTGCGCACACCGTTGCAATCGGGCGAGTTTCTACTTTCAGATGCAACAGAAATTTTGCGGATTGATCAATCCGTTCGCGAGATATGGCAGATTGGATGTAAGAAACGCTTGAGAAACTCAAAATTTTTGCAGTTCTGATGCTCGAAACGAGTAACTAGAACGGCCTAGGGGAAAAGTACGCATACCGTTGTAATCGGGCGAGTTTCTACTTTCAGATGCAACAGAAATTTTGCGGATTTGTCAATCCGTTCGCGAGATATGGCAGATTGGAGGTAAGAAACGCTTGAGAAACTCAAAATTTTTGCAGTTCTGATGCTCGAAACGAGTAACTAGAACGGCCTAGGGGAAAAGTACGCATACCGTTGTAATCGGGCGAGTTTCTACTTTCAGATGCAACAGAAATTTTGCGGATTGGTCAATCCGTTCGCGAGATATGGCAGATTGGAGGTAAGAAACGCTTGAGAAACTCAAAATTTTTGCAGTTCTGATGCTCGAAACGAGTAACTAGAACGGCCTAGGGGAATAGTACGCATACCGTTGTAATCGGGCGAATTTCTACTTTCAGATGCAACAGAAATTTTGCGGATTGGTCAATCCGTTCGCGAGATATGGCAGTTTGGATGTAAGAAACGCTTGAGAAACTCAAAATTCTCGCAGTTCTGATGCTCGAAACGAATAACTAGAACGGCCTAGGTGAAAACTACACACACCGTTGTAATCGGGCGAGTCTCTACTTTCAGATGCAGCAGAAATTTTGCGGATTGATCAATCCGTTCGCGAGATATGGCAGTTTGGAGATAAGAAACGCTTGAGAAACTCAAAATTTTCGCAGTTCTGATGCTCGAAACGAGTAACTTGAACGGCCTAGGGGAAAAGTACGAATACCGTTGTAATGGGGCGAGTTTCTACTTTCAGTAGCAACAGAAATTTTGCGGATTGGTCAATCCGTTCGCGAGATATGGCAGTTTGGAGGTAAGAAACGCTTGAGAAACTCAAAATTTTCGCAGTTCTGATGCTCGAAACGAGTAACTAGAACGGCCTAGGGGAAAAGTACGCATACCGTTGTAATCGGGCGAGTTTCTACTTTCAGATGCAACAGAAATTTTGCGTATTGGTCAATCCGTTCGCGAGATATGGCAGTTTGGATGTAAGAAACGCTTGAGAAACTCAAAATTCTCGCAGTTCTGATGCTCGAAACGAGTAACTAGAACGGCCTAGGGGAAAAGTACGCATACCGTTGTAATCGAGCGAGTTTCTACTTTCAGATGCAACAGAAATTTTGCGGATTGGTCAATCCGTTCGCGAGATATGGCAGTTTGGATGTAAGAAACGCTTGAGAAACTAAAAATTTTCGCATTTCTGATGCTCGACACGAATAACTAGAACGGCCTAGGGGAAAAGTGCGCATACCGTTGTAATCGGGCGAGTTTCTACTTTCAGATGCAACAGAAATTTGGCGGATTGATCAATCCGTTCGCGAGATATGGCAGCTTGGATGTAAGAAACGCTTGAGAAACTCAAAATTTTCGCAGTTCTGATGCTCGAAACACGTAACTAGAACGGCCTCGTGGAATAGTACGCACACCGTTGTAATCGGGCGAGTTTCTACTTTCAGACGCAACAGAAATTTTGTGGATTGGTCAATCCGTTCGCGAGATATGGCAGTTTGGAGGTAAGAAACGCTTGAGAAAATCAAAATTTTCGCAGTTCTGATGATCGAAACGAATAACTAGAACGGCCTAGGGGAAAACTACACCTACCGTTGTAATCGGGCGAGTTTCTACTTTCAGATGCAACAGAAACTTTGCGGATTGGTGAATCCGTTCGCGAGATATGGCAGTTTGGAGGTAAGAAACGCTTGAGAAACTCAAAATTTTCCTATTTCTGATGCTCGAAACGAATAACTAGAACGGCCTAGGGGAAAACTACACACACCGTTGTAATCGGGCGAGTCTCTACTTTCAGATGCAACAGAAATTTTGCGGATTGGTCAATCCGTTCGCGAGATATGGCAGTTTGGATGTAAGAAACGCTTGAGAAACTCAAAATTCTCGCAGTTCTGATGCTCGAAACGAATAACTAGAACGGCCTAGGGGAAAACTACACACACCGTTGTAATCGGGCGAGTCTCTACTTTCAGATGCAGCAGAAATTTTGCGGATTGATCAATCCGTTCGCGAGATATGGCAGTTTGGAGATAAGAAACGCTTGAGAAACTCAAAATTTTCGCAGTTCTGATGCTCGAAACGAGTAACTTGAACGGCCTAGGGGAAAAGTACGAATACCGTTGTAATGGGGCGAGTTTCTACTTTCAGTAGCAACAGAAATTTTGCGGATTGGTCAATCCGTTCGCGAGATATGGCAGTTTGGAGGTAAGAAACGCTTGAGAAACTCAAAATTTTCGCAGTTCTGATGCTCGAAACGAGTAACTAGAACGGCCTAGGGGAAAAGTACGCATACCGTTGTAATCGGGCGAGTTTCTACTTTCAGATGCAACAGAAATTTTGCGTATTGGTCAATCCGTTCGCGAGATATGGCAGTTTGGATGTAAGAAACGCTTGAGAAACTCAAAATTCTCGCAGTTCTGATGCTCGAAACGAGTAACTAGAACGGCCTAGGGGAAAAGTACGCATACCGTTGTAATCGGGCGAGTTTCTACTTTCAGATGCAACAGAAATTTTGCGGATTGGTCAATCCGTTCGCGAGATATGGCAGTTTGGATGTAAGAAACGCTTGAGAAACTAAAAATTTTCGCATTTCTGATGCTCGACACGAATAACTAGAACGGCCTAGGGGAAAAGCGCGCATACCGTTGTAATCGGGCGAGTTTCTACTTTCAGATGCAACAGAAATTTGGCGGATTGATCAATCCGTTCGCGAGATATGGCAGCTTGGATGTAAGAAACGCTTGAGAAACTCAAAATTTTCGCAGTTCTGATGCTCGAAACACGTAACTAGAACGGCCTCGGGGAAAACTACACCTACCGTTGTAATCGGGCGAGTTTCTACTTTCAGATGCAACAGAAATTTTGCGGATTGGTGAATCCGTTCGCGAGATATGGCAGTTTGGATGTAAGAAACGCTTGAGAAACTCAAAATTCTCGCAGTTCTGATGCTCGAAACGAATAACTAGATCGGCCTAGGGGAAAACTACACGCACCGTTGTAATTGGGCGAGTCTCTACTTTCAGATGCAGCAGAAATTTTGCGGATTGATCAATCCGTTCGCGAGATATGGCAGTTTGGAGATAAGAAACGCTTGAGAAACTCAAAATTTTCGCAGTTCTGATGCTCGAAACGAGTAACTTGAACGGCCTAGGGGAAAAGTACGAATACCGTTGTAATGGGGCGAGTTTCTACTTTCAGTAGCAACAGAAATTTTGCGGATTGGTCAATCCGTTCGCGAGATATGGCAGTTTGGATGTATGAAACGCTTGAGAAACTCAAAATTTTCGCAGTTCTGATGCTCGGAACGAATAACTGGAACGACCTAGGGGAAAACTACACACACCGTTGTAATCGGGCGAGTTTCTACTTTCAGATGCAGCAGAAATTTTGCGGATTGATCAATCCGTTCGCGAGATATGGCAGTTTGGAGATAAGAAACGCTTGAGAAACTCAAAATTTTCGCAGTTCTGATGCTCGAAACGAGTAACTAGAACGGCCTAGGGGAAAAGTACGCATACCGTTGTAATCGGGCGAGTTTCTACTTTCAGATGCCACAGAAATTTTGCGGATTGGTGAATCCGTTCGCGAGATATGGCAGTTTGGATGTAAGAAACGCTTGAGAAACTCAAAATTCTCGCAGTTCTGATGCTCGAAACGAATAACTAGATCGGCCTAGGGGAAAACTACACACACCGTTGTAATTGGGCGAGTCTCTACTTTCAGATGCAGCAGAAATTTTGCGGATTGATCAATCCGTTCGCGAGATATGGCAGTTTGGAGATAAGAAACGCTTGAGAAACTCAAAATTTTCGCAGTTCTGATGCTCGAAACGAGTAACTTGAACGGCCTAGGGGAAAAGTACGAATACCGTTGTAATGGGGCGAGTTTCTACTTTCAGTAGCAACAGAAATTTTGCGGATTGGTCAATCCGTTCGCGAGATATGGCAGTTTGGAGGTAAGAAACGCTTGAGAAACTCAAAATTTTCGCAGTTCTGATGATCGAAACGAATAACTAGAACGGCCTAGGGGAAAACTACACCTACCGTTGTAATCGGGCGAGTTTCTACTTTCAGATGCAACAGAAACTTTGCGGATTGGTGAATCCGTTCGCGAGATATGGCAGTTTGGAGGTAAGAAACGCTTGAGAAACTCAAAATTTTCCTATTTCTGATGCTCGAAACGAATAACTAGAACGGCCTAGGGGAAAACTACACACACCGTTGTAATCGGGCGAGTCTCTACTTTCAGATGCAACAGAAATTTTGCGGATTGGTCAATCCGTTCGCGAGATATGGCAGTTTGGATGTAAGAAACGCTTGAGAAACTCAAAATTCTCGCAGTTCTGATGCTCGAAACGAATAACTAGAACGGCCTAGGGGAAAACTACACACACCGTTGTAATCGGGCGAGTCTCTACTTTCAGATGCAGCAGAAATTTTGCGGATTGATCAATCCGTTCGCGAGATATGGCAGTTTGGAGATAAGAAACGCTTGAGAAACTCAAAATTTTCGCAGTTCTGATGCTCGAAACGAGTAACTTGAACGGCCTAGGGGAAAAGTACGAATACCGTTGTAATGGGGCGAGTTTCTACTTTCAGATGCAACAGAAATTTTGCGTATTGGTCAATCCGTTCGCGAGATATGGCAGTTTGGAGGTAAGAAACGCTTGAGAAACTCAAAATTCTCGCAGTTCTGATGCTCGAAACGAGTAACTAGAACGGCCTAGGGGAAAAGTACGCATACCGTTGTAATCGGGCGAGTTTCTACTTTCAGATGCAACAGAAATTTTGCGGATTGGTAAATCCGTTCGCGAGATATGGCAGTTTGGATGTAAGAAACGCTTGAGAAACTAAAAATTTTCGCAGTTCTGATGCTCGAAACACGTAACTAGAACGGCCTCGGGGAATAGTACGCACACCGTTGTAATCGGGCGAGTTTCTACTTTCAGACGCAACAGAAATTTTGTGGATTTGTCAATCCGTTCGCGAGATATGGCAGTTTGGAGGTAAGAAACGCTTGAGAAACTCAAAATTTTCGCAGTTCTGATGATCGAAACGAATAACTAGAACGGCCTAGGGGAAAACTACACCTACCGTTGTAATCGGGCGAGTTTCTACTTTCAGATGCAACAGAAACTTTGCGGATTGGTGAATCCGTTCGCGAGATATGGCAGTTTGGAGGTAAGAAACGCTTGAGAAACTCAAAATTTTCCTAGTTCTGATGCTCGAAACGAATAACTAGAACGGCCTAGGGGAAAACTACACACACCGTTGTAATCGGGCGAGTCTCTACTTTCAGATGCAACAGAAATTTTGCGGATTGGTCAATCCGATCGCGAGATATGGCAGTTTGGATGTATGAAACGCTTGAGAAACTCAAAATTTTCGCAGTTCTGATGCTCGGAACGAATAACTGGAACGGCCTAGGGGAAAACTACACACACCGTTGTAATCGGGCGAGTTTCTACTTTCAGATGCAGCAGAAATTTTGCGGATTGATCAATCCGTTCGCGAGATATGGCAGTTTGGAGATAAGAAACGCTTGAGAAACTCAAAATTTTCGCAGTTCTGATGCTCGAAACGAGTAACTAGAACGGCCTAGGGGAAAAGTACGCATACCGTTGTAATCGGGCGAGTTTCTACTTTCAGATGCCACAGAAATTTTGCGGATTGGTGAATCCGTTCGCGAGATATGGCAGTTTGGATGTAAGAAACGCTTGAGAAACTCAAAATTCTCGCAGTTCTGATGCTCGAAACGAGTAACTAGAACGGCCTAGGGGAAAAGTACGCATACCGTGGTAATCGGGCGAGTTTCTACTTTCAGATGCAACAGAAATTTTGCGGATTGGTCAATCCGTTCGCGAGATATGGCAGTTTGGATGTAAGAAACGCTTGAGAAACTAAAAATTTTCGCAGTTCTGATGCTCGACACGAATAACTAGAACGGCCTAGGGGAAAAGTGCGCATACCGTTGTAATCGGGCGAGTTTCTACTTTCAGATGCAACAGAAATTTGGCGGATTGATCAATCCGTTCGCGAGATATGGCAGCTTGGATGTAAGAAACGCTTGAGAAACTCAAAATTTTCGCAGTTCTGATGCTCGAAACACGTAACTAGAACGGCCTCGGGGAATAGTACGCACACCGTTGTAATCGGGCGAGTTTCTACTTTCAGACGCAACAGAAATTTTGTGGATTGGTCAATCCGTTCGCGAGATATGGCAGTTTGGAGGTAAGAAACGCTTGAGAAACTCAAAATTTTCGCAGTTCTGATGATCGAAACGAATAACTAGAACGGCCTAGGGGAAAACTACATCTACCGTTGTAATCGGGCGAGTTTCTACTTTCAGATGCAACAGAAACTTTGCGGATTGGTGAATCCGTTCGCGAGATATGGCAGTTTGGAGGTAAGAAACGCTTGAGAAACTCAAAATTTTCGCAGTTCTGATGCTCGAAACGAGTAACCAGAACGGCCTAGGGGAAAAGTACGCATACCGTTGTAATCGGGCGAGTTTCTACTTTCAGATGCAACAGAAATTTTGCGGATTGATCAATCCGTTCGCGAGATATGGCAGTTTGGAGGTAAGAAACGCTTGAGAAACTCAAAATTTTCGCAGTTCTGATGCTCGACACGAATAACTAGAACGGCCTAGGGGAAAAGTGCGCATACCGATGTAATCGGGCGAGTTTCTACTTTCAGAAGCAACAGAAGTTTTGCGGATTGGTCTATCCGTTCGCGAGATATGGCAGTTTGGAGGTAAGAAACGCTTGAGAAACTCAAAATTCTCGCAGTTCTGATGCTCGAAACGAGTAACTAGAACGGCCTAGGGGAAAAGTACGCATACCGTTGTAATCGGGCGAGTTTCTACTTTCAGATGCAACAGAAATTTTGCGGATTGGTCAATCCGTTCGCGAGATATGGCAGATTGGAGGTAAGAAACGCTTGAGAAACTCAAAATTTTTGCAGTTCTGATGCTCGAAACGAGTAACTAGAACGGCCTAGGGGAATAGTACGCATACCGTTGTAATCGGGTGAATTTCTACTTTCAGATGCAACAGAAATTTTGCGGATTGGTCAATCCGTTCGCGAGATATGGCAGTTTGGATGTAAGAAACGCTTGAGAAACTCAAAATTCTCGCAGTTCTGATGCTCGAAACGAATAACTAGAACGGCCTAGGTGAAAACTACACACACCGTTGTAATCGGGCGAGTCTCTACTTTCAGATGCAGCAGAAATTTTGCGGATTGATCAATCCGTTCGCGAGATATGGCAGTTTGGAGATAAGAAACGCTTGAGAAACTCAAAATTTTCGCAGTTCTGATGCTCGAAACGAGTAACTTGAACGGCCTAGGGGAAAAGTACGAATACCGTTGTAATGGAGCGAGTTTCTACTTTCAGTAGCAACAGAAATTTTGCGGATTGGTCAATCCGTTCGCGAGATATGGCAGTTTGGAGGTAAGAAACGCTTGAGAAACTCAAAATTTTCGCAGTTCTGATGCTCGAAACGAGTAACTAGAACGGCCTAGGGGAAAAGTACGCATACCGTTGTAATCGGGCGAGTTTCTACTTTCAGATGCAACAGAAATTTTGCGAATTGGTCAATCCGTTCGCGAGATATGGCAGTTTGGATGTAAGAAACGCTTGAGAAACTCAAAATTCTCGCAGTTCTGATGCTCGAAACGAGTAACTAGAACGGCCTAGGGGAAAAGTACGCATACCGTTGTAATCGGGCGAGTTTCTACTTTCAGATGCAACAGAAATTTTGCGGATTGGTCAATCCGTTCGCGAGATATGGCAGTTTGGATGTAAGAAACGCTTGAGAAACTAAAAATTTTCGCATTTCTGATGCTCGACACGAATAACTAGAACGGCCTAGGGGAAAAGTGCGCATACCGTTGTAATCGGGCGAGTTTCTACTTTCAGATGCAACAGAAATTTGGCGGATTGATCAATCCGTTCGCGAGATATGGCAGCTTGGATGTAAGAAACGCTTGAGAAACTCAAAATTTTCGCAGTTCTGATGCTCGAAACACGTAACTAGAACGGCCTCGGGGAATAGTACGCACACCGTTGTAATCGGGCGAGTTTCTACTTTCAGACGCAACAGAAATTTTGTGGATTGGTCAATCCGTTCGCGAGATATGGCAGTTTGGAGGTAAGAAACGCTTGAGAAACTCAAAATTTTCGCAGTTCTGATGATCGAAACGAATAACTAGAACGGCCTAGGGGAAAACTACACCTACCGTTGTAATCGGGCGAGTTTCTACTTTCAGATGCAACAGAAACTTTGCGGATTGGTGAATCCGTTCGCGAGATATGGCAGTTTGGAGGTAAGAAACGCTTGAGAAACTCAAAATTTTCCTATTTCTGATGCTCGAAACGAATAACTAGAACGGCCTAGGGGAAAACTACACACACCGTTGTAATCGGGCGAGTCTCTACTTTCAGATGCAACAGAAATTTTGCGGATTGGTCAATCCGTTCGCGAGATATGGCAGTTTGGATGTAAGAAACGCTTGAGAAACTCAAAATTCTCGCAGTTCTGATGCTCGAAACGAATAACTAGAACGGCCTAGGGGAAAACTACACACACCGTTGTAATCGGGCGAGTCTCTACTTTCAGATGCAGCAGAAATTTTGCGGATTGATCAATCCGTTCGCGAGATATGGCAGTTTGGAGATAAGAAACGCTTGAGAAACTCAAAATTTTCGCAGTTCTGATGCTCGAAACGAGTAACTTGAACGGCCTAGGGGAAAAGTACGAATACCGTTGTAATGGGGCGAGTTTGTACTTTCAGTAGCAACAGAAATTTTGCGGATTGGTCAATCCGTTCGCGAGATATGGCAGTTTGGAGGTAAGAAACGCTTGAGAAACTCAAAATTTTCGCAGTTCTGATGCTCGAAACGAGTAACTAGAACGGCCTAGGGGAAAAGTACGCATACCGTTGTAATCGGGCGAGTTTCTACTTTCAGATGCAACAGAAATTTTGCGTATTGGTCAATCCGTTCGCGAGATATGGCAGTTTGGATGTAAGAAACGCTTGAGAAACTCAAAATTCTCGCAGTTCTGATGCTCGAAACGAGTAACTAGAACGGCCTAGGGGAAAAGTACGCATACCGTTGTAATCGGGCGAGTTTCTACTTTCAGATGCAACAGAAATTTTGCGGATTGGTCAATCCGTTCGCGAGATATGGCAGTTTGGATGTAAGAAACGCTTGAGAAACTAAAAATTTTCGCATTTCTGATGCTCGACACGAATAACTAGAACGGCCTAGGGGAAAAGTGCGCATACCGTTGTAATCGGGCGAGTTTCTACTTTCAGATGCAACAGAAATTTTGCGGATTGGTCAATCCGTTCGCGAGATATGGCAGTTTGGATGTAAGAAACGCTTGAGAAACTAAAAATTTTCGCATTTCTGATGCTCGACACGAATAACTAGAACGGCCTAGGGGAAAAGTGCGCATACCGTTGTAATCGGGCGAGTTTCTACTTTCAGATGCAACAGAAATTTGGCGGATTGATCAATCCGTTCGCGAGATATGGCAGCTTGGATGTAAGAAACGCTTGAGAAACTCAAAATTTTCGCAGTTCTGATGCTCGAAACACGTAACTAGAACGGCCTCGGGGAATAGTACGCACACCGTTGTAATCGGGCGAGTTTCTACTTTCAGACGCAACAGAAATTTTGTGGATTGGTCAATCCGTTCGCGAGATATGGCAGTTTGGAGGTAAGAAACGCTTGAGAAACTCAAAATTTTCGAAGTTCTGATGATCGAAACGAATAACTAGAACGGCCTAGGGGAAAACTACACCTACCGTTGTAATCGGGCGAGTTTCTACTTTCAGATGCAACAGAAACTTTGCGGATTGGTGAATCCGTTCGCGAGATATGGCAGTTTGGAGGTAAGAAACGCTTGAGAAACTCAAAATTTTCCTATTTCTGATGCTCGAAACGAATAACTAGAACGGCCTAGGGGAAAACTACACACACCGTTGTAATCGGGCGAGTCTCTACTTTCAGATGCAACAGAAATTTTGCGGATTGGTCAATCCGTTCGCGAGATATGGCAGTTTGGATGTAAGAAACGCTTGAGAAACTCAAAATTCTCGCAGTTCTGATGCTCGAAACGAATAACTAGAACGGCCTAGGGGAAAACTACACACACCGTTGTAATCGGGCGAGTCTCTACTTTCAGATGCAGCAGAAATTTTGCGGATTGATCAATCCGTTCGCGAGATATGGCAGTTTGGAGATAAGAAACGCTTGAGAAACTCAAAATTTTCGCAGTTCTGATGCTCGAAACGAGTAACTTGAACGGCCTAGGGGAAAAGTACGAATACCGTTGCAATGGGGCGAGTTTCTACTTTCAGATGCAACAGAAATTTTGCGTATTGGTCAATCCGTTCGCGAGATATGGCAGTTTGGATGTAAGAAACGCTTGAGAAACTCAAAATTCTCGCAGTTCTGATGCTCGAAACGAGTAACTAGAACGGCCTAGGGAAAAGTACGCATACCGTTGTAATCGGGCGAGTTTCTACTTTCAGATGCAACAGAAATTTTGCGGATTGGTCAATCCGTTCGCGAGATATGGCAGTTTGGATGTAAGAAACGCTTGAGAAACTAAAAATTTTCGCAGTTCTGATGCTCGACACGAATAACTAGAACGGCCTAGGGGAAAAGTGCGCATACCGTTGTAATCGGGCGAGTTTCTACTTTCAGATGCAACAGAAGTTTGGCGGATTGATCAATCCGTTCGCGAGATATGGCAGTTTGGAGATAAGAAACGCTTGAGAAACTCAAAATTTTCGCAGTTCTGATGCTCGAAACGAGTAACTTGAACGGCCTAGGGGAAAAGTACGAATACCGTTGTAATGGAGCGAGTTTCTACTTTCAGTAGCAACAGAAATTTTGCGGATTGGTCAATCCGTTCGCGAGATATGGCAGTTTGGAGGTAAGAAACGCTTGAGAAACTCAAAATTTTCGCAGTTCTGATGCTCGAAACGAGTAACTAGAACGGCCTAGGGGAAAAGTACGCATACCGTTGTAATCGGGCGAGTTTCTACTTTCAGATGCAACAGAAATTTTGCGAATTGGTCAATCCGTTCGCGAGATATGGCAGTTTGGATGTAAGAAACGCTTGAGAAACTCAAAATTCTCGCAGTTCTGATGCTCGAAACGAGTAACTAGAACGGCCTAGGGGAAAAGTACGCATACCGTTGTAATCGGGCGAGTTTCTACTTTCAGATGCAACAGAAATTTTGCGGATTGGTCAATCCGTTCGCGAGATATGGCAGTTTGGATGTAAGAAACGCTTGAGAAACTAAAAATTTTCGCATTTCTGATGCTCGACACGAATAACTAGAACGGCCTAGGGGAAAAGTGCGCATACCGTTGTAATCGGGCGAGTTTCTACTTTCAGATGCAACAGAAATTTGGCGGATTGATCAATCCGTTCGCGAGATATGGCAGCTTGGATGTAAGAAACGCTTGAGAAACTCAAAATTTTCGCAGTTCTGATGCTCGAAACACGTAACTAGAACGGCCTCGGGGAATAGTACGCACACCGTTGTAATCGGGCGAGTTTCTACTTTCAGACGCAACAGAAATTTTGTGGATTGGTCAATCCGTTCGCGAGATATGGCAGTTTGGAGGTAAGAAACGCTTGAGAAACTCAAAATTTTCGCAGTTCTGATGATCGAAACGAATAACTAGAACGGCCTAGGGGAAAACTACACCTACCGTTGTAATCGGGCGAGTTTCTACTTTCAGATGCAACAGAAACTTTGCGGATTGGTGAATCCGTTCGCGAGATATGGCAGTTTGGAGGTAAGAAACGCTTGAGAAACTCAAAATTTTCCTATTTCTGATGCTCGAAACGAATAACTAGAACGGCCTAGGGGAAAACTACACACACCGTTGTAATCGGGCGAGTCTCTACTTTCAGATGCAACAGAAATTTTGCGGATTGGTCAATCCGTTCGCGAGATATGGCAGTTTGGATGTAAGAAACGCTTGAGAAACTCAAAATTCTCGCAGTTCTGATGCTCGAAACGAATAACTAGAACGGCCTAGGGGAAAACTACACACACCGTTGTAATCGGGCGAGTCTCTACTTTCAGATGCAGCAGAAATTTTGCGGATTGATCAATCCGTTCGCGAGATATGGCAGTTTGGAGATAAGAAACGCTTGAGAAACTCAAAATTTTCGCAGTTCTGATGCTCGAAACGAGTAACTTGAACGGCCTAGGGGAAAAGTACGAATACCGTTGTAATGGGGCGAGTTTGTACTTTCAGTAGCAACAGAAATTTTGCGGATTGGTCAATCCGTTCGCGAGATATGGCAGTTTGGAGGTAAGAAACGCTTGAGAAACTCAAAATTTTCGCAGTTCTGATGCTCGAAACGAGTAACTAGAACGGCCTAGGGGAAAAGTACGCATACCGTTGTAATCGGGCGAGTTTCTACTTTCAGATGCAACAGAAATTTTGCGTATTGGTCAATCCGTTCGCGAGATATGGCAGTTTGGATGTAAGAAACGCTTGAGAAACTCAAAATTCTCGCAGTTCTGATGCTCGAAACGAGTAACTAGAACGGCCTAGGGGAAAAGTACGCATACCGTTGTAATCGGGCGAGTTTCTACTTTCAGATGCAACAGAAATTTTGCGGATTGGTCAATCCGTTCGCGAGATATGGCAGTTTGGATGTAAGAAACGCTTGAGAAACTAAAAATTTTCGCATTTCTGATGCTCGACACGAATAACTAGAACGGCCTAGGGGAAAAGTGCGCATACCGTTGTAATCGGGCGAGTTTCTACTTTCAGATGCAACAGAAATTTTGCGGATTGGTCAATCCGTTCGCGAGATATGGCAGTTTGGATGTAAGAAACGCTTGAGAAACTAAAAATTTTCGCATTTCTGATGCTCGACACGAATAACTAGAACGGCCTAGGGGAAAAGTGCGCATACCGTTGTAATCGGGCGAGTTTCTACTTTCAGATGCAACAGAAATTTGGCGGATTGATCAATCCGTTCGCGAGATATGGCAGCTTGGATGTAAGAAACGCTTGAGAAACTCAAAATTTTCGCAGTTCTGATGCTCGAAACACGTAACTAGAACGGCCTCGGGGAATAGTACGCACACCGTTGTAATCGGGCGAGTTTCTACTTTCAGACGCAACAGAAATTTTGTGGATTGGTCAATCCGTTCGCGAGATATGGCAGTTTGGAGGTAAGAAACGCTTGAGAAACTCAAAATTTTCGAAGTTCTGATGATCGAAACGAATAACTAGAACGGCCTAGGGGAAAACTACACCTACCGTTGTAATCGGGCGAGTTTCTACTTTCAGATGCAACAGAAACTTTGCGGATTGGTGAATCCGTTCGCGAGATATGGCAGTTTGGAGGTAAGAAACGCTTGAGAAACTCAAAATTTTCCTATTTCTGATGCTCGAAACGAATAACTAGAACGGCCTAGGGGAAAACTACACACACCGTTGTAATCGGGCGAGTCTCTACTTTCAGATGCAACAGAAATTTTGCGGATTGGTCAATCCGTTCGCGAGATATGGCAGTTTGGATGTAAGAAACGCTTGAGAAACTCAAAATTCTCGCAGTTCTGATGCTCGAAACGAATAACTAGAACGGCCTAGGGGAAAACTACACACACCGTTGTAATCGGGCGAGTCTCTACTTTCAGATGCAGCAGAAATTTTGCGGATTGATCAATCCGTTCGCGAGATATGGCAGTTTGGAGATAAGAAACGCTTGAGAAACTCAAAATTTTCGCAGTTCTGATGCTCGAAACGAGTAACTTGAACGGCCTAGGGGAAAAGTACGAATACCGTTGCAATGGGGCGAGTTTCTACTTTCAGATGCAACAGAAATTTTGCGTATTGGTCAATCCGTTCGCGAGATATGGCAGTTTGGATGTAAGAAACGCTTGAGAAACTCAAAATTCTCGCAGTTCTGATGCTCGAAACGAGTAACTAGAACGGCCTAGGGGAAAAGTACGCATACCGTTGTAATCGGGCGAGTTTCTACTTTCAGATGCAACAGAAATTTTGCGGATTGGTCAATCCGTTCGCGAGATATGGCAGTTTGGATGTAAGAAACGCTTGAGAAACTAAAAATTTTCGCAGTTCTGATGCTCGACACGAATAACTAGAACGGCCTAGGGGAAAAGTGCGCATACCGTTGTAATCGGGCGAGTTTCTACTTTCAGATGCAACAGAAGTTTGGCGGATTGATCAATCCGTTCGCGAGATATGGCAGCTTGGATGTAAGAAACGCTTGAGAAACTCAAAATTTTCGCAGTTCTGATGCTCGAAACACGTAACTAGAACGGCCTCGGGGAATAGTACGCACACCGTTGTAATCGGGCGAGTTTCTACTTTCAGACGCAACAGAAATTTTGTGGATTTGTCAATCCGTTCGCGAGATATGGCAGTTTGGAGGTAAGAAACGCTTGAGAAACTCAAAATTTTCGCAGTTCTGATGATCGAAACGAATAACTAGAACGGCCTAGGGGAAAACTACACCTACCGTTGTAATCGGGCGAGTTTCTACTTTCAGATGCAACAGAAACTTTGCGGATTGGTGAATCCGATCGCGAGATATGGCAGTTTGGAGGTAAGAAACGCTTGAGAAACTCAAAATTTTCCTAGTTCTGATGCTCGAAACGAATAACTAGAACGGCCTAGGGGAAAACTACACACACCGTTGTAATCGGGCGAGTCTCTACTTTCAGATGCAACAGAAATTTTGCGGATTGGTCAATCCGATCGCGAGATATGGCAGTTTGGATGTATGAAACGCTTGAGAAACTCAAAATTTTCGCAGTTCTGATGCTCGGAACGAATAACTGGAACGGCCTAGGGGAAAACTACACACACCGTTGTAATCGAGCGAGTTTCTACTTTCAGATGCAGCAGAAATTTTGCGGATTGATCAATCCGTTCGCGAGATATGGCAGTTTGGAGATAAGAAACGCTTGAGAAACTCAAAATTTTCGCAGTTCTGATGCTCGAAACGAGTAACTAGAACGGCCTAGGGGAAAAGTACGCATACCGTTGTAATCGGGCGAGTTTCTACTTTCAGATGCCACAGAAATTTTGCGGATTGGTGAATCCGTTCGCGAGATATGGCAGTTTGGATGTAAGAAACGCTTGAGAAACTCAAAATTCTCGCAGTTCTGATGCTCGAAACGAGTAACTAGAACGGCCTAGGGGAAAAGTACGCATACCGTGGTAATCGGGCGAGTTTCTACTTTCAGATGCAACAGAAATTTTGCGGATTGGTCAATCCGTTCGCGAGATATGGCAGTTTGGATGTAAGAAACGCTTGAGAAACTAAAAATTTTCGCAGTTCTGATGCTCGACACGAATAACTAGAACGGCCTAGGGGAAAAGTGCGCATACCGTTGTAATCGGGCGAGTTTCTACTTTCAGATGCAACAGAAATTTGGCGGATTGATCAATCCGTTCGCGAGATATGGCAGCTTGGATGTAAGGAACGCTTGAGAAACTCAAAATTTTCGCAGTTCTGATGCTCGAAACACGTAACTAGAACGGCCTCGGGGAATAGTACGCACACCGTTGTAATCGGGCGAGTTTCTACTTTCAGACGCAACAGAAATTTTGTGGATTGGTCAATCCGTTCGCGAGATATGGCAGTTTGGAGGTAAGAAACGCTTGAGAAACTCAAAATTTTCGCAGTTCTGATGATCGAAACGAATAACTAGAACGGCCTAGGGGAAAACTACACCTACCGTTGTAATCGGGCGAGTTTCTACTTTCAGATGCAACAGAAACTTTGCGGATTGGTGAATCCGTTCGCGAGATATGGCAGTTTGGAGGTAAGAAACGCTTGAGAAACTCAAAATTTTCCTAGTTCTGATGCTCGAAACGAATAACTAGAACGGCCTAGGGGAAAACTACACACACCGTTGTAATCGGGCGAGTCTCTACTTTCAGATGCAACAGAAATTTTGCGGATTGGTCAATCCGATCGCGAGATATGGCAGTTTGGATGTATGAAACGCTTGAGAAACTCAAAATTTTCGCAGTTCTGATGCTCGGAACGAATAACTGGAACGGCCTAGGGGAAAACTACACACACCGTTGTAATCGGGCGAGTTTCTACTTTCAGATGCAGCAGAAATTTTGCGGATTGGTCAATCCGTTCGCGAGATATGGCAGTTTGGATGTAAGAAACGCTTGAGAAACTCAAAATTTTCGCAGTTCTGATGCTCGAAACGAATAACTGGAACGGCCTAGGGGAAAAGTACGCATACCGTTGTAATCGGGCGAGTTTCTACTTTCACATGCAGCAGAAATTTTGCGGATTGATCAATCCGTTGGCGAGATATGGCAGTTTGGAGATAAGAAACGCTTGAGAAACTCAAAATTTTCGCAGTTCTGATGCTCGAAACGAGTAACTTGAACGGCCTAGGGGAAAAGTACGAATACCGTTGTAATGGGGCGAGTTTCTACTTTCAGAAGCAACAGAAATTTTGCGGATTGGTCAATCCGTTCGCGAGATATGGCAGTTTGGAGGTAAGAAACGCTTGAGAAACTCAAAATTTTCGCAGTTCTGATGCTCGAAACGAGTAACTAGAACGGCCTAGGGGAAAAGTACGCATACCGTTGTAATCGGGCGAGTTTCTACTTTCATATGCAACAGAAATTTTGCGTATTGGTCAATCCGTTCGCGAGATATGGCAGTTTGGATGTAAGAAACGCTTGAGAAACTCAAAATTCTCGCAGTTCTGATGCTCGAAACGAGTAACTAGAACGGCCTAGGGGAAAAGTACGCATACCGTTGTAATCGGGCGAGTTTCTACTTTCAGATGCAACAGAAATTTTGCGGATTGGTCAATCCGTTCGCGAGATATGGCAGTTTGGATGTAAGAAACGCTTGAGAAACTAAAAATTTTCGCATTTCTGATGCTCGACACGAATAACTAGAACGGCCTAGGGGAAAAGTGCGCATACCGTTGTAATCGGGCGAGTTTCTACTTTCAGATGCAACAGAAATTTGGCGGATTGATCAATCCGTTCGCGAGATATGGCAGCTTGGATGTAAGAAACGCTTGAGAAACTCAAAATTTTCGCAGTTCTGATGCTCGAAACACGTAACTAGAACGGCCTCGGGGAATAGTACGCACACCGTTGTAATCGGGAGAGTTTCTACTTTCAGACGCAACAGAAATTTTGTGGATTGGTCAATCCGTTCGCGAGATATGGCAGTTTGGAGGTAAGAAACGCTTGAGAAACTCAAAATTTTCGCAGTTCTGATGATCGAAACGAATAACTAGAACGGCCTAGGGGAAAACTACACCTACCGTTGTAATCGGGCGAGTTTCTACTTTCAGATGCAACAGAAACTTTGCGGATTGGTGAATCCGTTCGCGAGATATGGCAGTTTGGAGGTAAGAACCGCTTGAGAAACTCAAAATTTTCCTAGTTCTGATGCTCGAAACGAATAACTAGAACGGCCTAGGGGAAAACTACACACACCGTTGTAATCGGGCGAGTTTCTACTTTCAGATGCAGCAGAAATTTTGCGGATTGATCAATCCGTTCGCGAGATATGGCAGTTTGGAGATAAGAAACGCTTGAGAAACTCAAAATTTTCGCAGTTCTGATGCTCGAAACGAGTAACTTGAACGGCCTAGGGAAAAAGTACGAATACCGTTGTAATGGGGCGAGTTTCTACTTTCAGAAGCAACAGAAATTTTGCGGATTGGTCAATCCGTTCGCGAGATATGGCAGTTTGGAGGTAAGAAACGCTTGAGAAACTCAAAATTTTCGCAGTTCTGATGCTCGAAACGAGTAACTAGAACGGCCTAGGGGAAAAGTACGCATACTGTTGTAATCGGGCGAGTTTCTACTTTCAGATGCAACAGAAATTTTGCGGATTGGTCAATCCGTTCGCGAGATATGGCAGTTTGGATGTAAGAAACGCTTGAGAAACTCAAAATTTTCGCAGTTCTGATGCTCGAAACGAGTAACTAGAACGGCCTCGGGGAATAGTACGCACACCGTTGTAATCGGGCGAGTTTCTACTTTCAGACGCAACAGAAATTTTGCGGATTGGTCAATCCGTTCGCGAGATATGGCAGTTTGGAGGTAAGAAACGCTTGAGAAACTCAAAATTTTCGCAGTTCTGATGATCGAAACGAATAACTAGAACGGCCTAGGGGAAAACTACACCTACCGTTGTAATCGGGCGAGTTTCTACTTTCAGATGCAACAGAAACTTTGCGGATTGGTGAATCCGTTCGCGAGATATGGCAGTTTGGAGGTAAGAACCGCTTGAGAAACTCAAAATTTTCCTAGTTCTGATGCTCGAAACGAATAACTAGAACGGCCTAGGGGAAAACTACACACACCGTTGTAATCGGGCGAGTTTCTACTTTCAGATGCAGCAGAAATTTTGCGGATTGATTAATCCGTTCGCGAGATATGGCAGTTTGGAGATAAGAAACGCTTGAGAAACTCAAAATTTTCGCAGTTCTGATGCTCGAAACGAGTAACTTGAACGGCCTAGGGGAAAAGTACGAATACCGTTGTAATGGGGCGAGTTTCTACTTTCAGAAGCAACAGAAATTTTGCGGATTGGTCAATCCGTTCGCGAGATATGGCAGTTTGGAGGTAAGAAACGCTTGAGAAACTCAAAATTTTCGCAGTTCTGATGCTCGAAACGAGTAACTAGAACGGCCTAGGGGAAAAGTACGCATACTGTTGTAATCGGGCGAGTTTCTACTTTCAGATGCAACAGAAATTTTGCGGATTGGTCAATCCGTTCGCGAGATATGGTAGTTTGGATGTAAGAAACGCTTGAGAAACTCAAAATTTTCGCAGTTCTGATGCTCGAAACGAGTAACTAGAACGGCCTCGGGGAATAGTACGCACACCGTTGTATTCGGGCGAGTTTCTGCTTTGAGACGCAACAGAAATTTTGCGGATTGGTCAATCCGTTCGCGAGATATGGCAGTTTGGAGGTAAGAAACGCTTGAGAAACTCAAAATTTTCGCAGTTCTGATGCTCGGAACGAATAACTGGAACGGCCTAGGGGAAAACTACACACACCGTTGTAATCGGGCGAGTCTCTACTTTCAGATGCAACAGAAATTTTGCGGATTGGTCTATCCGTACGCGAAATATGGCAGTTTGGAGGTAAGAAACGCTTGAGAAACTCAAAATTTTCGCAGTTCTGATGCTCGAAACGAATAACTAGAACGGCCTAGGGGAAAACTACACCTACCGTTGTAATCGGGCGAGCTTCTACTTTCAGATGCAGCAGAAATTTTGCGGATTGATCAATCCGTTCGCGAGATATGGCAGTTTGGAGATAAGAAACGCTTGAGAAACTCAAAATTTTCGCAGTTCTGATGCTCGAAACGAGTAACTAGAACGGCCTAGGGGAAATGTACGCATACCGTTGTAATCGGGCGAGTTTCTACTTTCAGATGCAACAGAAATTTTGCGGATTGGTCAATCCGTTCGCGAGATATGGCAGTTTGGATGTAAGAAACGCTTGAGAAACTCAAAATTTTCGCAGTTCTGATGCTCGAAACGAGTAACTAGAACGGCCTCGGGGAATAGTACGCACACCGTTGTAATCGGGCGAGTTTCTACTTTCAGACGCAACAGAAATTTTGCGGATTGGTCAATCCGTTCGCGAGATATGGCAGTTTGGAGGTAAGAAACGCTTGAGAAACTCAAAATTTTCGCAGTTCCGATGCTCGGAACGAATAACTGGAACGGCCTAGGGGAAAACTACACACACCGTTGTAATCGGGCTAGTCTCTACTTTCAGACGCAACAGAAATTTTGCGGATGGGTCAATCCGTTCGCGAGATGTGGCAGTTTGGAGGTAAGAAACGCTTGAGAAACTCAAAATTTTCGCAGTTCTGATGCTCGGAACGAATAACTGGAACGGCCTAGGGGAAAAGTGCGCACACCGTTGCAATCGGGCGAGTTTCTACTTTCAGATGCAACAGAAACTTTGCGGATTGATCAATCCGTTCGCGAGATATGGCAGTTTGGAAGTAAGAAACGCTTGAGAAACTCAAAATTTTTGGAGTTCTGATGCTCGAAAAGAGTAACTAGAACGGCCTAGGGGAAAAGTACGCATACCGTTTTAATCGGGCGAGTTTCTACTTTCAGATGCAACAGAAATTTTGCGGATTGATCAATCCGTTCGCGAGATATGGCAGTTTGGAGATAAGAAACGCTTGAGAAACTAAAAATTTTCGCAGTTCTGATGCTCGAAACGAGTAACTAGAACGGCCTAGGGGAAAAGTACGCATACCGTTGTAATCGGGCGAGTCTCTACTTTCAGATGCAACAGAAATTTTGCGGATTGCTCAATCCTTTCGCCAGATATGGCAGATTAGAGGTAAGAAACGCTTGAGAAACTCAAAATTTTCGCAGTTCTGATGCTCGAAACGAATAACTGGAACGGCCTAGGGGAAAACTACACATACCGTTGTAATCGGGCGAGTTTCTACTTTCAGATGCAACAGAAATTTTGCGGATTGGTCAATCCGTTCGCGAGATATGGCAGATTGGAGGTAAGAAACGCTTGAGAAACTCAAAATTTTTGCAGTTCTGATGCTCGAAACGAGTAACTAGAACGGCCTAGGGGAAAAGTACGCATACCGTTGTAATCGGGCGAGTTTCTACTTTCAGATGCAACAGAAATTTTGCGGATTGATCAATCCGTTCGCGAGATATGGCAGTTTAGAGGTAAGAAACGCTTGAGAAACTCAAAATTTTCGCAGTTCTGATGCTCGAAACGAATAACTGGAACGGCCTAGGGGAAAACTACACATACCGTTGTAATCGGGCGAGTTTCTACTTTCAGATGCAACAGAAATTTTGCGGATTGTTCAATCCGTTCGCGAGATATGGCAGTTTGGAGGTAAGAAACGCTTGAGAAACTCAAAATTTTCGCAGTTCTGATGCTCGAAACGAGTAACCAGAACGGCCTAGGGGAAAAGTACGCATACCGTTGTAATCGGGCGAGTTTCTACTTTCAGATGCAACAGAAATTTTGCGGATTGATCAATCCGTTCGCGAGATATGGCAGTTTGGAGGTAAGAAACGCTTGAGAAACTCAAAATTTTCGCAGTTCTGATGCTCGACACGAATAACTAGAACGGCCTAGGGGAAAAGTGCGCATACCGATGTAATCGGGCGAGTTTCTACTTTCAGAAGCAACAGAAGTTTTGCGGATTGGTCTATCCGTTCGCGAGATATGGCAGTTTGGAGGTAAGAAACGCTTGAGAAACTCAAAATTTTCGCAGTTCTGATGCTCGAAATGAATAACTGGAACGGTCTAGGGGAAAGCTACACATACCGTTGTAATCGGGCGAGTTTCTACTTTCAGATGCAACAGAAATTTTGCGGATTGGTCAATCCGTTCGCGAGATATGGCAGTTTGGAGGTAAGAAACGCTTGAGAAACTCAAAATTTTCGCAGTTCTGATGCTCGAAACGAGTAACTAGAACGGCCTAGGGGAAAAGTACGCATACCGTTGTAATCGGGCGAGTTTCTACTTTCAGATGCAACAGAAATTTTGCGGATTGATCAATCCGTTCGCGAGATATGGCAGTTTGGAGATAAGAAACGCTTGAGAAACTAAAAATTTTCGCAGTTCTGATGCTCGAAACGAGTAACTAGAACGGCCTAGGGGAAAAGTACGCATACCGTTGTAATCGGGCGAGTCTCTACTTTCAGATGCAACAGAAATTTTGCGGATTGGTCAATCCTTTCGCCAGATATGGCAGATTAGAGGTAAGAAACGCTTGAGAAACTCAAAATTTTCGCAGTTCTGATGCTCGAAACGAGTAACTGGAACGGCCTAGGGGAAAACTACACATACCGTTGTAATCGGGCGAGATTCTACTTTCAGATGCAACAGAAATTTTGCGGATTGGTCAATCCGTTCGCGAGATATGGCAGATTGGAGGTGAGAAACGCTTGAGAAACTCAAAATTTTTGCAGTTCTGATGCTCGAAACGAGTAACTAGAACGGCCTAGGGGAAAAGTACGCATACCGTTGTAATCGGGCGAGTTTCTACTTTCAGATGCAACAGAAATTTTGCGGATTGATCAATCCGTTCGCGAGATATGGCAGTTTAGAGGTAGGAAACGCTTGAGAAACTCAAAATTTTCGCAGTTCTGATGCTCGAAACGAATAACTGGAACGGCCTAGGGGAAAACTACACATACCGTTGTAATCGGGCGAGTTTCTACTTTCAGATGCAACAGAAATTTTGCGGATTGTTCAATCCGTTCGCGAGATATGGCAGTTTGGAGGTAAGAAACGCTTGAGAAACTCAAAATTTTCGCAGTTCTGATGCTCGAAACGAGTAACCAGAACGGCCTAGGGGAAAAGTACGCATACCGTTGTAATCGGGCGAGTTTCTACTTTCAGATGCAACAGAAATTTTGCGGATTGATCAATCCGTTCGCGAGATATGGCAGTTTGGAGGTAAGAAACGCTTGAGAAACTCAAAATTTTCGCAGTTCTGATGCTCGACACGAATAACTAGAACGGCCTAGGGGAAAAGTGCGCATACCGATGTAATCGGGCGAGTTTCTACTTTCAGAAGCAACAGAAGTTTTGCGGATTGGTCAATCCGTTCGCGAGATATGGCAGTTTGGAGGTAAGAAACGCTTGAGAAACTCAAAATTTTCGCAGTTCTGATGCTCGAAATGAATAACTGGAACGGCCTAGGGGAAAACTACACATACCGTTGTAATCGGGCGAGTTTCTACTTTCAGATGCAACAGAAATTTTGCGGATTGGTCAATCCGTTCGCGAGATATGGCAGTTTGGAGGTAAGAAACGCTTGAGAAACTCAAAATTTTCGCAGTTCTGATGCTCGGAACGAATAACTAGAACGGCCTAGGGGAGAAGTGGGCACACCGTTGTAATCGGGCGAGTTTCTACTTTCAGATGCAACAGAGACTTTGCGGATTGTTCAATCCGTTTGCGAGATATGGCAGTTTGGAGAGAAGAAACGCTTGAGAAACTCAAAATTTTTGCAGTTCTGATGCTCGAAACGAGTAACTAGAGCGGCCTAGGGGAAAAGTACGCATACCGTTGCAATCGGGCGAGTTTCTACTTTCAGATGCAACAGAAATTTTGCGGATTGGTCAATCCGTTCGCCAGATATGGCAGTTTAGAGGTAAGAAACGCTTGAGAAACTCAAAATTTTCGCAGTTCTGATGCTCGAAACGAATAACTGGAACGGCCTAGGGGAAAACTACACACACCGTTGTAATCGGGCGAGTTTCTACTTTCAGATGCAACAGCAATTTTGCGGATTGGTCAATCCGTTCGCGAGATATGGCAGTTTGGAGGTAAGAAACGCTTGAGAAACTCAAAATTTTCGCAGTTCTGATGCTCGAAACGAGTAACTAGAACGGCCTAGGGGAAAACTACACACACCGTTGTAATCGGGCGAGTTTCTACTTTCAGATGCAACAGCAATTTTGCGGATTGGTCAATCCGTTCGCGAGATATGGCAGTTTGGAGGAAAGAAACGCTTGAGAAACTCAAAATTTTCGCAGTTCTGATGCTCGAAACGAGTAACTAGAACGGCCTGGGGGAAAACTACACATACCGTTGTAATCGGGCGAGTTTCTACTTTCAGATGCAACAGAAATTTTGCGGATTGGTCAATCCGTTCGCGAGATATGGCAGTTTGGAGGTAAGAAACGCTTGAGAAACTCAAAATTTTCGCAGTTCTGATGCTCGAAATGAATAACTGGAACGGCCTAGGGGAAAACTACACATACCGTTGTAATCGGGCGAGTTTCTTCTTTCAGATGCAACAGAAATTTTGCGGATTGGTCAATCCGTTCGCGAGATATGGCAGTTTGGATGTAAGAAACGCTTGAAAAACTCAAAATTTCGCAGTTCTCATGCTCGAAACGAATAACTGGAACGGCATAGGGGAAAACTACACATACCGTTGTAATCGGGCGAGTCTCTACTTTCAGATGCAACAGAAATTTTGCGGATTGGTGAATCCGTTCGCGAGATATGGCAGTTTGGAGGTAAGAAACGCTTGAGAAACTCAAAATTTTCGCAGTTCTGATGCTCGAAACGAATAACTGGAACGGCCTAGGGGAAAACTACATACACCGTTGTAATCGGGCGAGTTTCTACTTTCAGATGCAACAGCAATTTTGCGGATTGGTCAATCCGTTCGCGAGATATGGCAGTTTGGAGGTAAGAAACGCTTGAGAAACTCAAAATTTTCGCAGTTCTGATGCTCGAAACGAGTAACTAGAACGGCCTAGGGGAAAACTACACATACCGTTGTAATCGGGCGAGTTTCTACTTTCAGATGCAACAGAAATTTTGCGGATTGGTCAATCCGTTCGCGAGATATGGCAGTTTGGAGGTAAGAAACGCTTGAGAAACTCAAAATTTTCGCAGTTCTGATGCTCGAAATGAATAACTGGAACGGCCTAGGGGAAAACTACACATACCGTTGTAATCGGGCGAGTTTCTACTTTCAGATGCAACAGAAATTTTGCGGATTGATCAATCCGTTCGCGAGATATGGCAGTTTGGAGGTAAGAAACGCTTGAGAAACTCAAAATTTTCGCAGTTCTGATGCTCGGAACGAATAACTAGAACGGCCTAGGGGAGAAGTGGGCATACCGTTGTAATCGGGCGAGTTTCTACTTTCAGATGCAACAGAGACTTTGCGGATTGTTCAATCCGTTTGCGAGATATGGCAGTTTGGAGAGAAGAAACGCTTGAGAAACTCAAAATTTTTGCAGTTCTGATGCTCGAAACGAGTAACTAGAGCGGCCTAGGGGAAAACTACACCTACCGTTGTAATCGGGCGAGTTTCTACTTTCAGATGCAACAGAAATTTTGCGGATTGGTCAATCCGTTCGCGAGATATGGCAGTTTGGAGGTAAGAAACGCTTGAGAAACTCAAAATTTTCGCAGTTCTGATGCTCGAAACGAGTAACTAGAACGGCCTGGGGGAAAACTACACATACCGTTGTAATCGGGCGAGTTTCTACTTTCAGATGCAACAGAAATTTTGCGGATTGGTCAATCCGTTCGCGAGATATGGCAGTTTGGAGGTAAGAAACGCTTGAGAAACTCAAAATTTTCGCAGTTCTGATGCTCGAAATGAATAACTGGAACGGCCTAGGGGAAAACTACACATACCGTTGTAATCGGGCGAGTTTCTTCTTTCAGATGCAACAGAAATTTTGCGGATTGGTCAATCCGTTCGCGAGATATGGCAGTTTGGATGTAAGAAACGCTTGAAAAACTCAAAATTTCGCAGTTCTCATGCTCGAAACGAATAACTGGAACGGCATAGGGGAAAACTACACATACCGTTGTAATCGGGCGAGTCTCTACTTTCAGATGCAACAGAAATTTTGCGGATTGGTGAATCCGTTCGCGAGATATGGCAGTTTGGAGGTAAGAAACGCTTGAGAAACTCAAAATTTTCGCAGTTCTGATGCTCGAAACGAATAACTGGAACGGCCTAGGGGAAAACTACATACACCGTTGTAATCGGGCGAGTTTCTACTTTCAGATGCAACAGCAATTTTGCGGATTGGTCAATCCGTTCGCGAGATATGGCAGTTTGGAGGTAAGAAACGCTTGAGAAACTCAAAATTTTCGCAGTTCTGATGCTCGAAACGAGTAACTAGAACGGCCTAGGGGAAAACTACACATACCGTTGTAATCGGGCGAGTTTCTACTTTCAGATGCAACAGAAATTTTGCGGATTGGTCAATCCGTTCGCGAGATATGGCAGTTTGGAGGTAAGAAACGCTTGAGAAACTCAAAATTTTCGCAGTTCTGATGCTCGAAATGAATAACTGGAACGGCCTAGGGGAAAACTACACATACCGTTGTAATCGGGCGAGTTTCTACTTTCAGATGCAACAGAAATTTTGCGGATTGATCAATCCGTTCGCGAGATATGGCAGTTTGGAGGTAAGAAACGCTTGAGAAACTCAAAATTTTCGCAGTTCTGATGCTCGGAACGAATAACTAGAACGGCCTAGGGGAGAAGTGGGCATACCGTTGTAATCGGGCGAGTTTCTACTTTCAGATGCAACAGAGACTTTGCGGATTGTTCAATCCGTTTGCGAGATATGGCAGTTTGGAGAGAAGAAACGCTTGAGAAACTCAAAATTTTTGCAGTTCTGATGCTCGACACGAATAACTAGAACGGCCTAGGGGAAAAGTGCGCATACCGTTGTAATCGGGCGAGTTTCTACTTTCAGATGCAACAGAAATTTTGCGGATTGGTCAATCCGTTCGCGAGATATGGCAGTTTGGAGGTAAGAAACGCTTGAGAAACTCAAAATTTTCGCAGTTCTGATGCTCGAAATGAATAACTGGAACGGCCTAGGGGAAAACTACACATACCGTTGTAATCGGGCGAGTTTCTACTTTCAGATGCAACAGAAATTTTGCGGATTGATCAATCCGTTCGCGAGATATGGCAGTTTGGAGGTAAGAAACGCTTGAGAAACTCAAAATTTTCGCAGTTCTGATGCTCGGAACGAATAACTAGAACGGCCTAGGGGAGAAGTGGGCATACCGTTGTAATCGGGCGAGTTTCTACTTTCAGATGCAACAGAGACTTTGCGGATTGTTCAATCCGTTTGCGAGATATGGCAGTTTGGAGAGAAGAAACGCTTGAGAAACTCAAAATTTTTGCAGTTCTGATGCTCGAAACGAGTAACTAGAGCGGCCTAGGGGAAAACTACACCTACCGTTGTAATCGGGCGAGTTTCTACTTTCAGATGCAACAGAAATTTTGCGGATTGGTCAATCCGTTCGCGAGATATGGCAGTTTGGAGGTAAGAAACGCTTGAGAAACTCAAAATTTTCGCAGTTCTGATGCTCGAAACGAGTAACTAGAACGGCCTGGGGGAAAACTACACATACCGTTGTAATCGGGCGAGTTTCTACTTTCAGATGCAACAGAAATTTTGCGGATTGGTCAATCCGTTCGCGAGATATGGCAGTTTGGAGGTAAGAAACGCTTGAGAAACTCAAAATTTTCGCAGTTCTGATGCTCGAAATGAATAACTGGAACGGCCTAGGGGAAAACTACACATACCGTTGTAATCGGGCGAGTTTCTTCTTTCAGATGCAACAGAAATTTTGCGGATTGGTCAATCCGTTCGCGAGATATGGCAGTTTGGATGTAAGAAACGCTTGAAAAACTCAAAATTTCGCAGTTCTCATGCTCGAAACGAATAACTGGAACGGCATAGGGGAAAACTACACATACCGTTGTAATCGGGCGAGTCTCTACTTTCAGATGCAACAGAAATTTTGCGGATTGGTGAATCCGTTCGCGAGATATGGCAGTTTGGAGGTAAGAAACGCTTGAGAAACTCAAAATTTTCGCAGTTCTGATGCTCGAAACGAATAACTGGAACGGCCTAGGGGAAAACTACATACACCGTTGTAATCGGGCGAGTTTCTACTTTCAGATGCAACAGCAATTTTGCGGATTGGTCAATCCGTTCGCGAGATATGGCAGTTTGGAGGTAAGAAACGCTTGAGAAACTCAAAATTTTCGCAGTTCTGATGCTCGAAACGAGTAACTAGAACGGCCTAGGGGAAAACTACACATACCGTTGTAATCGGGCGAGTTTCTACTTTCAGATGCAACAGAAATTTTGCGGATTGGTCAATCCGTTCGCGAGATATGGCAGTTTGGAGGTAAGAAACGCTTGAGAAACTCAAAATTTTCGCAGTTCTGATGCTCGAAATGAATAACTGGAACGGCCTAGGGGAAAACTACACATACCGTTGTAATCGGGCGAGTTTCTACTTTCAGATGCAACAGAAATTTTGCGGATTGATCAATCCGTTCGCGAGATATGGCAGTTTGGAGGTAAGAAACGCTTGAGAAACTCAAAATTTTCGCAGTTCTGATGCTCGGAACGAATAACTAGAACGGCCTAGGGGAGAAGTGGGCATACCGTTGTAATCGGGCGAGTTTCTACTTTCAGATGCAACAGAGACTTTGCGGATTGTTCAATCCGTTTGCGAGATATGGCAGTTTGGAGAGAAGAAACGCTTGAGAAACTCAAAATTTTTGCAGTTCTGATGCTCGACACGAATAACTAGAACGGCCTAGGGGAAAAGTGCGCATACCGTTGTAATCGGGCGAGTTTCTACTTTCAGATGCAACAGAGACTTTGCGGATTGATCAATCCGTTCGCGAGATATGGCTGTTTGGAGAGAAGAAACGCTTGAGAAACTCAAAATTGTTGCAGTTCTGATGCTCGAAACGAGTAACTAGAGCGGCCTAGGGGAAAAGTACGCATACCGTTGTAATCGGGCGAGTTTCTACTTTCAGATGCAACGGAAATTTTGCGGATCGGTCAATCCGTTCGCGAGATATGGCAGTTTGGAAGTAAGAAACGCTTGAGAAACTCAAAATTTTCGCAGTTCTGATGCTCGAAATGAATAACTGGAACGGCCTACGGGAAAACTACACATACCGTTGTAATCGGGCGAGTTTCTACTTTCAGATGCAACAGAAATTTTGCGGATTGGTCAATCCGTTCGCGAGATATGGCAATTTGGAGGTAAGAAACGCTTGAGAAACTCAAAATTGTTGCAGTTCTGATGCTCGAAACGAGTAACTAGAGCGGCCTAGGGGAAAAGTACGCACACCGTTGTAATCGGGCGAGTTTCTACTTTCAGATGCAACAGCAATTTTGCGGATTGGTCAATCCGTTCGCGAGATATGGCAGTTTGGAGATAAGAAACGCTTGAGAAACTAAAAATTTTCGCAGTTCTGATGCTCGAAACGAGTAACTAGAACGGCCTATGGGAAAAGTACGCATACCGTTGTAATCGGGCGAGTCTCTACTTTCAGATGCAACAGAAATTTTGCGGATTGGTCAATCCTTTCGCCAGATATGGCAGATTAGAGGTAAGAAACGCTTGAGAAACTCAAAATTTTCGCAGTTCTGATGCTCGAAACGAGTAACTGGAACGGCCTAGGGGAAAACTACACATACCGTTGTAATCGGGCGAGTTTCTACTTTCAGATGCAACAGAAATTTTGCGGATTGTTCAATCCGTTCGCGAGATATGGCAGTTTGGAGGTAAGAAACGCTTGAGAAACTCAAAATTTTCGCAGTTCTGATGCTCGAAACGAGTAACCAGAACGGCCTAGGGGAAAAGTACGCATACCGTTGTAATCGGGCGAGTTTCTACTTTCAGATGCAACAGAAATTTTGCGGATTGATCAATCCGTTCGCGAGATATGGCAGTTTGGAGGTAAGAAACGCTTGAGAAACTCAAAATTTTCGCAGTTCTGATGCTCGACACGAATAACTAGAACGGCCTAGGGGAAAAGTGCGCATACCGATGTAATCGGGCGAGTTTCTACTTTCAGAAGCAACAGAAGTTTTGCGGATTGGTCAATCCGTTCGCGAGATATGGCAGTTTGGAGGTAAGAAACGCTTGAGAAACTCAAAATTTTCGCAGTTCTGATGCTCGAAATGAATAACTGGAACGGCCTAGGGGAAAACTACACATACCGTTGTAATCGGGCGAGTTTCTACTTTCAGATGCAACAGAAATTTTGCGGATTGGTCAATCCGTTCGCGAGATATGGCAGTTTGGAGGTAAGAAACGCTTGAGAAACTCAAAATTTTCGCAGTTCTCATGCTCGAAACGAATAACTGGAACGGCATAGGGGAAAACTACACATACCGTTGTAATCGGGCGAGTCTCTACTTTCAGATGCAACAGAAATTTTGCGGATTGGTGAATCCGTTCGCGAGATATGGCAGTTTGGAGGTAAGAAACGCTTGAGAAACTCAAAATTTTTGCAGTTCTGATGCTCGAAACGAGTAACTAGAGCGGCCTAGGGGAAAAGTACGCATACCGTTGCAATCGGGCGAGTTTCTACTTTCAGATGCAACAGAAATTTTGCGGATTGGTCAATCCGTTCGCCAGATATGGCAGTTTAGAGGTAAGAAACGCTTGAGAAACTCAAAATTTTCGCAGTTCTGATGCTCGAAACGAATAACTGGAACGGCCTAGGGGAAAACTACACACACCGTTGTAATCGGGCGAGTTTCTACTTTCAGATGCAACAGCAATTTTGCGGATTGGTCAATCCGTTCGCGAGATATGGCAGTTTGGAGGTAAGAAACGCTTGAGAAACTCCAAATTTTCGCAGTTCTGATGCTCGAAACGAGTAACTAGAACGGCCTAGGGGAAAACTACACACACCGTTGTAATCGGGCGAGTTTCTACTTTCAGATGCAACAGCAATTTTGCGGATTGGTCAATCCGTTCGCGAGATATGGCAGTTTGGAGGTAAGAAACGCTTGAGAAACTCAAAATTTTCGCAGTTCTGATGCTCGAAACGAGTAACTAGAACGGCCTGGGGGAAAACTACACATACCGTTGTAATCGGGCGAGTTTCTACTTTCAGATGCAACAGAAATTTTGCGGATTGGTCAATCCGTTCGCGAGATATGGCAGTTTGGAGGTAAGAAACGCTTGAGAAACTCAAAATTTTCGCAGTTCTGATGCTCGAAATGAATAACTGGAACGGCCTAGGGGAAAACTACACATACCGTTGTAATCGGGCGAGTTTCTTCTTTCAGATGCAACAGAAATTTTGCGGATTGGTCAATCCGTTCGCGAGATATGGCAGTTTGGATGTAAGAAACGCTTGAAAAACTCAAAATTTCGCAGTTCTCATGCTCGAAACGAATAACTGGAACGGCATAGGGGAAAACTACACATACCGTTGTAATCGGGCGAGTCTCTACTTTCAGATGCAACAGAAATTTTGCGGATTGGTGAATCCGTTCGCGAGATATGGCAGTTTGGAGGTAAGAAACGCTTGAGAAACTCAAAATTTTCGCAGTTCTGATGCTCGAAACGAATAACTGGAACGGCCTAGGGGAAAACTACATACACCGTTGTAATCGGGCGAGTTTCTACTTTCAGATGCAACAGCAATTTTGCGGATTGGTCAATCCGTTCGCGAGATATGGCAGTTTGGAGGTAAGAAACGCTTGAGAAACTCAAAATTTTCGCAGTTCTGATGCTCGAAACGAGTAACTAGAACGGCCTAGGGGAAAACTACACATACCGTTGTAATCGGGCGAGTTTCTACTTTCAGATGCAACAGAAATTTTGCGGATTGGTCAATCCGTTCGCGAGATATGGCAGTTTGGAGGTAAGAAACGCTTGAGAAACTCAAAATTTTCGCAGTTCTGATGCTCGAAATGAATAACTGGAACGGCCTAGGGGAAAACTACACATACCGTTGTAATCGGGCGAGTTTCTACTTTCAGATGCAACAGAAATTTTGCGGATTGATCAATCCGTTCGCGAGATATGGCAGTTTGGAGGTAAGAAACGCTTGAGAAACTCAAAATTTTCGCAGTTCTGATGCTCGGAACGAATAACTAGAACGGCCTAGGGGAGAAGTGGGCATACCGTTGTAATCGGGCGAGTTTCTACTTTCAGATGCAACAGAGACTTTGCGGATTGTTCAATCCGTTTGCGAGATATGGCAGTTTGGAGAGAAGAAACGCTTGAGAAACTCAAAATTTTTGCAGTTCTGATGCTCGAAACGAGTAACTAGAGCGGCCTAGGGGAAAACTACACCTACCGTTGTAATCGGGCGAGTTTCTACTTTCAGATGCAACAGAAATTTTGCGGATTGGTCAATCCGTTCGCGAGATATGGCAGTTTGGAGGTAAGAAACGCTTGAGAAACTCAAAATTTTCGCAGTTCTGATACTCGAAACGAGTAACTAGAACGGCCTAGGGGAAAAGTACGCATACCGTTGTAATGGGGCGAGTTTCTACTTTCAGATGCAACAGAAATTTTGCGGACTGGTCAATTCGTTCGCGAGATATTGCAGTTTGGAGGTAAGAAACGCTTGAGAAACTCAAAATTTTCGCAGTTCTGATGCTCGACACGAATAACTAGAACGGCCTAGGGGAAAAGTGCGCATACCGTTGTAATCGGGCGAGTTTCTACTTTCAGATGCAACAGAGACTTTGCGGATTGATCAATCCGTTCGCGAGATATGGCTGTTTGGAGAGAAGAAACGCTTGAGAAACTCAAAATTGTTGCAGTTCTGATGCTCGAAACGAGTAACTAGAGCGGCCTAGGGGAAAAGTACGCATACCGTTGTAATCGGGCGAGTTTCTACTTTCAGATGCAACGGAAATTTTGCGGATCGGTCAATCCGTTCGCGAGATATGGCAGTTTGGAAGTAAGAAACGCTTGAGAAACTCAAAATTTTCGCAGTTCTGATGCTCGAAATGAATAACTGGAACGGCCTACGGGAAAACTACACATACCGTTGTAATCGGGCGAGTTTCTACTTTCAGATGCAACAGAAATTTTGCGGATTGGTCAATCCGTTCGCGAGATATGGCAATTTGGAGGTAAGAAACGCTTGAGAAACTCAAAATTTTCGCAGTTCTGATCCTCGAAACGAATAACTAGAACGGCCTAGGGGAAAACTACGCCCACCGTTGTAATCGGGCGAGTTTCTACTTTCAGATGCAACAGAAATTTTGCGGATTGATCAATCCGTTCGCGAGATATGGCAGTTTGGAGATAAGAAACGCTTGAGAAACTCAAAATCTTCGCAGTCCTGATGCTCGAAACGAATAACTAGAACGGCCCAGGGGAAAAGTGCGCATACCGTTGTAATCGGGCGAGTTTCTACTTTCAGATGCAACAGAAATTTTGCGGATTGATCAATCCGTTCGCGAGATATGGCAGTTTGGAGATAAGAAACGCTTGAGAAACTAAAAATTTTCGCAGTTCTGATGCTCGAAACGAGTAACTAGAACGGCCTAGGGGAAAAGTAAGCATACCGTTGTAATCGGGCGAGTTTCTACTTTCAGATGCAACAGAAATTTTGCGGATTGGTCAATCCGTTCGCGAGATATTGCAGTTTTGAGATAAGAAACGCTTGAGAAACTCAAAATGTTCGCAGTTCTGATGCTCGAAACGAATGACTAGAACGGCCTAGGGGAGAAGAACGCATACCGTTGTAATCGGGCGAGTTTCTGCTTTCAGATGCAACAGAACTTTTGCGGATTGGTCGATCCGTTCGCGAGATATGGCAGTTTGGAAGTAAGAAACGCTTGAGAAACTCAAAATTTTCGCAGTTCTGATGCTCGAAACGAATAACAAGAACGACCTAGGGGAAAACTACACCTACCGTTGTAATCGGGCGAGATTCTACTTTCAGATGCAACAGAAATTTTGCGGAGTGGTCAATCCGTTCGCGAGATATGGCAGTTTGGAGGTCAGAAACGCTTGAGAAACTCAAAATTTTCGCAGTTCTGATGCTCGAAACGAATAACTAGAACGGCCTAGGGGAAAAGTGCGCATACCGTTGTAATCGGGCGAGTTTCTACTTTCAGATGCAACAGAAATTTTGCGGATCGGTCAATCCGTTCGCGAGATATGGCAGTTTGGATGTAAGAAACGCTTGAGAAACTCAAAATTTTCGCAGTTCTCATGCTCGAAACGAATAACTGGAACGGCCTAGGGGAAAACTACACATACCGTTGTAATCGGGCGAGTCTCTACTTTCAGATGCAACAGAAATTTTGCGGATTGGTGAATCCGTTCGCGAGATATGGCAGTTTGGAGGTAAGAAACGCTTGAGAAACTCAAAATTTTCGCAGTTCTGATGCTCGAAACGAATAACAAGAACGACCTAGGGGAAAACTACACCTACCGTTGTAATCGGGCGAGATTCTACTTTCAGATGCAACAGAAATTTTGCGGATTGGTCAATCCGTGCGCCAGATATGGCAGTTTAGAGGTAAGAAACGCTTGAGAAACTCAAAATTTTCGCAGTTCTGATGCTCGAAACGAGTAACTAGAACGGCCTAGGGGAAAAGTACGCATACCGTTGTAATCGGGCGAGTTTCTACTTTCAGATGCAACAGAAATTTTGCGGATTGGTCAATCCGTTCGCGAGATATTGCAGTTTTGAGATAGGAAACGCTTGAGAAACTCAAAATTTCCGCAGTTCTGATGCTCGAAACGAATGACTAGAACGGCCTAGGGGAGAAGAACGCATACCGTTGTAATCGGGCGAGTTTCTGCTTTCAGATGCAACAGAACTTTTGCGGATTGGTCGATCCGTTCGCGAGATATGGCAGTTTGGAAGTAAGAAACGCTTGAGAAACTCAAAATTTCCGCAGTTCTGATGCTCGAACCGAATAACAAGAACGACCTAGGGGAAAACTACACCTACCGTTGTAATCGGGCGAGATTCTACTTTCAGATGCAACAGAAATTTTGCGGAGTGGTCAATCCGTTCGCGAGATATGGCAGTTTGGAGGTCAGAAACGCTTGAGAAACTCAAAATTTTCGCAGTTCTGATGCTCGAAACGAATAACTAGAACGGCCTAGGGGAAAAGTGCGCATACCGTTGTAATCGGGCGAGTTTCTACTTTCAGATGCAACAGAAATTTTGCGGATCGGTCAATCCGTTCGCGAGATATGGCAGTTTGGATGTAAGAAACGCTTGAGAAACTCAAAATTTTCGCAGTTCTCATGCTCGAAACGAATAACTGGAACGGCCTAGGGGAAAACTACACATACCGTTGTAATCGGGCGAGTCTCTACTTTCAGATGCAACAGAAATTTTGCGGATTGGTGAATCCGTTCGCGAGATATGGCAGTTTGGAGGTAAGAAACGCTTGAGAAACTCAAAATTTTCGCAGTTCTAATGCTCGAAACGAATAACAAGAACGACCTAGGGGAAAACAACACCTACCGTTGTAATCGGGCGAGATTCTACTTTCAGATGCAACAGAAATTTTGCGGATTGATCAATCCGTTCGCGAGATATGGCAGTTTGGAGATAAGAAACGCTTGAGAAACTAAAAATTTTCGCAGTTCTGATGCTCGAAACGAGTAACTAGAATGGCCTAGGGGAAAACTACACATACCGTTGTAATCGGGCGAGTTTCTACTTTCAGATGCAACAGAAATTTTGCGGATTGGTCAATCGGTTCGCGAGATATGGCAGTTTGGAGATAAGAAACGCTTGAGAAACTCAAAATTTTCGCAGTTCTGATGCTCGAAACGAATAACTAGAACGGCCTAGGGGAAAAGTGCGCATACCGTTGTAATCGGGCGAGTTTCTACTTTCAGATGCAACAGAGACTTTGCGGATTGATCAATCCGTTCGCGAGATATGGCAGTTTGGAGAGAAGAAACGCTTGAGAAACTCAAAATTTTCGCAGTTCTGATGCTCGACACGAATAACTAGAACGGCCTAGGGGAAAAGTGCGCATACCGTTGTAATCGGGCGAGTTTCTACTTTCAGATGCAACAGAGACTTTGCGGATTGATCAATCCGTTCGCGAGATATGGCAGTTTGGAGAGAAGAAACGCTTGAGAAACTCAAAATTTTTGCAGTTCTGATGCTCGAAACGAGTAACTAGAGCGGCCTAGGGGAAAAGTACGCATACCGTTGTAATCGGGCGAGTTTCTACTTTCAGATGCAACAGAAATTTTGCGGGTCGGTCAATCCGTTCGCGAGATATGGCAGTTTGGAAGTAAGAAACGCTTGAGAAACTCAAAATTTTCGCAGTTCTGATGCTCGAAACGAATAACTAGAACGGCCCAGGGGAAAAGTGCACATACCGTTGTAATCGGGCGAGTTTCTACTTTCAGATGCAACAGAAATTTTGCGGATTGATCAATCCGTTCGCGAGATATGGCAGTTTGGAAGTAACAAACGCTTGAGAAACTCAAAATTTTCGCAGTTCTGATGCTCGAAACGAATAACTAGAACGGCCTAGGGGAAAAGTACGCATACCGTTGCAATCGGGCGAGTTTCTACTTTCAGATGCAACAGAAATTTTGCGGATTGGTCAATCCGTTCGCCAGATATGGCAGTTTAGAGGTAAGAAACGCTTGAGAAACTCAAAATTTTTGCAGTTCTGATGCTCGAAACGAGTAACTAGAGCGGCCTAGGGGAAAAGTACGCATACCGTTGTAATCGGGCGAGTTTCTACTTTCAGATGCAACAGAAATTTTGCGGGTCGGTCAATCCGTTCGCGAGATATGGCAGTTTGGAAGTAAGAAACGCTTGAGAAACTCAAAATTTTCGCAGTTCTGATGCTCGAAACGAATAACTAGAACGGCCCAGGGGAAAAGTGCACATACCGTTGTAATCGGGCGAGTTTCTACTTTCAGATGCAACAGAAATTTTGCGGGTCGGTCAATCCGTTCGCGAGATATGGCAGTTTGGAAGTAAGAAACGCTTGAGAAACTCAAAATTTTCGCAGTTCTGATGCTCGAAACGAATAACTAGAACGGCCCAGGGGAAAAGTGCACATACCGTTGTAATCGGGCGAGTTTCTACTTTCAGATGCAACAGAAATTTTGCGGATTGATCAATCCGTTCGCGAGATATGGCAGTTTGGAAGTAACAAACGCTTGAGAAACTCAAAATTTTCGCAGTTCTGATGCTCGAAACGAATAACTAGAACGGCCTAGGGGAAAAGTACGCATACCGATGTAATCGGGCGAGTTTCTACTTTCAGATGCAACAGAAATTTTGCGGATTGGTCGATCCGTTCGGGAGATATGGCAGTTTGGATGTAAGAAGCGCTTGAGATACTCAAAATTTTCGCATTTCTGATGCTCGAAACGAATGACTAGAACGGCCTAGGGGCGAAGTACGCATACCGTTGTAATCGGGCGAGTTTCTACTTTCAGATGCAACAGAAATTTTGCGGATCGGTCAATCCGTTCGCGAGATATGGCAGTTTGGATGTAAGAAACGCTTGAGAAACTCAAAATTTTCGCAGTTCTCATGCTCGAAACGAATAACTGGAACGGCCTAGGGGAAAACTACACATACCGTTGTAATCGGGCGAGTCTCTACTTTCAGATGCAACAGAAATTTTGCGGATTGGTGAATCCGTTCGCGAGATATGGCAGTTTGGAGGTAAGAAACGCTTGAGAAACTCAAAATTTTCGCAGTTCTGATGCTCGAAACGAATAACAAGAACGACCTAGGGGAAAACAACACCTACCGTTGTAATCGGGCGAGATTCTACTTTCAGATGCAACAGAAATTTTGCGGATTGATCAATCCGTTCGCGAGATATGGCAGTTTGGAAGTAACAAACGCTTGAGAAACTCAAAATTTTCGCAGTTCTGATGCTCGAAACGAATAACTAGAACGGCCTAGGGGAAAAGTACGCATACCGATGTAATCGGGCGAGTTTCTACTTTCAGATGCAACAGAAATTTTGCGGATTGGTCGATCCGTTCGGGAGATATGGCAGTTTGGATGTAAGAAGCGCTGGAGATACTCAAAATTTTCGCATTTCTGATGCTCGAAACGAATGACCAGAACGGCCTAGGGGCGAAGTACGCATACCGTTGTAATCGGGCGAGTTTCTACTTTCAGATGCAACAGAAATTTTGCGGATTGGTCAATCCGTTCGCGAGATATGTAAGTTTGGAGGTAAGAAACGCTTGAGAAACTCAAATTTTCGCAGTTCTGATGCTCGACACGAATAACTAGAACGGCCTAGGGGAAAAGTGCGCATACCGTTGTAATCGGTCGAGTTTCTACTTTCAGATGCAACAGAAATTTTGCGGATTGGTCAATCCGTTCGCCAGATATGGCAGTTTAGAGGTAAGAAACGCTTGAGAAACTCAAAATTTTCGCAGTTCTGATGCTCGAAACGAATAACTGGAACGGCGTAGGGGAAAACTACACATACCGTTGTAATCGGGCGAGTTTCTACTTTCAGATGCAACAGAAATTTTGCGGATTGGTCAATCCGTTCGCGAGATATGGCAGTTTGGAGGTAAGAAACGCTTGAGAAACTCAAAATTTTCGCAGTTCTGATGCTCGACACGAATAACTAGAACGGCCTAGGGGAAAAGTGCGCATACCGTTGTAATCGGGCGAGTTTCTACTTCAGATGCAACAGAAATTTTGCGGATTGGTCAATCCGTTCGCGAGATATGGCAGTTTGGAGGTAAGAAACGCTTGAGAAACTCAAAATTTTCGCAGTTCTGATGCTCGAAACGAGTAACTAGAACGGCCTAGGGGAAAAGTACGCATACCGTTGTAATCGGGCGAGTTTCTACTTTCAGATGCAACAGAAATTTTGCGGATTGGTCAATCCGTTCGCGAGATATTGCAGTTTTGAGATAAGAAACGCTTGAGAAACTCAAAATTTTCGCAGTTCTGATGCTCGAAACGAATGACTAGAACGGCCTAGGGGAGAAGAACGCATACCGTTGTAATCGGGCGAGTTTCTGCTTTCAGATGCAACAGAACTTTTGCGGATTGGTCGATCCGTTCGCGAGACTATGGCAGTTTGGAAGTAAGAAACGCTTGAGAAACTCAAAATTTTCGCAGTTCTGATGCTCGAAACGAATAACAAGAACGACCTAGGGGAAAACTACACCTACCGTTGTAATCGGGCGAGATTCTACTTTCAGATGCAACAGAAATTTTGCGGAGTGGTCAATCCGTTCGCGAGATATGGCAGTTTGGAGGTCAGAAACGCTTGAGAAACTCAAAATTTTCGCAGTTCTGATGCTCGAAACGAATAACTAGAACGGCCTAGGGGAAAAGTGCGCATACCGTTGTAATCGGGCGAGTTTCTACTTTCAGATGCAACAGAAATTTTGCGGATCGGTCAATCCGTTCGCGAGATATGGCAGTTTGGATGTAAGAAACGCTTGAGAAACTCAAAATTTTCGCAGTTCTCATGCTCGAAACGAATAACTGGAACGGCCTAGGGGAAAACTACACATACCGTTGTAATCGGGCGAGTCTCTACTTTCAGATGCAACAGAAATTTTGCGGATTGGTGAATCCGTTCGCGAGATATGGCAGTTTGGAGGTAAGAAACGCTTGAGAAACTCAAAATTTTCGCAGTTCTGATGCTCGAAACGAATAACAAGAACGACCTAGGGGAAAACAACACCTACCGTTGTAATCGGGCGAGATTCTACTTTCAGATGCAACAGAAATTTTGCGGATTGATCAATCCGTTCGCGAGATATGGCAGTTTGGAGATAAGAAACGCTTGAGAAACTAAAAATTTTCGCAGTTCTGATGCTCGAAACGAGTAACTAGAATGGCCTAGGGGAAAACTACACATACCGTTGTAATCGGGCGAGTTTCTACTTTCAGATGCAACAGAAATTTTGCGGATTGGTCAATCGGTTCGCGAGATATGGCAGTTTGGATATAAGAAACGCTTGAGAAACTCAAAATTTTCGCAGTTCTGATGCTCGAAACGAATAACTAGAACGGCCTAGGGGAAAAGTGCGCATACCGTTGTAATCGGGCGAGTTTCTACTTTCAGATGCAACAGAGACTTTGCGGATTGATCAATCCGTTCGCGAGATATGGCAGTTTGGAGAGAAGAAACGCTTGAGAAACTCAAAATTTTCGCAGTTCTGATGCTCGACACGAATAACTAGAACGGCCTAGGGGAAAAGTGCGCATACCGTTGTAATCGGGCGAGTTTCTACTTTCAGATGCAACAGAGACTTTGCGGATTGATCAATCCGTTCGCGAGATATGGCAGTTTGGAGAGAAGAAACGCTTGAGAAACTCAAAATTTTTGCAGTTCTGATGCTCGAAACGAGTAACTAGAGCGGCCTAGGGGAAAAGTACGCATACCGTTGTAATCGGGCGAGTTCCTACTTTCAGATGCAACAGAAATTTTGCGGGTCGGTCAATCCGTTCGCGAGATATGGCAGTTTGGAAGTAAGAAACGCTTGAGAAACTCAAAATTTTCGCAGTTCTGATGCTCGAAACGAATAACTAGAACGGCCCAGGGGAAAAGTGCACATACCGTTGTAATCGGGCGAGTTTCTACTTTCAGATGCAACACAAATTTTGCGGATTGATCAATCCGTTCGCGAGATATGGCAGTTTGGAAGTAACAAACGCTTGAGAAACTCAAAATTTTCGCAGTTCTGATGCTCGAAACGAATAACTAGAACGGCCTAGGGGAAAAGTACGCATACCGATGTAATCGGGCGAGTTTCTACTTTCAGATGCAACAGAAATTTTGCGGATTGGTCGATCCGTTCGGGAGATATGGCAGTTTGGATGTAAGAAGCGCTTGAGATACTCAAAATTTTCGCATTTCTGATGCTCGAAACGAATGACTAGAACGGCCTAGGGGCGAAGTACGCATACCGTTGTAATCGGGCGAGTTTCTACTTTCAGATGCAACAGAAATTTTGCGGATCGGTCAATCCGTTCGCGAGATATGGCAGTTTGGATGTAAGAAACGCTTGAGAAACTCAAAATTTTCGCAGTTCTCATGCTCGAAACGAATAACTGGAACGGCCTAGGGGAAAACTACACATACCGTTGTAATCGGGCTAGTCTCTACTTTCAGATGCAACAGAAATTTTGCGGATTGGTGAATCCGTTCGCGAGATATGGCAGTTTGGAGGTAAGAAACGCTTGAGAAACTCAAAATTTTCGCAGTTCTGATGCTCGAAACGAATAACAAGAACGACCTAGGGGAAAACAACACCTACCGTTGTAATCGGGCGAGATTCTACTTTCAGATGCAACAGAAATTTTGCGGATTGATCAATCCGTTCGCGAGATATGGCAGTTTGGAGATAAGAAACGCTTGAGAAACTAAAAATTTTCGCATTTCTGATGCTCGAAACGAATGACTAGAACGGCCTAGGGGCGAAGTACGCATACCGTTGTAATCGGGCGAGTTTCTACTTTCAGATGCAACAGAAATTTTGCGGATTGGTCAATCCGTTCGGGAGATATGTAAGTTTGGAGGTAAGAAACGCTTGAGAAACTCAAAATTTTCGCAGTTCTGATGCTCGACACGAATAACTAGAACGGCCTAGGGGAAAAGTGCGCATACCGTTGTAATCGGTCGAGTTTCTACTTTCAGATGCAACAGAAATTTTGCGGATTGGTCAATCCGTTCGCCAGATATGGCAGTTTAGAGGTAAGAAACGCTTGAGAAACTCAAAATTTTCGCAGTTCTGATGCTCGAAACGAATAACTGGAACGGCGTAGGGGAAAACTACACATACCGTTGTAATCGGGCGAGTATCTACTTTCAGATGCAACAGAAATTTTGCGGATTGGTCAATCCGTTCGCGCGATATGGCAGTTTGGAGGTAAGAAACGCTTGAGAAACTCAAAATTTTCGCAGTTCTGATGCTCGACACGAATAACTAGAACGGCCTAGGGGAAAAGTGCGCATACCGTTGTAATCGGGCGAGTTTCTACTTTCAGATGCAACAGAAATTTTGCGGATTGGTCAATCCGTTCGCGAGATATGGCAGTTTGGAGGTAAGAAACGCTTGAGAAACTCAAAATTTTCGCAGTTCTGATGCTCGAAACCAGTAACTAGAACGGCCTAGGGGAAAAGTACGCATACCGTTGTAATCGGGCGAGTTTCTACTTTCAGATGCAACAGAAATTTTGCGGATTGGTCAATCCGTTCGCGAGATATTGCAGTTTTGAGATAAGAAACGCTTGAGAAACTCAAAATTTTCGCAGTTCTGATGCTCGAAACGAATGACTAGAACGGCCTAGGGGAGAAGAACGCATACCGTTGTAATCGGGCGAGTTTCTGCTTTCAGATGCAACAGAACTTTTGCGGATTGGTCGATCCGTTCGCGAGATATGGCAGTTTGGAAGTAAGAAACGCTTGAGAAACTCAAAATTTTCGTAGTTCTGATGCTCGAAACGAATAACAAGAACGACCTAGGGGAAAACTACACCTACCGTTGTAATCGGGCGAGATTCTACTTTCAGATGCAACAGAAATTTTGCGGATTGATCAATCCGTTCGCGAGATATGGCAGTTTGGAGATAAGAAACGCTTGAGAAACTAAAAATTTTCGCAGTTCTGATGCTCGAAACGAGTAACTAGAATGGCCTAGGGGAAAACTACACATACCGTTGTAATCGGGCGAGTTTCTACTTTCAGATGCAACAGAAATTTTGCGGATTGGTCAATCGGTTCGCGAGATATGGCAGTTTGGATGTAAGAAACGCTTGAGAAACTCAAAATTTTCGCAGTTCTGATGCTCGAAACGAATAACTAGAACGGCCTAGGGGAAAAGTGCGCATACCGTTGTAATCGGGCGAGTTTCTACTTTCAGATGCAACAGAGACTTTGCGGATTGATCAATCCGTTCGCGAGATATGGCAGTTTGGAGAGAAGAAACGCTTGAGAAACTCAAAATTTTCGCAGTTCTGATGCTCGACACGAATAACTAGAACGGCCTAGGGGAAAAGTGCGCATACCGTTGTAATCGGGCGAGTTTCTACTTTCAGATGCAACAGAGACTTTGCGGATTGATCAATCCGTTCGCGAGATATGGCAGTATGGAGAGAAGAAACGCTTGAGAAACTCAAAATTTTTGCAGTTCCGATGCTCGAAACGAGTAACTAGAGCGGCCTAGGGGAAAAGTACGCATACCGTTGTAATCGGGCGAGTTTCTACTTTCAGATGCAACAGAAATTTTGCGGGTCGGTCAATCCGTTCGCGAGATATGGCAGTTTGGAAGTAAGAAACGCTTGAGAAACTCAAAATTTTCGCAGTTCTGATGCTCGAAACGAATAACTAGAACGGCCTAGGGGAAAAGTACGCATAACGATGTAATCGGGCGAGTTTCTACTTTCAGATGCAACAGAAATTTTGCGGATTGGTCGATCCGTTCGGGAGATATGGCAGTTTGGATGTAAGAAGCGCTTGAGATACTCAAAATTTTCGCCTTTCTGATGCTCGAAACGAATGACTAGAACGGCCTAGGGGCGAAGTACGCATACCGTTGTAATCGGGCGAGTTTCTACTTTCAGATGCAACAGAAATTTTGCGGATTGGTCAATCCGTTCGCGAGATATGTAAGTTTGGAGGTAAGAAACGCTTGAGAAACTCAAAATTTTCGCAGTTCTGATGCTCGACACGAATAACTAGAACGGCCTAGGGGAAAAGTGCGCATACCGTTGTAATCGGTCGAGTTTCTACTTTCAGATGCAACAGAAATTTTGCGGATTGGTCAATCCGTTCGCCAGATATGGCAGTTTAGAGGTAAGAAACGCTTGAGAAACTCAAAATTTTCGCAGTTCTGATGCTCGAAACGAATAACTGGAACGGCGTAGGGGAAAACTACACATACCGTTGTAATCGGGCGAGTTTCTACTTTCAGATGCAACAGAAATTTTGCGGATTGGTCAATCCGTTCGCGAGATATGGCAGTTTGGAGGTAAGAAACGCTTGAGAAACTCAAAATTTTCGCAGTTCTGATGCTCGACACGAATAACTAGAACGGCCTACGGGAAAAGTGCGCATACCGTTGTAATCGGGCGAGTTTCTACTTTCAGATGCAACAGAAATTTTGCGGATTGGTCAATCCGTTCGCGAGATATGGCAGTTTGGAGGTAAGAAACGCTTGAGAAACTCAAAATTTTCGCAGTTCTGATGCTCGAAACGAATAACTAGAACGGCCTAGGGGAAAAGTACGCATACCGTTGTAATCGGGCGAGTTTCTACTTTCAGATGCAACAGAAATTTTGCGGATTGGTCAATCCGTTCGCGAGATATGGCACTTTGGAGATAAGAAACGCTTGAGAAACCCAAAATTTTCGCAGTTCTGATGCTCGAAACGAATAACTAGAACGGCCTAGGGGAAAAGTGCGCATACCGTTGTAATCGGTCGAGTTTCTACTTTCAGATGCAACAGAAATTTTGCGGATTGGTCAATCCGTTCGCCAGATATGGCAGTTTAGAGGTAAGAAACGCTTGAGAAACTCAAAATTTTCGCAGTTCTGATGCTCGAAACGAATAACTAGAACGGCCTAGGGGAAAACTACACCTACCGTTGCAATCGGGCGAGTTTCTACTTTCAGATGCAACAGAAATTTTGCGGATTGATCAATCCGTTCGCGAGATATGGCAGTTTGGAGAGAAGAAACGCTTGAGAAACTCAAAATTTTTGCAGTTCTGATGCTCGAAACGAGTAACTAGAGCAGCCTAGGGGAAAAGTACGCATACCGTTGTAATCGGGCGAGTTTCTACTTTCAGATGCAACAGAAATTTTGCGGATTGGTCAATCCGTTCGCGAGATATGGCAGTTTGGAGGTAAGAAACGCTTGAGAAACTCAAAATTTTCGCAGTTCTGATGCTCGAAACGAATAACTAGAACGGCCTAGGGGAAAAGTGCGCATAACGTTGTATTCGGGCGAGTTTCTACTTTCAGATGCAACAGAAATTTTGCGGATTGATCAATCCGTTCGCGAGATATGGCACTTTGGAGGTAAGAAACGCTTGAGAAACCCAAAATTTTCGCAGTTCTGATGCTCGAAACGAATAACTAGAACGGCCTAGGGGAAAAGTGCGCATACCGTTGTAATCGGGAGAGTTTCTACTTTCAGATGCAAAAGAAATTTTGCGGATTGATCAATCCGTTCGCGAGATATGGCAGTTTGGAGATAAGAAACGCTTTAGAAACTCAAAATTTTCGCAGTTCTGATGCTCGAAACGAATAACTGGAACGGCGTAGGGGAAAACTACACATACCGTTGTAATCGGGCGAGTTTCTACTTTCAGATGCAACAGAAATTTTGCGGATTGGTCAATCCGTTCGCGAGATATGGCAGTTTGGAGGTAAGAAACGCTTGAGAAACTCAAAATTTTCGCAGTTCTGATGCTCGACACGAATAACTAGAACGGCCTACGGGAAAAGTGCGCATACCGTTGTAATCGGGCGAGTTTCTACTTTCAGATGCAACAGAAATTTTGCGGATTGGTCAATCCGTTCGCGAGATATGGCAGTTTGGAGGTAAGAAACGCTTGAGAAACTCAAAATTTTCGCAGTTCTGATGCTCGAAACGAATAACTAGAACGGCCTAGGGGAAAACTACACCTACCGTTGTAATCGGGCGAGTTTCTACTTTCAGATGCAACAGAAATTTTGCGGATTGATCAATCCGTTCGCGAGATATGGCAGTTTGGAGAGAAGAAACGCTTGAGAAACTCAAAATTTTTGCAGTTCTGATGCTCGAAACGAGTAACTAGAGCAGCCTAGGGGAAAAGTACGCATACCGTTGTAATCGGGGCGAGTTTCTACTTTCAGATGCAACAGAAATTTTGCGGATGTCAATCCGTTCGCGAGATATGGCAGTTTGGAGGTAAGAAACGCTTGAGAAACTCAAAATTTTCGCAGTTCTGATTCTCGAAACGAATAACTAGAACGGCCCAGGGAAAAGTGCGCATAACGTTGTATTCGGGCGAGTTTCTACTTTCAGATGCAACAGAATTTTGCGGATTGATCAATCCGTTCGCGAGATATGGCACTTTGGAGATAAGAAACGCTTGAGAAACTCAAAATTTTCGCAGTTCTGATTCTCGAACGAATAACTAGAACGGCCCAGGGGAAAAGTGCGCATAACGTTGTATTCTGGGCGAGTTTTCTACTTTCAGATGCAACAGAAATTTGCGGATTGATCAATCGTTCGCGAGATATGGCACTTTGGAGATAAGAAACGCTTGAGAAACCCAAAATTTTCGCAGTTCTGATGCTCGAAACGAATAACTAGAACGGCCTAGGGGAAAGTGCGCATACCGTTGTAATCGTCGAGTTTCTACTTTCAGATGCAACAGAAATTTTGCGGATTGGTCAATCCGTTCGCCAGATATGGCAGTTTAGAGGTAAGAACCGCTTGAGAAACTCAAATTTTCGCAGTTCTGATGCTCGAAACGAATAACTGGAACGCGTAGGGAAAACTACACATACCGTTGTAATCGGGCGAGTTTCTACTTTCAGATGCAACAGAAATTTTGCGGATTGGTCAATCCGTTCGCGAGATATGGCAGTTTGGAGGTAAGAAACGCTTGAGAAACTCAAAATTTTCGCAGTTCTGATGCTCGAAACGAATAACTAGAACGGCCTAGGGGAAAACTACACCTACCGTTGTAATCGGGCGAGTTTCTACTTTCAGATGCAACAGAAATTTTGCGGGATTGATCAATCCGTTCGCGAGATATGGCAGTTTGGAGAGAAGAAACGCTTGAGAAACTCAAAATTTTTGCAGTTCTGATGCTCGAAACGAGTAACTAGAGCAGCCTAGGGGAAAAGTACGCATACCGTTGTAATCGGGCGAGTTTCTACTTTCAGATGCAACAGAAATTTTGCGGATTGGTCAATCCGTTCGCGAGATATGGCAGTTTGGAGGTAAGAAACGCTTGAGAAACTCAAAATTTTCGCAGTTCTGATGCTCGAAACGAATAACTAGAACGGCCCAGGGGAAAAGTGCGCATAACGTTGTATTCGGGCGAGTTTCTACTTTCGATGCAACAGAAATTTTGCGGATTGATCAATCCGTTCGCGAGATCTGGCACTTTGGAGATAAGAAACGCTTGAGAAACCCAAAATTTTCGCAGTTCTGATGCTCGAAACGAATAACTAGAACGGCCTAGGGGAAAAGTGCGCATACCGTTGTAATCGGGAGAGTTTCTACTTTCAGATGCAAAAGAAATTTTGCGGATTGATCAATCCGTTCGCGAGATATGGCAGTTTGGAAGTAACAAACGCTTGAGAAACTCAAAATTTTCGCAGTTCTGATGCTCGAAACGAATAACTAGAACGGCCTAGGGGAAAAGTACGCATACCGATGTAATCGGGCGAGTTTCTACTTTCAGATGCAACAGAAATTTTGCGGATTGTCGATCCGTTCGGGAGATATGGCAGTTTGGAAGTAAGAAACGCTTGAGATACTCAAAATTTTCGCAGTTCTGATGCTCGAAACCGAATGACTAGAACGGCCTAGGGGCCGAAGTACGCATACCGTTGTAATCGGGCGAGTTTCTACTTTCAGATGCAACAGAAATTTTGCGGATTGATCAATCCGTTCGCGAGATACCGGCAGTTTGGAGATAAGAACGCTTGAGAAACTCAAATTTTCGCAGTTCTGATGCTCGAAACGAATAACTAGAACGGCCTAGGGGAAAAGTGCGCATACCGTTGTAATCGTGCGAGTTTCTACTTTCAGATGCAACAGAAATTTTGCGGATCGGTCAATCCTTTCGCGAGATATGGCAGTTTGGATGTAAGAAACGCTTGAGAAACTCAAAATTTTCGCAGTTCTGATGCTCGAAACGAATGACTAGAACGGCCTAGGGGAGAAGAACGCATACCGTTGTAATCGGGCGAGTTTCTACTTTCAGATGCAACAGAAATTTTGCGGATTGGACAATCCGTTCGCGAGATATGGCAGTTTGGATGTAAGATACGCTTGAGAAACTCAAAATTTTCGCAGTTCTGATGCTCGAAACGAATGACTAGAACGGCCTAGGGGAGAAGTACGCATACCGTTGTAATCGGGCGAGTTTCTACTTTCAGATGCAACAGAAATTTTGCGGATTGATCAATCCGTTCGCGAGATATGGCAGTTTGGAGATAAGAAACGCATGAGAAACTCAAAATTTTCGCAGTTCTGATGCTCGAAACGAGTGACTAGAACGGCCTAGGGGAGAAGTACGCATACCGTTGTAATCGGGCGAGTTTCTACTTTCAGATGCAACAGAAATTTTGCGGATCGGTCAATCCGTTTGCGAGATATGGCAGTTTGGATGTAAGAAACGCTTGAGAAACTCAAAATTTTCGCAGTTCTGATGCTCGAAACGAATAACTGGAACGGCCTAGGGGAAAACTACACATACCGTTGTAATCGGGCGAGTCTCTACTTTCAGATGCAACAGAAATTTTGCGGATTGGTGAATCCGTTCGCGAGATATGGCAGTTTGGAGGTAAGAAACGCTTGAGAAATTCAAAATTTTCGCAGTTCTGATGCTCGAAACGAATAACAAGAACGACCTAGAGGAAAACTACACCTACCGTTGTAATCGGGCGAGATTCTACTTTCCGATGCAACAGAAATTTTACGGATTGGTCAATCCATTCGCGAGATATGACAGTTTGGAGGTCAGAAACGCTTGAGAAACTCAAAATTTTCGCAGTTCTGATGCTCGAAACGAACTAGAACGGCCTAGGGGAAAAGTGCGCATACCGTTGTAATCGGGCGAGTTTCTACTTTCAGATGCAATAGAAATTTTGCGGATCGGTCAATCCGTTCGCGAGATATGGCAGTTTGGATGTAAGAAACGCTTGAGAAACTCAAAATTTTCGCAGTTCTGATGCTCGAAACGAATAACTGGAACGGCCTAGGGGAAAACTACACATACCGTTGTAATCGGGCGAGTCTCTACTTTCAGATGCAACAGAAATTTTGCGGATTGGTGAATCCGTTCGCGAGATATGGCAGTTTGGAGGTAAGAACCGCTTGAGAAACTCAAAATTTTCGCAGTTCTGATGCTCGAAACGAATAACAAGAACGACCTAGGGGAAAACTACACCTACCGTTGTAATCGGGCGAGATTCTACTTTCAGATGCAACAGAAATTTTGCGGATTGGTCAATCCGTTCGCGAGATATGGCAGTTTGGAGGTCAGAAACGCTTGAGAAACTCAAAATTTTCGCAGTTCTGATGCTCGAAACGAATAACTAGAACGGCCTAGGGGAGAAGAACGCATACCGTTGTAATCGGGCGAGATTCTACTTTCAGATGCAACAGAAATTTTGCGGATCGGTCAATCCTTTCGCGAGATATGGCAGTTTGGATGTAAGAAACGCTTGAGAAACTCAAAATTTTCGCAGTTCTGATGCTCGAAACGAATGACTAGAACGGCCTAGGGGAGAAGAACGCATACCGTTGTAATCGGGCGAGTTTCTACTTTCAGATGCAACAGAAATTTTGCGGATTGGTCAATCCGTTCGCGAGATATGGCAGTTTGGATGTAAGATACGCTTGAGAAACTCAAAATTTTCGCAGTTCTGATGCTCGAAACGAATGACTAGAACGGCCTAGGGGAGAAGTACGCATACCGTTGTAATCGGGCGAGTTTCTACTTTCAGATGCAACAGAAATTTTGCGGATTGATCAATCCGTTCGCGAGATATGGCAGTTTGGAGATAAGAAACGCTTGAGAAACTCAAAATTTTCGCAGTTCTGATGCTCGAAACGAATGACTAGAACGGCCTAGGGGAGAAGTACGCATACCGTTGTAATCGGGCGAGTTTCTACTTTCAGATGCAACAGAAATTTTGCGGATTGATCAATCCGTTCGCGAGATATGGCAGTTTGGAGATAAGAAACGCATGAGAAACTCAAAATTTTCGCAGTTCTGATGCTCGAAACGAGTGACTAGAACGGCCTAGGGGAGAAGTACGCATACCGTTGTAATCGGGCGAGTTTCTACTTTCAGATGCAACAGAAATTTTGCGGATCGGTCAATCCGTTTGCGAGATATGGCAGTTTGGATGTAAGAAACGCTTGAGAAACTCAAAATTTTCGCAGTTCTGATGCTCGAAACGAATAACTGGAACGGCCTAGGGGAAAACTACACATACCGTTGTAATCGGGCGAGTCTCTACTTTCAGACGCAACAGAAATTTTGCGGATTGGTGAATCCGTTCGCGAGATATGGCAGTTTGGAGGTAAGAAACGCTTGAGAAATTCAAAATTTTCGCAGTTCTGATGCTCGAAACGAATAACAAGAACGACCTAGAGGAAAACTACACCTACGGTTGTAATCGGGCGAGATTCTACTTTCCGATGCAACAGAAATTTTACGGATTGGTCAATCCATTCGCGAGATATGACAGTTTGGAGGTCAGAAACGCTTGAGAAACTCAAAATTTTCGCAGTTCTGATGCTCGAAACGAACTAGAACGGCCTAGGGGAAAAGTGCGCATACCGTTGTAATCGGGCGAGTTTCTACTTTCAGATGCAATAGAAATTTTGCGGATCGGTCAATCCGTTCGCGAGATATGGCAGTTTGGATGTAAGAAACGCTTGAGAAACTCAAAATTTTCGCAGTTCTGATGCTCGAAACGAATAACTGGAACGGCCTAGGGGAAAACTACACATACCTTTGTAATCGGGCGAGTCTCTACTTTCAGATGCAACAGAAATTTTGCGGATTGGTGAATCCGTTCGCGAGATATGGCAGTTTGGAGGTAAGAACCGCTTGAGAAACTCAAAATTTTCGCAGTTCTGATGCTCGAAACGAATAACAAGAACGACCTAGGGGAAAACTACACCTACCGTTGTAATCGGGCGAGATTCTACTTTCAGATGCAACAGAAATTTTGCGGATTGGTCAATCCGTTCGCGAGATATGGCAGTTTGGAGGTCAGAAACGCTTGAGAAACTCAAAATTTTCGCAGTTCTGATGCTCGAAACGAATAACTAGAACGGCCTAGGGGAGAAGAACGCATACCGTTGTAATCGGGCGAGATTCTACTTTCAGATGCAACAGAAATTTTGCGTATCGGTCAATCCTTTCGCGAGATATGGCAGTTTGGATGTAAGAAACGCTTGAGAAACTCAAAATTTTCGCAGTTCTGATGCTCGAAACGAATGACTAGAACGGCCTAGGGGAGAAGAACGCATACCGTTGTAATCGGGCGAGTTTCTACTTTCAGATGCAACAGAAATTTTGCGGATTGGTCAATCCGTTCGCGAGATATGGCAGTTTGGATGTAAGATACGCTTGAGAAACTCAAAATTTTCGCAGTTCTGATGCTCGAAACGAATGACTAGAACGGCCTAGGGGAGAAGTACGCATACCGTTGTAATCGGGCGAGTTTCTACTTTCAGATGCAACAGAAATTTTGCGGATTGATCAATCCGTTCGCGAGATATGGCAGTTTGGAGATAAGAAACGCTTGAGAAACTCAAAATTTTCGCAGTTCTGATGCTCGAAACGAGTGACTAGAACGGCCTAGGGGAGAAGTACACATACCGTTGTAATCGGGCGAGTCTCTACTTTCAGATGCAACAGAAATTTTGCGGATTGGTGAATCCGTTCGCGAGATATGGCAGTTTGGAGGTAAGAAACGCTTGAGAAATTCAAAATTTTCGCAGTTCTGATGCTCGAAACGAATAACAAGAACGACCTAGAGGAAAACTACACCTACCGTTGTAATCGGGCGAGATTCTACTTTCCGATGCAACAGAAATTTTACGGATTGGTCAATCCATTCGCGAGATATGACAGTTTGGAGGTCAGAAACGCTTGAGAAACTCAAAATTTTCGCAGTTCTGATGCTCGAAACGAACTAGAACGGCCTAGGGGAAAAGTGCGCATACCGTTGTAATCGGGCGAGTTTCTACTTTCAGATGCAATAGAAATTTTGCGGATCGGTCAATCCGTTCGCGAGATATGGCAGTTTGGAGGTCAGAAACGCTTGAGAAACTCAAAATTTTCGCAGTTCTGATGCTCGAAACGAATAACTAGAACGGCCTAGGGGAAAAGTGCGCATACCATTATAATCGGGCGAGTTTCTACTTTCAGATGCAACAGAAATTTTGCGGATCGGTCAATCCGTTCGCGAGATATGGCAGTTTGGATGTAAGAAACGCTTGAGAAACACAAAATTTTCGCAGTTCTGATGCTCGAAACGAATAACTGGAACGGCCTAGGGGAAAACTACACATACCGTTGTAATCGGGCGAGTCTCTACTTTCAGATGCAACAGAAATTTTGCGGATTGGTGAATCCGTTCGCGAGATATGGCAGTTTGGAGGTAAGAACCGCTTGAGAAACTCAAAATTTTCGCAGTTCTGATGCTCGAAACGAATAACAAGAACGACCTAGGGGGAAACTACACCTACCGTTGTAATCGGGCGAGATTCTACTTTCAGATGCAACAGAAATTTTGCGGATTGGTCAATCCGTTCGCGAGATATGGCAGTTTGGAGGTCAGAAACGCTTGAGAAACTCAAAATTCTCGCAGTTCTGATGCTCGAAACGAATAACTAGAACGGCCTAGGGGAAAAGTGCGCATACCGTTGTAATCGGGCGAGTTTCTACTTTCAAATGCAACAGAAATTTTGCGGATCGGTCAATCCGTTCGTGAGATATGGCAGTTTGGAGGTAAGAAACGCTTGCGAAACTCAAAATTTTCGCAGTTCTGATATTCGAAACGAATAACTAGAACGGCCTAGGGGAAAAGTGCGCATACCGTTGTAATCGGGCGAGTTTCTACTTTCAGATGCAACAGAAATTTTGCGGATTGATCAATCCGTTCGCGAGATATGGCAGTTTGGAGATAAGAAACGCTTGACAAACTCAAAATTTTCGCAGTTCTGATGCTCGAAACGAATGACTAGAACGGCCTAGGGGAGAAGAACGCATACCGTTGTAATCGGGCGAGTTTCTACTTTCAGATGCAACAGAAATTTTGCGGATTGGTCAATCCGTTCGCGAGATATGGCAGTTTGGATGTAAGATACGCTTGAGAAACTCAAAATTTTCGCAGTTCTGATGATCGAAACGAATGACTAGAACGGCCTAGGGGAGAAGTACGCATACCGTTGTAATCGGGCGAGTTTCTACTTTCAGATGCAACAGAAATTTTGCGGATTGATCAATCCGTTCGCGAGATATGGCAGTTTGGAGATAAGAAACGCTTGAGAAACTCAAAATTTTCGCAGTTCTGATGCTCGAAACGAGTGACTAGAACTGCCTAGGGGAGAAGTACGCATACCGTTGTAATCGGGCGAGTTTGTACTTTCAGATGCAACAGAAATTTTGCGGATCGGTCAATCCGTTTGCGAGATATGGCAGTTTGGATGTAAGAAACGCTTGAGAAACTCAAAATTTTCGCAGTTCTGATGCTCGAAACGAATAACTGGAACGGCCTAGGGGAAAACTACACATACCGTTGTAATCGGGCGAGTCTCTACTTTCAGATGCAACAGAAATTTTGCGGATTGGTGAATCCGTTCGCGAGATATGGCAGTTTGGAGGTAAGAAACGCTTGAGAAATTCAAAATTTTCGCAGTTCTGATGCTCGAAACGAATAACAAGAACGACCTAGAGGAAAACTACGCCTACCGTTGTAATCGGGCGAGATGCTACTTTCCGATGCAACAGAAATTTTACGGATTGGTCAATCCATTCGCGAGATATGACAGTTTGGAAGTCAGAAACGCTTGAGAAACTCAAAATTTTCGCAGTTCTGATGCTCGAAACGAACTAGAACGGCCTAGGGGAAAAGTGCGCATACCGTTGTAATCGGGCGAGTTTCTACTTTCACATGCAATAGAAATTTTGCGGATCGGTCAATCCGTTCGCGAGATATGGCAGTTTGGAGGTCAGAAACGCTTGAGAAACTCAAAATTTTCGCAGTTCTGATGCTCGAAACGAATAACTAGAACGGCCTAGGGGAAAACTACACATACCGTTGTAATCGGGCGAGTTTCTACTTTCAGATGCAACAGAAATTTTGCGGATCGGTCAATCCGTTCGCGAGATATGGCAGTTTGGATGTAAGAAACGCTTGAGAAACTCAAAATTTTCGCAGTTCTGATGCTCGAAACGAATAACTGGAACGGCCTAGGGGAAAACTACACATACCGTTGTAATCGGGCGAGTCTCTACTTTCAGATGCAACAGAAATTTTGCGGATTGGTGAATCCGTTCGCGAGATATGGCAGTTTGGAGGTAAGAACCGCTTGAGAAACTCAAAATTTTCGCAGTTCTGATGCTCGAAACGAATAACAAGAACGACCTAGGGGAAAACTACACCTACCGTTGTAATCGGGCGAGATTCTACTTTCAGATGCAACAGAAATTTTGCGGATCGGTCAATCCGTTCGTGAGATATGGCAGTTTGGATGTCAGAAACGCTTGAGAAACTCAAAATTTTCGCAGTTCTGATGCTCGAAACGAATAACTGGAACAGCCTAGGGGAAAACTACACATACCGTTGTAATCGGGCGAGTCTCTACTTTCAGATGCAACAGAAATTTTGCGGATTGGTCAATCCGTTCGCGAGATATAGCAGTTTGGAGGTAAGAAACGCTTGCGAAACTCAAAATTTTCGCAGTTCTGATATTCGAAACGAATAACTAGAACGGCCTAGGGGAAAAGTGCGCATACCGTTGTAATCGGGCGAGTTTCTACTTTCAGATGCAACAGAAATTTTGCGGATTGATCAATCCGTTCGCGAGATATGGCAGTTTGGAGATAAGAAACGCTTTAGAAACTCAAAATTTTCGCTGTTCTGATGCTCGAAACGAATAACTGGAACGGCCTAGGGGAAAACTACACATACCGTTGTAATCGGGCGTGTCTCTACTTTCAGATGCAACAGAAATTTTGCGGATTGGTCAATCCGTTCGCGAAATGTGGCTGTTTGGAGGTAAGAAACGCTTGAGAAACTCAAAATTTTCGCAGTTCTGATGCTCGAAACGAATAACTAGAACGGCCTAGGGGAAAAGTACGCATACCGATGTAATCGGGCGAGCTTCTACTTTCAGATGCAACAGAAATTTTGCGGATTGGTCAATCCGTTCGCGAGATATGGCAGTTTGGATGTAAGATACGCTTGAGAAACTCAAAATTTTCGCAGTTCTAATGCTCGAAACGAATGACTAGAACGGCCTAGGGGAGAAGTACGCAAACCGTTGCAATCGGGCGAGTTTCTACTTTCAGATGCAACAGAAATTTTGCGGATTGATCAATCCGTTCGCGAGATACGGCAGTTTGGAGATAAGAAACGCTTGAGAAACTCAAAATTTTCGCAGTTCTGATGCTCGAAACGAGTGACTAGAACGGCCTAGGGGAGAAGTGCGCATACCGTTGTAATCGGGCGAGTTTCTACTTTCAGATGCAACAGAAATTTTGCGGATTGATCAATCCGTTCGCGAGATATGGCAGTTTTGAGATAAGAAACGCTTGAGAAACTCAAAATTTTCGCAGTTCTGATGCTCGAAACGAATGACTAGAACGGCCTAGGGGAGAAGGACGCATACCGTTGTAATCGGGCGAGTTTCTACTTTCAGATGCAACAGAAATTTTGCGGATTGGTCAATCCGTTCGCGCGATATGGCAGTTTGGAAGTAAGAAACGCTTGAGAAACTCAAAATTTTCGCAGTTCTGATGCTCGAAACGAATAACAAGAACGACCTAGGGGAAAACTACACCTACCGTTGTAATCGGGTGAGATTCTACTTTCAGATGCAACAGAAATTTTGCGGATTGGTCAATCCGTTCGGGAGATGTGGCAGTTTGGAGGTCAGAAACGCTTGAGAAACTCAAAATTTTCGCAGTTCTGATGCTCGAAACGAATAACTAGAACGGCCTAGGGGAAAAGTGCGCATACCGTTGTAATCGGGCGAGTTTCTACTTTCAGACACAACAGATATTTTGCGGATTGGTCAATCCGTTTGCGAGATGTGGCAGTTTGGAGGTAAGAAACGCTTGAAAAACTCAAAATTTTCGCAGTTCTGATGCTCGAAACGAATAACTAGAACGGCCTAGGGGAAAAGTACCCATACCGATGTAATCGGGCGAGTTTCTACTTTCAGATGCAATAGAAATTTTGCGGATTGGTCGATCCGTTCGCGAGATATGGGAGTTTGGAAGTAAGAAACGATTGAGAAACTCAAAATTTTCGCAGTTCTGATGCTCGAAACGAATGACTAGAACGTCCTAGGGGAGAAGTACGCATACCGTTGTAATCGGGCGAGTTTCTACTTTCAGATGCAACAGAAATTATGCGGATTGGTCAATCCGTTCGCGAGATATGGCAGTTTGGAAGTAAGAAACGCTTGAGAAACTCAAAATTTTCGCAGTTCTGATGCTCGAAACGAATAACAAGAACGACCTAGGGGAAAACTACACCTACCGTTTTAATCGGGTGAGATTCTACTTTCAGATGCAACAGAAATTTTGCGGATTGGTCAATCCGTTCGGGAGATGTGGCAGTTTGGATGTCAGAAACGCTTGAGAAACTCAAAATTTTCGCAGTTCTGATGCTCGAAACGAATAACTAGAACGGCCTAGGGGAAAAGTGCGCATACCGTTGTAATCGGGCGAGTTTCTACTTTCAGACACAACAGAAATTTTGCGGATTGGTCAAACCGTTTGCGAGATGTGGCAGTTTGGAGGTAAGAAACGCTTGAGAAACTCAAAATTTTCGCAGTTCTGATGCTCGAAACGAATAACTAGAACGGCCTAGGGGAAAAGTACCCATACCGATGTAATCGGGCGAGTTTCTACTTTCAGATGCAACAGAAATTTTGCGGATTGGTCGATCCGTTCGCGAGATATGGGAGTTTGGAAGTAAGAAACGATTGAGAAACTCAAAATTTTCGCAGTTCTGATGCTCGAAACGAATGACTAGAACGTCCTAGGGGAGAAGTACGCATACCGTTGTAATCGGGCGAGTTTCTACTTTCAGATGCAACAGAAATTATGCGGATTGGTCAATCCGTTCTCGAGATATGGCCGTTTGGATGTAAGAAACGCTTGAGAAACTCAAAATTTTCGCAGTTCTGATGCTCGAAACGAATAACAAGAACGACCTAGGGGAAAACTACACCTACCGTTTTAATCGGGTGAGATTCTACTTTCAGATGCAACAGAAATTTTGCGGATTGGTCAATCCGTTCGGGAGATGTGGCAGTTTGGATGTCAGAAACGCTTGAGAAACTCAAAATTTTCGCAGTTCTGATGCTCGAAACGAATAACTAGAACGGCCTAGGGGAAAAGTGCGCATACCGTTGTAATCGGGCGAGTTTCTACTTTCAGACACAACAGAAATTTTGCGGATTGGTCAATCCGTTTGCGAGATGTGGCAGTTTGGAGGTAAGAAACGCTTGAGAAACTCAAAATTTTCGCAGTTCTGATGCTCGAAACGAATAACTAGAACGGCCTAGGGGAAAAGTACCCATACCGATGTAATCGGGCGAGTTTCTACTTTCAGATGCAACAGAAATTTTGCGGATTGGTCGATCCGTTCGCGAGATATGGGAGTTTGGAAGTAAGAAACGATTGAGAAACTCAAAATTTTCGCAGTTCTGATGCTCGAAACGAATGACTAGAACGTCCTAGGGGAGAAGTACGCATACCGTTGTAATCGGGCGAGTTTCTACTTTCAGATGCAACAGAAATTATGCGGATTGGTCAATCCGTTCTCGAGATATGGCCGTTTGGATGTAAGAAACGCTTGAGAAACTCAAAATTTTCGCAGTTCTGATGCTCGAAACGAATGACTAGAACGGCCTACGGGAAAAGTGCGCATACCGTTGTAATCGGGCGAGTTTCTACTTTCAGATGCAACAGAAATTTTGCGGATTGGTCAATCCGTTCGCGAGATATGGCAGTTTGGAGGTAAGGAACACTTGAGAAACTCAAAATTTTCGCAGTTCTGATGCTCGAAACGAATGACTAGAACGGCCTAGGGGAAAACTACACATACCGTTGTAATCGGGCGAGTCTCTACTTTCAGATGCAACAGAAATTTTGCGGATTGGTCAATCCGTTCGCGAGATATAGCAGTTTGGAGGTAAGAAACGCTTGAGAAACTCAAAATTTTCGCAGTTCTGATGCTCGAAACGAATAACTGGAACAGCCTAGGGGAAAACTACACATACCGTTGTAATCGGGCGAGTCTCTACTTTCAGATGCAACAGAAATTTTGCGGATTGGTCAATCCGTTCGCGAGATATAGCAGTTTGGAGGTAAGAAACGCTTGAGAAACTCAAAATTTTCGCAGTTCTGATATTCGAAACGAATAACTAGAACGGCCTAGGGGAAAAGTACGCATACCGATGTAATCGGGCGAGTTTCTACTTTCAGATGCAACAGAAATTTTGCGGATTGGTCAATCCGTTCGCGAGATGTGGCTGTTTGGAGGTAAGAAACGCTTGAGAAACTCAAAATTTTCGCAGTTCTGATGCTCGAAACGAATAACTAGAACGGCCTAGGGGAAAAGTACGCATACCGATGTAATCGGGCGAGTTTCTACTTTCAGATGCAACAGAAATTTTGCGGATTGGTCAATCCGTTCGCGAGATATGGCAGTTTGGATGTAAGAAACGATTGAGAAACTCAAAATTTTCGCAGTCCTGATGCTCGAAACGAATAACTGGAACGGCCTAGCGGAAAACTACACATACCGTTGTAATCGGGCGAGTCTCTACTTTCAGATGCAACAGAAATTTTGCGGATTGGTCGATCCGTTCGCGAGATATGGGAGTTTGGATGTAAGAAACGATTGAGAAACTCAAAATTTTCGCAGTTCTGATGCTCGAAACGAATGACTAGAACGGCCTAGGGGAAAAGTACGCATACCGTTGTAATCGGGCGACTTTCTACTTTCAGATGCAACAGAAATTTTGCGGATTGGTCAATCCGTTCGCGAGATATGGCAGTTTGGAGGTAAGGAACGCTTGAGAAAATCAAAATTTTCGCAGTTCTGATGCTCGAAACGAGTAACTAGAACGGCCTAGGGGAAAAGTGGGCATACCGTTGTAATCGGGCGAGGTTCTACTTTCAGATGCAACAGAAATTTTGCGGATTGGTCAATCCGTTCGCGAGATATGGCAGTTTGGAAGTAAGAAACGCTTGAGAAACTCAAAATTTTCGCAGTTCTGATGCTCGAAACGAATAACAAGAACGACCTAGGGGAAAACTACACCTACCGTTGTAATCGGGTGAGATTCTACTTTCAGATGCAACAGAAATTTTGCGGATTGGTCAATCCGTTCGGGAGATGTGGCAGTTTGGAGGTCAGAAACGCTTGAGAAACTCAAAATTTTCGCAGTTCTGATGCACGAAACGAATAACTAGAACGGCCTAGGGGAAAAGTGCGCATACCGTTGTAATCGGGCGAGTTTCTACTTTCAGACACATCAGAAATTTTGCGGATTGGTCAATCCGTTTGCGAGATGTGGCAGTTTGGAGGTAAGAAACGCTTGAGAAACTCAAAATTTTCGCAGTTCTGATGCTCGAAACGAATAACTAGAACGGCCAAGGGGAAAAGTACCCATACCGATGTAATCGGGCGAGTTTCTACTTTCAGATGCAACAGAAATTTTGCGGATTGGTCGATCCGTTCGCGAGATATGGCAGTTTGGAAGTAAGGAACGCTTGAGAAACTCAAAATTTTCGCAGTTCTGATGCTCGAAACGAGTAACTAGAACGGCCTAGGGGAAAAGTGCGCATACCGTTGTAATCGGGCGAGTTTCTGCTTTCAGATGCAACAGAAATTTTGCGGATTTGTCAATCCGTTCGCGAGATATGGCAGTTTGGAGGTAAGAAACGCTTGAGAAACTCAAAATTTTCGCAGTTCTGATGCTCGAAACGAATAACTAGAACGGCCTAGGGGAAAACTACACCTACCGTTGTAATCGGACGTGTTTCTACATTCAGATGCAACAGAAATTTTGCGGATTGGTCAATCCGTTCGCGAGATATGGCAGTTTGGAGGTAAGGAACGCTTGAGAAACTCAAAATTTTCCCAGTTCTGATGCTCGAAACGAAGAACTAGAACGGCGTAGGGGAAAACTACACCTACCGTTGTAATCGGGCGAGTTTCTACTTTCAGATGCAACAGAAATTTTGCGGATTGATCAATCCGTTCGCGAGATATGGCAGTTTGGAGATAAGAAACGCTTGAGAAACTCAACATTTTCGCAGTTCTGATGCTCGAAACGAGTAACTAGAACGGCTTAGGGGAAAAGTACGCATAGCGTTGTAATCGGGCGAGTTTCTACTTTCGGATGCAACAGAAATTACGCGGATTGGTCAATCCGTTCGCGAGATATGGCAGTTTGGAGGTAAGTAACGCTTGAGAAACTCAAAATTTTCGCAGTTCTGATGCACGAAACGAATAACTAGAACGGCCTAGGGGAAAAGTACGCATAGCGTTGTAATCGGGCGAGTTTCTACTTTCGGATGCAACAGAAATTACGCGGATTGGTCAATCCGTTCGCGAGATATGGCAGTTTGGAGGTAAGAAACGCTTGAGAAACTCAAAATTTTCGCAGTTCTGATGCACGAAACGAATAACTAGAACGGCCTAGGGGAAAAGTGCGCATACCGTTGTAATCGGGCGAGTTTCTACTTTCAGATGCAACAGAAATTTTGCGGATAGGTCAATCCGTTCGCGAGATATGGCAGTTTGGATGTATGAAACGCTTGAGAAAATCAAAATTTTCGCAGTTCTGATGCTCGAAACGAATAACTGGAACAGCCTAGGGGAAAACTACACATACCGTTGTAATCGGGCGAGTCTCTACTTTCAGATGCAACAGAAATTTTGCGGATTGATCAATCCGTTCGCGAGATATGGCAGTTTGGAGATAAGAAACGCTTGAGAAACTCAAAATTTTCGCAGTTCTGATGCTCGAGACGAGTGACTAGAACGGCCTAGGGGAGAAGTACGCATACCGTTGTAATCGGGCGAGTTTCTACTTTCAGATGCAACAGAAATTTTGCGGATCGGTCAATCCGTTTGCGAGATATGGCAGTTTGGATGTAAGAAACGCTTGAGAAACTCAAAATTTTCGCAGTCCTGATGCTCGAAACGAATAACTGGAACGGCCTAGGGGAAAACTACACATACCGTTGTAATCGGGCGAGTCTCTACTTTCAGATGCAACAGAAATTTTGCGGATTGGTCGATCCGTTCGCGAGATATGGGAGTTTGGATGTAAGAAACGATTGAGAAACTCAAAATTTTCGCAGTTCTGATGCTCGAAACGAATGACTAGAACGGCCTAGGGGAAAAGTACGCATACCGTTGTAATCGGGCGACTTTCTACTTTCAGATGCAACAGAAATTTTGCGGATTGGTCAATCCGTTCGCGAGATATGGCAGTTTGGAGGTAAAGAACGCTTGAGAAACTCAAAATTTTCGCAGTTCTGATGCTCGAAACGAGTAACTAGAACGGCCTAGGGGAAATGTGGGCATACCGTTGTAATCGGGCGAGGTTCTACTTTCAGATGCAACAGAAATTTTGCGGATTGGTCAATCCGTTCGCGAGATATGGCAGTTTGGAAGTAAGAAACGCTTGAGAAACTCAAAATTTTCGCAGTTCTGATGCTCGAAACGAATAACAAGAACGACCTAGGGGAAAACTACACCTACCGTTGTAATCGGGTGAGATTCTACTTTCAGATGCAACAGAAATTTTGCGGATTGGTCAATCCGTTCGGGAGATGTGGCAGTTTGGAGGTCAGAAACGCTTGAGAAACTCAAAATTTTCGCAGTTCTGATGCACGAAACGAATAACTAGAACGGCCTAGGGGAAAAGTGCGCATACCGTTGTAATCGGGCGAGTTTCTACTTTCAGACACATCAGAAATTTTGCGGATTGGTCAATCCGTTTGCGAGATGTGGCAGTTTGGAGGTAAGAAACGCTTGAGAAACTCAAAATTTTCGCAGTTCTGATGCTCGAAACGAATAACTAGAACGGCCAAGGGGAAAAGTACCCATACCGATGTAATCGGGCGAGTTTCTACTTTCAGATGCAACAGAAATTTTGCGGATTGGTCGATCCGTTCGCGAGATATGGCAGTTTGGAAGTAAGGAACGCTTGAGAAACTCAAAATTTTCGCAGTTCTGATGCTCGAAACGAGTAACTAGAACGGCCTAGGGGAAAAGTGCGCATACCGTTGTAATCGGGCGAGTTTCTGCTTTCAGATGCAACAGAAATTTTGCGGATTTGTCAATCCGTTCGCGAGATATGGCAGTTTGGAGGTAAGAAACGCTTGAGAAACTCAAAATTTTCGCAGTTCTGATGCTCGAAACGAATAACTAGAACGGCCTAGGGGAAAACTACACCTACCGTTGTAATCGGACGTGTTTCTACATTCAGATGCAACAGAAATTTTGCGGATTGGTCAATCCGTTCGCGAGATATGGCAGTTTGGAGGTAAGGAACGCTTGAGAAACTCAAAATTTTCCAGGTTCTGATGCTCGAAACGAAGAACTAGAACGGCGTAGGGGAAAACTACACCTACCGTTGTAATCGGGCGAGTTTCTACTTTCAGATGCAACAGAAATTTTGCGGATTGATCAATCCGTTCGCGAGATATGGCAGTTTGGAGATAAGAAACGCTTGAGAAACTCAACATTTTCGCAGTTCTGATGCTCGAAACGAGTAACTAGAACGGCTTAGGGGAAAAGTACGCATAGCGTTGTAATCGGGCGAGTTTCTACTTTCGGATGCAACAGAAATTACGCGGATTGGTCAATCCGTTCGCGAGATATGGCAGTTTGGAGGTAAGAAACGCTTGAGAAACTCAAAATTTTCGCAGTTCTGATGCACGAAACGAATAACTAGAACGGCCTAGGGGAAAAGTACGCATAGCGTTGTAATCGGGCGAGTTTCTACTTTCGGATGCAACAGAAATTACGCGGATTGGTCAATCCGTTCGCGAGATATGGCAGTTTGGAGGTAAGAAACGCTTGAGAAACTCAAAATTTTCGCAGTTCTGATGCACGAAACGAATAACTAGAACGGCCTAGGGGAAAAGTGCGCATACCGTTGTAATCGGGCGAGTTTCTACTTTCAGATGCAACAGAAATTTTGCGGATCGGTCAATCCGTTCGCGAGATATGGCAGTTTGGATGTATGAAACGCTTGAGAAAATCAAAATTTTCGCAGTTCTGATGCTCGAAACGAATAACTGGAACAGCCTAGGGGAAAACTACACACACCGTTGTAATCGGGCGAGTCTCTACTTTCAGATGCAATAGAAATTTTGCGGATTGATCAATCCGTTCGCGAGATATGGCAGTTTGGAGATAAGAAACGCTTGAGAAACTCAAAATTTTCGCAGTTCTGATGCTCGAGACGAGTGACTAGAACGGCCTAGGGGAGAAGTACGCATACCGTTGTAATCGGGCGAGTTTCTACTTTCAGATGCAACAGAAATTTTGCGGATCGGTCAATCCGTTTGCGAGATATGGCAGTTTGGATGTAAGAAACGCTTGAGAAACTCAAAATTTTCGCAGTCCTGATGCTCGAAACGAATAACTGGAACGGCCTAGGGGAAAACTACACATACCGTTGTAATCGGGCGAGTCTCTACTTTCAGATGCAACAGAAATTTTGCGGATTGGTCGATCCGTTCGCGAGATATGGGAGTTTGGATGTAAGAAACGATTGAGAAACTCAAAATTTTCGCAGTTCTGATGCTCGAAACGAATGACTAGAACGGCCTAGGGGAAAAGTACGCATACCGTTGTAATCGGGCGACTTTCTACTTTCAGATGCAACAGAAATTTTGCGGATTGGTCAATCCGTTCGCGAGATATGGCAGTTTGGAGGTAAGGAACGCTTGAGAAACTCAAAATTTTCGCAGTTCTGATGCTCGAAACGAGTAACTAGAACGGCCTAGGGGAAAAGTGGGCATACCGTTGTAATCGGGCGAGGTTCTACTTTCAGATGCAACAGAAATTTTGCGGATTGGTCAATCCGTTCGCGAGATATGGCAGTTTGGAAGTAAGAAACGCTTGAGAAACTCAAAATTTTCGCAGTTCTGATGCTCGAAACGAATAACAAGAACGACTAAGGGGAAAACTACACCTACCGTTGTAATCGGGTGAGATTCTACTTTCAGATGCAACAGAAATTTTGCGGATTGGTCAATCCGTTCGGGAGATGTGGCAGTTTGGAGGTCAGAAACGCTTGAGAAACTCAAAATTTTCGCAGTTCTGATGCACGAAACGAATAACTAGAACGGCCTAGGGGAAAAGTGCGCATACCGTTGTAATCGGGCGAGTTTCTACTTTCAGACACATCAGAAATTTTGCGGATTGGTCAATCCGTTTGCGAGATGTGGCAGTTTGGAGGTAAGAAACGCTTGAGAAACTCAAAATTTTCGCAGTTCTGATGCTCGAAACGAATAACTAGAACGGCCAAGGGGAAAAGTACCCATGCCGATGTAATCGGGCGAGTTTCTACTTTCAGATGCAACAGAAATTTTGCGGATTGGTCGATCCGTTCGCGAGATATGGCAGTTTGGAAGTAAGGAACGCTTGAGAAACTCAAAATTTTCGCAGTTCTGATGCTCGAAACGAGTAACTAGAACGGCCTAGGGGAAAAGTGCGCATACCGTTGTAATCGGGCGAGTTTCTGCTTTCAGATGCAACAGAAATTTTGCGGATTTGTCAATCCGTTCGCGAGATATGGCAGTTTGGAGGTAAGAAACGCTTGAGAAACTCAAAATTTTCGCAGTTCTGATGCTCGAAACGAATAACTAGAACGGCCTAGTGGAAAACTACACCTACCGTTGTAATCGGACGTGTTTCTACATTCAGATGCAACAGAAATTTTGCGGATTGGTCAATCCGTTCGCGAGATATGGCAGTTTGGAGGTAAGGAACGCTTGAGAAACTCAAAATTTTCCCAGTTCTGATGCTCGAAACGAAGAACTAGAACGGCGTAGGGGAAAACTACACCTACCGTTGTAATCGGGCGAGTTTCTACTTTCAGATGCAACAGAAATTTTGCGGATTGATCAATCCGTTCGCGAGATATGGCAGTTTGGAGATAAGAAACGCTTGAGAAACTCAACATTTTCGCAGTTCTGATGCTCGAAACGAGTAACTAGAACGGCTTAGGGGAAAAGTACGCATAGCGTTGTAATCGGGCGAGTTTCTACTTTCGGATGCAACAGAAATTACGCGGATTGGTCAATCCGTTCGCGAGATATGGCAGTTTGAAGGTAAGAAACGCTTGAGAAACTCAAAATTTTCGCAGTTCTGATGCACGAAACGAATAACTAGAACGGCCTAGGGGAAAAGTACGCATAGCGTTGTAATCGGGCGAGTTTCTACTTTCGGATGCAACAGAAATTACGCGGATTGGTCAATCCGTTCGCGAGATATGGCAGTTTGGAGGTAAGAAACGCTTGAGAAACTCAAAATTTTCGCAGTTCTGATGCACGAAACGAATAACTAGAACGGCCTAGGGGAAAAGTGCGCATACCGTTGTAATCGGGCGAGTTTCTACTTTCAGATGCAACAGAAATTTTGCGGATCGGTCAATCCGTTCGCGAGATATGGCAGTTTGGATGTATGAAACGCTTGAGAAAATCAAAATTTTCGCAGTTCTGATGCTCGAAACGAATAACTGGAACAGCCTAGGGGAAAACTACACACACCGTTGTAATCGGGCGAGTCTCTACTTTCAGATGCAATAGAAATTTTGCGGATTGATCAATCCGTTCGCGAGATATGGCAGTTTGGAGATAAGAAACGCTTGAGAAACTCAAAATTTTCGCAGTTCTGATGCTCGAGACGAGTGACTAGAACGGCCTAGGGGAGAAGTACGCATACCGTTGTAATCGGGCGAGTTTCTACTTTCAGATGCAACAGAAATTTTGCGGATCGGTCAATCCGTTTGCGAGATATGGCAGTTTGGATGTAAGAAACGCTTGAGAAACTCAAAATTTTCGCAGTCCTGATGCTCGAAACGAATAACTGGAACGGCCTAGGGGAAAACTACACATACCGTTGTAATCGGGCGAGTCTCTACTTTCAGATGCAACAGAAATTTTGCGGATTGGTCGATCCGTTCGCGAGATATGGGAGTTTGGATGTAAGAAACGATTGAGAAACTCAAAATTTTCGCAGTTCTGATGCTCGAAACGAATGACTAGAACGGCCTAGGGGAAAAGTACGCATACCGTTGTAATCGGGCGACTTTCTACTTTCAGATGCAACAGAAATTTTGCGGATTGGTCAATCCGTTCGCGAGATATGGCAGTTTGGAGGTAAGGAACGCTTGAGAAATTCAAAATTTTCGCAGTTCTGATGCTCGAAACGAGTAACTAGAACGGCCTAGGGGAAAAGTGGGCATACCGTTGTAATCGGGCGAGGTTCTACTTTCAGATGCAACAGAAATTTTGCGGATTGGTCAATCCGTTCGCGAGATATGGCAGTTTGGAAGTAAGAAACGCTTGAGAAACTCAAAATTTTCGCAGTTCTGATGCTCGAAACGAATAACAAGAACGACTAAGGGGAAAACTACACCTACCGTTGTAATCGGGTGAGATTCTACTTTCAGATGCAACGGAAATTTTGCGGATTGGTCAATCCGTTCGGGAGATGTGGCAGTTTGGAGGTCAGAAACGCTTGAGAAACTCAAAATTTTCGCAGTTCTGATGCACGAAACGAATAACTAGAACGGCCTAGGGGAAAAGTGCGCATACCGTTGTAATCGGGCGAGTTTCTACTTTCAGACACATCAGAAATTTTGCGGATTGGTCAATCCGTTTGCGAGATGTGGCAGTTTGGAGGTAAGAAACGCTTGAGAAACTCAAAATTTTCGCAGTTCTGATGCTCGAAACGAATAACTAGAACGGCCAAGGGGAAAAGTACCCATGCCGATGTAATCGGGCGAGTTTCTACTTTCAGATGCAACAGAAATTTTGCGGATTGGTCGATCCGTTCGCGAGATATGGCAGTTTGGAAGTAAGGAACGCTTGAGAAACTCAAAATTTTCGCAGTTCTGATGCTCGAAACGAGTAACTAGAACGGCCTAGGGGAAAAGTGCGCATACCGTTGTAATCGGGCGAGTTTCTGCTTTCAGATGCAACAGAAATTTTGCGGATTTGTCAATCCGTTCGCGAGATATGGCAGTTTGGAGGTAAGAAACGCTTGAGAAACTCAAAATTTTCGCAGTTCTGATGCTCGAAACGAATAACTAGAACGGCCTAGGGGAAAACTACACCTACCGTTGTAATCGGACGTGTTTCTACATTCAGATGCAACAGAAATTTTGCGGATTGGTCAATCCGTTCGCGAGATATGGCAGTTTGGAGGTAAGGAACGCTTGAGAAACTCAAAATTTTCCCAGTTCTGATGCTCGAAACGAAGAACTAGAACGGCGTAGGGGAAAACTACACCTACCGTTGTAATCGGGCGAGTTTCTACTTTCAGATGCAACAGAAATTTTGCGGATTGATCAATCCGTTCGCGAGATATGGCAGTTTGGAGATAAGAAACGCTTGAGAAACTCAACATTTTCGCAGTTCTGATGCTCGAAACGAGTAACTAGAACGGCTTAGGGGAAAAGTACGCATAGCGTTGTAATCGGGCGAGTTTCTACTTTCGGATGCAACAGAAATTACGCGGATTGGTCAATCCGTTCGCGAGATATGGCAGTTTGGAGGTAAGAAACGCTTGAGAAACTCAAAATTTTCGCAGTTCTGATGCACGAAACGAATAACTAGAACGGCCTAGGGGAAAAGTACGCATAGCGTTGTAATCGGGCGAGTTTCTACTTTCGGATGCAACAGAAATTACGCGGATTGGTCAATCCGTTCGCGAGATATGGCAGTTTGGAGGTAAGAAACGCTTGAGAAACTCAAAATTTTCGCAGTTCTGATGCACGAAACGAATAACTAGAACGGCCTAGGGGAAAAGTGCGCATACCGTTGTAATCGGGCGAGTTTCTACTTTCAGATGCAACAGAAATTTTGCGGATCGGTCAATCCGTTCGCGAGATATGGCAGTTTGGATGTATGAAACGCTTGAGAAAATCAAAATTTTCGCAGTTCTGATGCTCGAAACGAATAACTGGAACAGCCTAGGGGAAAACTACACATACCGTTGTAATCGGGCGAGTCTCTACTTTCAGATGCAACAGAAATTTTGCGGATTGGTCAATCCGTTCGCGAGATATGGCAGTTTGGAGGTAAGAAACGCTTGCGAAACTCAAAATTTTCGCAGTTCTGATGCTCGAAACGAATAACTAGGACGGCCTAGGGGAAAAGTGCGAACACCGTTGTAATCGGGCGAGTTTCTACTTTCAGATGCAACAGAAATTTTGCGGATTGATCAATCCGTTCGCGAGATATGGCAGTTTGGAGATAAGAAACGCTTCAGAAACTCAAAATTTTCGCAGTTCTGATGCTCGAAACGAATAACTAGAACGGCCCAGGGGAAAAGTGCGCATACCGTTGTAATCGGGCGAGTTTCTACTTTCAGTTGCAACAGAAATTATGCGGATTGGTCAATCCGTTCGCGAGATATGGCAGTGTGGAGATAAGAAACGCTTGAGAAACTAAAAATTTTCGCAGTTCTGATGCTCGAAACGAATAACTGGAACGGCCTAGGGGAAAACTACACATACCGTTGTAATCGGGCGTGTCTCTACTTTCAGATGCAACAGAAATTTTGCGGATTGGTCAATCCGTTCGCGAGATATGGCAGTTTGGAGGTAAGAAACGCTTCAGAAACTCAAAATTTTCGCAGTTCTGATGCTCGAAACGAATAACTAGAACGGCCCAGGGGAAAAGTGCGCATACCGTTGTAATCGGGCGAGTTTCTACTTTCAGATGCAACAGAAATTTTGCGGATCTGTCAATCCGTTCGCGAGATATGGCAGTTTGGAGATAAGAAACGCTTGAGAAACTCAACATTTTCGCAGTTCTGATGCTCGAAACGAGTAACTAGAACGGCTTAGGGGAAAAGTACGCATAGCGTTGTAATCGGGCGAGTTTCTACTTTCGGATGCAACAGAAATTACGCGGATTGGTCAATCCGTTCGCGAGATATGGCAGTTTGGAGGTAAGAAACGCTTGAGAAACTCAAAATTTTCGCAGTTCTGATGCACGAAACGAATAACTAGAACGGCCTAGGGGAAAAGTACGCATAGCGTTGTAATCGGGCGAGTTTCTACTTTCGGATGCAACAGAAATTACGCGGATTGGTCAATCCGTTCGCGAGATATGGCAGTTTGGAGGTAAGAAACGCTTGAGAAACTCAAAATTTTCGCAGTTCTGATGCACGAAACGAATAACTAGAACGGCCTAGGGGAAAAGTGCGCATACCGTTGTAATCGGGCGAGTTTCTACTTTCAGATGCAACAGAAATTTTGCGGATCGGTCAATCCGTTCGCGAGATATGGCAGTTTGGATGTATGAAACGCTTGAGAAAATCAAAATTTTCGCAGTTCTGATGCTCGAAACGAATAACTGGAACAGCCTAGGGGAAAACTACACATACCGTTGTAATCGGGCGAGTCTCTACTTTCAGATGCAACAGAAATTTTGCGGATTGGTCAATCCGTTCGCGAGATATGGCAGTTTGGAGGTAAGAAACGCTTGCGAAACTCAAAATTTTCGCAGTTCTGATGCTCGAAACGAATAACTAGGACGGCCTAGGGGAAAAGTGCGAATACCGTTGTAATCGGGCGAGTTTCTACTTTCAGATGCAACAGAAATTTTGCGGATTGATCAATCCGTTCGCGAGATATGGCAGTTTGGAGATAAGAAACGCTTTAGAAACTCAACATTTTCGCAGTTCTGATGCTCGAAACGAATAACTAGAACGGCCCAGGGGAAAAGTGCGCATACCGTTGTAATCGGGCGAGTTTCTACTTTCAGATGCAACAGAAATTTTGCGGATTGGTCGATCCGTTCGCGAGATATGGCAGTTTGGAAGTAAGGAACGCTTGAGAAACTCAAAATTTTCGCAGTTCTGATGCTCGAAACGAGTAACTAGAACGGCCTAGGGGAAAAGTGCGCATACCGTTGTAATCGGGCGAGTTTCTGCTTTCAGATGCAACAGAAATTTTGCGGATTTGTCAATCCGTTCGCGAGATATGGCAGTTTGGAGGTAAGAAACGCTTGAGAAACTCAAAATTTTCGCAGTTCTGATGCTCGAAACGAATAACTAGAACGGCCTAGGGGAAAACTACACCTACCGTTGTAATCGGACGTGTTTCTACATTCAGATGCAACAGAAATTTTGCGGATTGGTCAATCCGTTCGCGAGATATGGCAGTTTGGAGGTAAGGAACGCTTGAGAAACTCAAAATTTTCCCAGTTCTGATGCTCGAAACGAAGAACTAGAACGGCGTAGGGGAAAACTACACCTACCGTTGTAATCGGGCGAGTTTCTACTTTCAGATGCAACAGAAATTTTGCGGATTGATCAATCCGTTCGCGAGATATGGCAGTTTGGAGATAAGAAACGCTTGAGAAACTCAACATTTTCGCAGTTCTGATGCTCGAAACGAGTAACTAGAACGGCTTAGGGGAAAAGTACGCATAGCGTTGTAATCGGGCGAGTTTCTACTTTCGGATGCAACAGAAATTACGCGGATTGGTCAATCCGTTCGCGAGATATGGCAGTTTGGAGGTAAGAAACGCTTGAGAAACTCAAAATTTTCGCAGTTCTGATGCACGAAACGAATAACTAGAACGGCCTAGGGGAAAAGTACGCATAGCGTTGTAATCGGGCGAGTTTCTACTTTCGGATGCAACAGAAATTACGCGGATTGGTCAATCCGTTCGCGAGATATGGCAGTTTGGAGGTAAGAAACGCTTGAGAAACTCAAAATTTTCGCAGTTCTGATGCACGAAACGAATAACTAGAACGGCCTAGGGGAAAAGTGCGCATACCGTTGTAATCGGGCGAGTTTCTACTTTCAGATGCAACAGAAATTTTGCGGATCGGTCAATCCGTTCGCGAGATATGGCAGTTTGGATGTATGAAACGCTTGAGAAAATCAAAATTTTCGCAGTTCTGATGCTCGAAACGAATAACTGGAACAGCCTAGGGGAAAACTACACATACCGTTGTAATCGGGCGAGTCTCTACTTTCAGATGCAACAGAAATTTTGCGGATTGGTCAATCCGTTCGCGAGATATGGCAGTTTGGAGGTAAGAAACGCTTGCGAAACTCAAAATTTTCGCAGTTCTGATGCTCGAAACGAATAACTAGGACGGCCTAGGGGAAAAGTGCGAACACCGTTGTAATCGGGCGAGTTTCTACTTTCAGATGCAACAGAAATTTTGCGGATTGATCAATCCGTTCGCGAGATATGGCAGTTTGGAGATAAGAAACGCTTTAGAAACTCAAAATTTTCGCAGTTCTGATGCTCGAAACGAATAACTAGAACGGCCCAGGGGAAAAGTGCGCATACCGTTGTAATCGGGCGAGTTTCTACTTTCAGATGCAACAGAAATTATGCGGATTGGTCAATCCGTTCGCGAGATATGGCAGTGTGGAGATAAGAAACGCTTGAGAAACTAAAAATTTTCGCAGTTCTGATGCTCGAAACGAATAACTGGAACGGCCTAGGGGAAAACTACACATACCGTTGTAATCGGGCGTGTCTCTACTTTCAGATGCAACAGAAATTTTGCGGATTGGTCAATCCGTTCGCGAGATGTGGCTGTTTGGAGGTAAGAAACGCTTGAGAAACTCAAAATTTTCGCAGTTCTGATGCTCGAAACGAATAACTAGAACGGCCTAGGGGAAAAGTGCGCATACCGTTGTAATCGGGCGAGTTTCTACTTTCAGATGCAACAGAAATTTTGCGGATCGGTCAATCCGTTCGCGAGATATGGCAGTTTGGAGATAAGAAACGCTTGAGAAACTCAACATTTTCGCAGTTCTGATGCTCGAAACGAGTAACTAGAACGGCTTAGGGGAAAAGTACGCATAGCGTTGTAATCGGGCGAGTTTCTACTTTCGGATGCAACAGAAATTACGCGGATTGGTCAATCCGTTCGCGAGATATGGCAGTTTGGAGGTAAGAAACGCTTGAGAAACTCAAAATTTTCGCAGTTCTGATGCACGAAACGAATAACTAGAACGGCCTAGGGGAAAAGTACGCATAGCGTTGTAATCGGGCGAGTTTCTACTTTCGGATGCAACAGAAATTACGCGGATTGGTCAATCCGTTCGCGAGATATGGCAGTTTGGAGGTAAGAAACGCTTGAGAAACTCAAAATTTTCGCAGTTCTGATGCACGAAACGAATAACTAGAACGGCCTAGGGGAAAAGTGCGCATACCGTTGTAATCGGGCGAGTTTCTACTTTCAGATGCAACAGAAATTTTGCGGATCGGTCAATCCGTTCGCGAGATATGGCAGTTTGGATGTATGAAACGCTTGAGAAAATCAAAATTTTCGCAGTTCTGATGCTCGAAACGAATAACTGGAACAGCCTAGGGGAAAACTACACATACCGTTGTAATCGGGCGAGTCTCTACTTTCAGATGCAACAGAAATTTTGCGGATTGGTCAATCCGTTCGCGAGATATGGCAGTTTGGAGGTAAGAAACGCTTGCGAAACTCAAAATTTTCGCAGTTCTGATGCTCGAAACGAATAACTAGGACGGCCTAGGGGAAAAGTGCGAATACCGTTGTAATCGGGCGAGTTTCTACTTTCAGATGCAACAGAAATTTTGCGGATTGATCAATCCGTTCGCGAGATATGGCAGTTTGGAGATAAGAAACGCTTTAGAAACTCAACATTTTCGCAGTTCTGATGCTCGAAACGAATAACTAGAACGGCCCAGGGGAAAAGTGCGCATACCGTTGTAATCGGGCGAGTTTCTACTTTCAGATGCAACAGAAATTATGCGGATTGGTCAATCCGTTCGCGAGATACGGCAGTGTGGAGATAAGAAACGCTTGAGAAACTAAAAATTTTCGCAGTTCTGATGCTCGAAACGAATAACTGGAACGGCCTAGGGGAAAACTACACATACCGTTGTAATCGGGCGAGTTTCTACTTTCAGATGCAACAGAAATTTTGCGGATCGGTCAATCCGTTCGCGAGATATGGCAGTTTGGAGGTCAGAAACGCTTGAGGAACTCAAAATTTTCGCAGTTCTGATGCTCGAAACGAATAACTAGAACGGCCTAGGGGAAAAGTGAGCATACCGTTGTAATCGGGCGAGTTTCTACTTTCAGATGCAACAGAAATTTTGCGGATCGGTCAATCCGTTTGCGAGATATGGCAGTTTGGATGTAAGAAACGCTTGAGAAACTCAAAATTTTCGCAGTCCTGATGCTCGAAACGAATAACTGGAACGGCCTAGGGGAAAACTACACATACCGTTGTAATCGGGCGAGTCTCTACTTTCAGATGCAACAGAAATTTTGCGGATTGGTCGATCCGTTCGCGAGATATGGGAGTTTGGATGTAAGAAACGATTGAGAAACTCAAAATTTTCGCAGTTCTGATGCTCGAAACGAATGACTAGAACGGCCTAGGGGAAAAGTACGCATACCGTTGTAATCGGGCGACTTTCTACTTTCAGATGCAACAGAAATTTTGCGGATTGGTCAATCCGTTCGCGAGATATGGCAGTTTGGAGGTAAGGAACGCTTGAGAAACTCAAAATTTTCGCAGTTCTGATGCTCGAAACGAGTAACTAGAACGGCCTAGGGGAAAAGTGGGCATACCGTTGTAATCGGGCGAGGTTCTACTTTCAGATGCAACAGAAATTTTGCGGATTGGTCAATCCGTTCGCGAGATATGGCAGTTTGGAAGTAAGAAACGCTTGAGAAACTCAAAATTTTCGCAGTTCTGATGCTCGAAACGAATAACAAGAACGACTAAGGGGAAAACTACACCTACCGTTGTAATCGGGTGAGATTCTACTTTCAGATGCAACAGAAATTTTGCGGATTGGTCAATCCGTTCGGGAGATGTGGCAGTTTGGAGGTCAGAAACGCTTGAGAAACTCAAAATTTTCGCAGTTCTGATGCACGAAACGAATAACTAGAACGGCCTAGGGGAAAAGTGCGCATACCGTTGTAATCGGGCGAGTTTCTACTTTCAGACACATCAGAAATTTTGCGGATTGGTCAATCCGTTTGCGAGATGTGGCAGTTTGGAGGTAAGAAACGCTTGAGAAACTCAAAATTTTCGCAGTTCTGATGCTCGAAACGAATAACTAGAACGGCCAAGGGGAAAAGTACCCATGCCGATGTAATCGGGCGAGTTTCTACTTTCAGATGCAACAGAAATTTTGCGGATTGGTCGATCCGTTCGCGAGATATGGCAGTTTGGAAGTAAGGAACGCTTGAGAAACTCAAAATTTTCGCAGTTCTGATGCTCGAAACGAGTAACTAGAACGGCCTAGGGGAAAAGTGCGCATACCGTTGTAATCGGGCGAGTTTCTGCTTTCAGATGCAACAGAAATTTTGCGGATTTGTCAATCCGTTCGCGAGATATGGCAGTTTGGAGGTAAGAAACGCTTGAGAAACTCAAAATTTTCGCAGTTCTGATGCTCGAAACGAATAACTAGAACGGCCTAGGGGAAAACTACACCTACCGTTGTAATCGGACGTGTTTCTACATTCAGATGCAACAGAAATTTTGCGGATTGGTCAATCCGTTCGCGAGATATGGCAGTTTGGAGGTAAGGAACGCTTGAGAAACTCAAAATTTTCCCAGTTCTGATGCTCGAAACGAAGAACTAGAACGGCGTAGGGGAAAACTACACCTACCGTTGTAATCGGGCGAGTTTCTACTTTCAGATGCAACAGAAATTTTGCGGATTGATCAATCCGTTCGCGAGATATGGCAGTTTGGAGATAAGAAACGCTTGAGAAACTCAACATTTTCGCAGTTCTGATGCTCGAAACGAGTAACTAGAACGGCTTAGGGGAAAAGTACGCATAGCGTTGTAATCGGGCGAGTTTCTACTTTCGGATGCAACAGAAATTACGCGGATTGGTCAATCCGTTCGCGAGATATGGCAGTTTGGAGGTAAGAAACGCTAGAGAAACTCAAAATTTTCGCAGTTCTGATGCACGAAACGAATAACTAGAACGGCCTAGGGGAAAAGTACGCATAGCGTTGTAATCGGGCGAGTTTCTACTTTCGGATGCAACAGAAATTACGCGGATTGGTCAATCCGTTCGCGAGATATGGCAGTTTGGATGTAAGAAACGCTTGAGAAACTCAAAATTTTCGCAGTTCTGATGCACGAAACGAATAACTAGAACGGCCTAGGGGAAAAGTGCGCATACCGTTGTAATCGGGCGAGTTTCTACTTTCAGATGCAACAGAAATTTTGCGGATCGGTCAATCCGTTCGCGAGATATGGCAGTTTGGATGTATGAAACGCTTGAGAAAATCAAAATTTTCGCAGTTCTGATGCTCGAAACGAATAACTGGAACAGCCTAGGGGAAAACTACACATACCGTTGTAATCGGGCGAGTCTCTACTTTCAGATGCAACAGAAATTTTGCGGATTGGTCAATCCGTTCGCGAGATATGGCAGTTTGGAGGTAAGAAACGCTTGCGAAACTCAAAATTTTCGCAGTTCTGATGCTCGAAACGAATAACTAGGACGGCCTAGGGGAAAAGTGCGAACACCGTTGTAATCGGGCGAGTTTCTACTTTCAGATGCAACAGAAATTTTGCGGATTGATCAATCCGTTCGCGAGATATGGCAGTTTGGAGATAAGAAACGCTTTAGAAACTCAAAATTTTCGCAGTTCTGATGCTCGAAACGAATAACTAGAACGGCCCAGGGGAAAAGTGCGCATACCGTTGTAATCGGGCGAGTTTCTACTTTCAGATGCAACAGAAATTATGCGGATTGGTCAATCCGTTCGCGAGATATGGCAGTGTGGAGATAAGAAACGCTTGAGAAACTAAAAATTTTCGCAGTTCTGATGCTCGAAACGAATAACTGGAACGGCCTAGGGGAAAACTACACATACCGTTGTAATCGGGCGTGTCTCTACTTTCAGATGCAACAGAAATTTTGCGGATTGGTCAATCCGTTCGCGAGATGTGGCTGTTTGGAGGTAAGAAACGCTTGAGAAACTCAAAATTTTCGCAGTTCTGATGCTCGAAACGAATAACTAGAACGGCCTAGGGGAAAAGTGCGCATACCGTTGTAATCGGGCGAGTTTCTACTTTCAGATGCAACAGAAATTTTGCGGATCGGTCAATCCGTTCGCGAGATATGGCAGTTTGGAGATAAGAAACGCTTGAGAAACTCAACATTTTCGCAGTTCTGATGCTCGAAACGAGTAACTAGAACGGCTTAGGGGAAAAGTACGCATAGCGTTGTAAGCGGGCGAGTTTCTACTTTCGGATGCAACAGAAATTACGCGGATTGGTCAATCCGTTCGCGAGATATGGCAGTTTGGAGGTAAGAAACGCTTGAGAAACTCAAAATTTTCGCAGTTCTGATGCACGAAACGAATAACTAGAACGGCCTAGGGGAAAAGTACGCATAGCGTTGTAATCGGGCGAGTTTCTACTTTCGGATGCAACAGAAATTACGCGGATTGGTCAATCCGTTCGCGAGATATGGCAGTTTGGAGGTAAGAAACGCTTGAGAAACTCAAAATTTTCGCAGTTCTGATGCACGAAACGAATAACTAGAACGGCCTAGGGGAAAAGTGCGCATACCGTTGTAATCGGGCGAGTTTCTACTTTCAGATGCAACAGAAATTTTGCGGATCGGTCAATCCGTTCGCGAGATATGGCAGTTTGGATGTATGAAACGCTTGAGAAAATCAAAATTTTCGCAGTTCTGATGCTCGAAACGAATAACTGGAACAGCCTAGGGGAAAACTACACATACCGTTGTAATCGGGCGAGTCTCTACTTTCAGATGCAACAGAAATTTTGCGGATTGGTCAATCCGTTCGCGAGATATGGCAGTTTGGAGGTAAGAAACGCTTGCGAAACTTAAAATTTTCGCAGTTCTGATGCTCGAAACGAATAACTAGGACGGCCTAGGGGAAAAGTGCGAATACCGTTGTAATCGGGCGAGTTTCTACTTTCAGATGCAACAGAAATTTTGCGGATTGATCAATCCGTTCGCGAGATATGGCAGTTTGGAGATAAGAAACGCTTGAGAAACTCAAAATTTTCGCAGTTCTGATGCTCGAAACGAGTAACTAGAACGGCTTAGGGAAAAAGTACGCATACCGTTGTAATCGGGCGAGTTTCTACTTTCAGACACAACAGAAATTTTGCGGATCGGTCAATCCGTTTGCGAGATGTGGCAGTTTGGAGGTAAGAAACGCTTGAGAAACTCAAAATTTTCGCAGTTCTGATGCTCGAAACGAATAACTAGAACGGCCTAGGGGAAAAGTACCCATACCGATGTAATCGGGCGAGTTTCTACTTTCAGATGCAACAGAAATTTTGCGGATTGGTCAATCCGGTCGCGAGATCTGGCAGCTTGGAGGTAACAAACGCTTGAGAAACTCAAAATTTTCGCAGTTCTGATGCTCGAAACGAATGACTAGAACGGCCTAGGGGAGAAGGACGCATACCGTTGTAATCGGTCGAGTTTCTACTTTCAGATGCAACAGAAATTATGCGGATTGGTCAATCCGTTCGCGAGACATGGCCGTTTGGATGTAAGAAACGCTTGAGAAACTCAAAATTTTCGCAGTTCTGATGCTCGAAACGAATGACTAGAACGGCCTACGGGAAAAGTGCGCATACCGTTGTAATCGGGCGAGTTTCTGCTTTCAGATGCAACAGAAACTTTGCGGATTTGTCAATCCGTTCGCGAGATATGGCAGTTTGGAGGTAAGAAACGCTTGAGAAACTCAAAATTTTCGCAGTTCTGATGCTCCAAACGAATAACTAGAACGGCCTAGAGGAAAACTACACCTACCGTAGTAATCGGACGTGTTTCTACATTCAGATGCAACAGAAATTTTGCGGATCGGTCAATCCGTTCGCGAGATATGGCAGTTTGGAGGTCAGAAACGCTTGAGGAACTCAAAATTTTCGCAGTTCTGATGCTCGAAACGAATAACTAGAACGGCCTAGGGGAAAAGTGCGCATACCGTTGTAATCGGGCGAGTTTCTACTTTCAGATGCAACAGAAATTTTGCGGATCGGTCAATCCGTTCGCGAGATATGGCAGTTTGAATGTAAGAAACGCTTGAGAAACTCAAAATTTTCGCAGTTCTGATGCTCGAAACGAATAACCAGAACGACCTAGGGGAAAACTACACCTACCGTTGTAATCGGGCGAGATGCTACTTTCAGATGCAACAGAAATTTTGCGGATCGGTCAATCCGTTCGCGAGATATGGCAGTTTGGAGGTCAGAAACGCTTGAGGAACTCAAAATTTTCGCAGTTCTGATGCTCGAAACGAATAACTAGAACGGCCTAGGGGAAAACTACACATACCGTTGTAATCGGGCGAGTCTCTACTTTCAGATGCAACAGAAATTTTGAGGATTGGTGAATCCGTTCGCGAGATATGGCAGTTTGAATGTAAGAACCGCTTGAGAAACTCAAAATTTTCGCAGTTCTGATGCTCGAAACGAATAACCAGAACGACCTAGGGGAAAACTACACCTACCGTTGTAATCGGGCGAGATGCTACTTTCAGATGCAACAGAAATTTTGCGGATTGGTCAATCCGTTCGCGAGATATGGCAGTTTGGAGGTCAGAAACGCTTGAGAAACTCAAAATTTTCGCAGTTCTGATGCTCGAAACGAATAACTAGAACGGCCTAGGGGAAAAGTGCGCATACCGTTGTAATCGGGCGAGTTTCTACTTTCAGATGCAACAGAAATTTTGCGGATTGATCAATCCGTTCGCGAGATATGGCAGTTTGGAGATAAGAAACGCTTTAGAAACTCAAAATTTTCGCAGTTCTGATGCTCGAAACAAATAACTAGAAAGGCCCAGGGGAAAAGTGCGCATACCGTTGTAATCGGGCGAGTTTCTACTTTCAGATGCAACAGAAATTATGCGGATTGGTCAATCCGTTCGCGAGATATGGCAGTTTGGAGATAAGAAACGCTTTAGAAACTCAAAATTTTCGCAGTTCTGATGCTCGAAACGAATGACTAGGACGGCCTAGGGGAGAAGGACGCATACCGTTGTAATCGGGCGAGTTTCTACTTTCAGATGCAACAGAAATTTTTCGGATTGGTCAATCCGTTCGCGAGATATGGCAGTTTGGAAGTAAGAAACGCTTGAGAAACTCAAAATTTTCGCAGTTCTGATGCTCGAAACGAATAACAAGAACGACCTAGGGGAAAACTACACCTACCGTTGTAATCGGGTGAGATTCTACTTTCAGATGCAACAGAAATTTTGCGGATTGGTCAATCCGTTCGGGAGATGTGGCAGTTTGGAGGTCAGAAACGCTTGAGAAACTCAAAATTTTCGCAGTTCTGATGCTCGAAACGAATAACTAGAACGGCCTAGGGGAAAAGTGCGCATACCGTTGTAATCGGGCGAGTTTCTACTTTCAGATGCAACAGAAATTTTGCGGATTGATCAATCCGTTCGCGAGATATGGCAGTTTGGAGATAAGAAACGCTTGAGAAACTCAAAATTTTCGCAGTTCTGATGCTCGAAACGAGTAACTAGAACGGCTTAGGGAAAAAGTACGCATACCGTTGTAATCGGGCGAGTTTCTACTTTCAGACACAACAGAAATTTTGCGGATTGGTCAATCCGTTTGCGAGATGTGGCAGTTTGGAGGTAAGAAACGCTTGAGAAACTCAAAATTTTCGCAGTTCTGATGCTCGAAACGAATAACTAGAACGGCCTAGGGGAAAAGTATCCATACCGATGTAATCGGGCGAGTTTCTACTTTCAGATGCAACAGAAATTTTGCGGATTGGTCAATCCGGTCGCGAGATCTGGCAGCTTGGAGGTAACAAACGCTTGAGAAACTCAAAATTTTCGCAGTTCTGATGCTCGAAACGAATGACTAGAACGGCCTAGGGGAGAAGGACGCATACCGTTGTAATCGGGCGAGTTTCTACTTTCAGATGCAACAGAAATTATGCGGATTGGTCAATCCGTTCGCGAGACATGGCCGTTTGGATGTAAGAAACGCTTGAGAAACTCAAAATTTTCGCAGTTCTGATGCTCGAAACGAATGACTAGAACGGCCTACGGGAAAAGTGCGCATACCGTTGTAATCGGGCGAGTTTCTGCTTTCAGATGCAACAGAAACTTTGCGGATTTGTCAATCCGTTCGCGAGGTATGGCAGTTTGGAGGTAAGAAACGCTTGAGAAACTCAAAATTTTCGCAGTTCTGATGCTCCAAACGAATAACTAGAACGGCCTAGAGGAAAACTACACCTACCGTAGTAATCGGACGTGTTTCTACATTCAGATGCAACAGAAATTTTGCGGATCGGTCAATCCGTTCGCGAGATATGGCAGTTTGGAGGTCAGAAACGCTTTAGAAACTCAAAATTTTCGCAGTTCTGATCCTCGAAACGAATAACTAGAACGGCCTAGGGGAAAAGTACCCATACCGATGTAATCGGGCGAGTTTCTACTTTCAGATGCAACAGAAATTTTGCGGATTGGCCAATCCGGTCGCGAGATCTGGCAGTTTGGAGGTAACAAACGCTTGAGAAACTCAAAATTTTCGCAGTTCTGATGCTCGAAACGAATGGCTAGAACGGCCTAGGGGAGAAGGACGCATACCGTTGTAATCGGGCGAGATTCTACTTTCAGATGCAACAGAAATTTTGCGGATTGGTCAATCCGTTCGCGAGATATGGCAGTTTGGAAGTAAGAAACGCTTGAGAAACTCAAAATTTTCGCAGTTCTGATGCTCGAAACGAATAACAAGAACGACCTAGGGGAAAACTACACTTACCGTTGTAATCGGGTGAGATTCTACTTTCAGATGCAACAGAAATTTTGCGGATTGGTCAACCCGTTCGGGAGATGTGGCAGTTTGGAGGTCAGAAACGCTTGAGAAACTCAAAATTTTCGCAGTTCTGATGCTCGAAACGAATAACAAGAACGGCCTAGGGGAAAAGTGCGCATACCGTTGTAATCGGGCGAGTTTCTACTTTCAGACACAACAGAAATTTTGCGGATTGGTCAATCCGTTTGCGAGATGTGGCAGTTTGGAGGTAAGAAACGCTTGAGAAACTCAAAATTTTCGCAGTTCTGATGCTAGAAACGAATAACTAGAACGGCCTACGGGAAAAGTACACATACCGATGTAATCGGGCGAGTTTCTACTTTCAGATGCAACAGAAATTTTGCGGATTGGTCGATCCGTTCGCGAGATATGGCAGTTTGGAAGTAAGAAACGCTTGAGAAACTCAAAATTTTCGCAGTTCTGATGCACGAAACGAATAACTAGAACGGCCTAGGGGAAAAGTGCGCACACCGTTGTAATCGGGCGAGTTTCTACTTTCAGATGCAACAGAAATTATGCGGATTGGTCAATCCGTTCGCGAGACATGGCCGTTTGGATGTAAGAAACGCTTGAGAAACTCAAAATTTTCGCAGTTCTGATGCTCGAAACGAATGACTAGAACGGCCTACGGGAAAAGTGCGCATACCGTTGTAATCGGGCGAGTTTCTGCTTTCAGATGCAACAGAAACTTTGCGGATTTGTCAATCCGTTCGCGAGATATGGCAGTTTGGAGGTAAGAAACGCTTGAGAAACTCAAAATTTTCGCAGTTCTGATGCTCCAAACGAATAACTAGAACGGCCTAGGGGAAAAGTGCGCATACCGTTGTAATCGGGCGAGTTTCTACTTTCAGATGCAACCGAAATTTTGCGGATTGATCAATCCGTTCGCGAGATATGGCAGTTTGGAGATAAGAAACGCTTGAGAAACTCAAAATTTTCGCAGTTCTGATGCTCGAAACGAGTAACTAGAACGGCCTAGGGGAAAAGTACGCATAGCGTTGTAATCGGGCGAGTTTCTACTTTCAGATGCAACAGAAACTTTGCGGATTTGTCAATCCGTTCGCGAGATATGGCAGTTTGGAGGTAAGAAACGCTTGAGAAACTCAAAATTTTCGCAGTTCTGATGCTCCAAACGAATAACTAGAACGGCCTAGAGGAAAACTACACCTACCGTAGTAATCGGACGTGTTTCTTCATTCAGATGCAACAGAAATTTTGCGGATTGGTCAATCCGTTCGCGAGATATGGCAGTTTGGAGGTAAGGAACGCTTGAGAAACTCAAAATTTTCCCAGTTCTGATGCTCGAAACGAAGAACTAGAACGGCGTAGGGGAAAACTACACCTACCGTTGTAATCGGGCGAGTTTCTACTTTCAGATGCAACAGAAATTTTGCGGATTGATCAATCCGTTCGCGAGATATGGCAGTTTGGAGATAAGAAACGCTTGAGAAACTCAAAATTTTCGCAGTTCTGATGCACGAAACGAATAACTAGAACGGCCTAGGGGAAAACTACACATACCGTTGTAATCAGGCGAGTCTCTACTTTCAGATGCAACAGAAATTTTGCGGATTGGTCAATCCGTTCGCGAGATATGGAAGATTGGAGGTAAGAAACGCTTGCGAAACTCAAAATTTTCGCAGTTCTGATGCTCGAAACGAATAACTAGAACGGCCTAGGGGAAAAGTGCGCATACCGTTGTAATCAGGCGAGTTTCTACTTTCAGATGCAACAGAAATTTTGCGGATTGATCAATCCGTTCGCGAGATATGGCAGTTTGGAGATAAGAAACGCTTGAGAAACTAAAAATTTTCGCAGTTCTGATGCTCGAAACGAATAACTGGAACGGCCTAGGGGAAAACTACACATACCGTTGTAATCGGGCGTGTCTCTACTTTCAGATGCAACAGAAATTTTGCGGATTGGTCAATCCGTTCGCGAGATGTGGCTGTTTGGAGGTAAGAAACGCTTGAGAAACTCAAAATTTTCGCAGTTCTGATGCTCGAAACGAATAACTAGAACGGCGTAGGGGAAAAGTACGCATACTGATGTAATCGGGCGAGTTTCTACTTTCAGATGCAACAGAAATTTTGTGGATTGTTCGATCCGTTCGCGAGATATGGCAGTTTGGAAGTAAGAAACGCTTGAAAAACTCAAAATTTTCGCAGTTCTGATGCTCGAAACGAATGACTAGAACGGCCTAGGGGAAAACTACACCTACCGTTGTAATCGGGCGAGTTTCTACTTTCAGATGCAACAGAAATTTTGCGGATTGATCAATCCGTTCGCGAGTTATGGCAGTTTGGAGATAAGAAACGCTTGAGAAACTCAAAATTTTCGCAGTTCTGATGCTCGAAACGAGTAACTAGAACGGCCTAGGGGAAAAGTACGCATAGCGTTGTAATCGGGCGAGTTTCTACTTTCAGATGCAACAGAAATTTTGCGGATTGGTTAATCCGTTCGCGAGATATGGCAGTTTGGAGGTAAGAAACGCTTGAGAAACTCAAAATTTTCGCAGTTCTGATGCACGAAACGAATAACTAGAACGGCCTAGGGGAAAACTACACATACCGTTGTAATCGGGCGAGTCTCTACTTTCAGATGCAACAGAAATTTTGCGGATTGGTCAATCCGTTCGCGAGATATGGAAGATTGGAGGTAAGAAACGCTTGCGAAACTGAAAATTTTCGCAGTTCTGATGCTCGAAACGAATAACTAGAACGGCCTAGGGGAAAAGTGCGCATACCGTTGTAATCGGGCGAGTTTCTACTTTCAGATGCAACAGAAATTTTGCGGATTGATCAATCCGTTCGCGAGATATGGCAGTTTGGAGATAAGAAACGCTTGAGAAACTAAAAATTTTCGCAGTTCTGATGCTCGAAACGAATAACTGGAACGGCCTAGGGGAAAACTACACATACCGTTGTAATCGGGCGTGTCTCTACTTTCAGATGCAACAGAAATTTTGCGGATTGGTCAATCCGTTCGCGAGATGTGGCTGTTTGGAGGTAAGAAACGCTTGAGAAACTCAAAATTTTCGCAGTTCTGATGCTCGAAACGAATAACTAGAACGGCGTAGGGGAAAAGTACGCATACTGATGTAATCGGGCGAGTTTCTACTTTCAGATGCAACAGAAATTTTGTGGATTGTTCGATCCGTTCGCGAGATATGGCAGTTTGGAAGTAAGAAACGCTTGAGAAACTCAAAATTTTCGCAGTTCTGATGCTCGAAACGAATGACTAGAACGGCCTAGGGGAGAAGTGCGCATACCGTTGTAATCGGGCGAGTTTCTACTTTCAGATGCAACAGAAATTTTGCGGATTGATCAATCCGTTCGCGAGATATGGCAGTTTGGATATAAGAAACGCTTGAGAAACTCAAAATTTTCGCAGTTCTGATGCTCGAAACGAGTGACTAGGACGGCCTAGGGGAGAAGTACGCATACCGTTGTAATCGGGCGAGTTTCTACTTTCAGATGCAACAGAAATTTTGCGGATTGGTCAATCCGTTCGCGAGATATGGCAGTTGGAGGTAAGAAACGCTTGAGAAACTCAAAATTTTCGCAGTTCTGATGCTCGAAACGAGTAACTAGAACGGCCTAGGGGAAAAGTGCGCATACCGTTGTAATCGGGCGAGTTTCTACTTTCAGATGCAACAGAAATTATGCGGATTGGTCAATCCGTTCGCGAGATATGGCCGTTTGGATGTAAGAAACGCTTGAGAAACTCAAAATTTTCGCAGTTCTGATGCTCGAAACGAATGACTAGAACAGCCTACGGGAAAATTACACATACCGTTGTAATCGGGCGAGTCTCTACTTTCAGATGCAACAGAAATTTTGCGGATTGGTGAATCCGTTCGCGAGATATGGCAGTTTGGAGGTAAGAAACGCTTGAGAAATTCAAAATTTTCGCAGTTCTGATGCTCGAAACGAATAACAAGAACGACCTAGGGGAAAACTACACCTACCGTGGTAATCGGGCTAGATTCTACTTTCAGATGCAACAGAAATTTTGCGGATTGGTCAATCCATTCGCGAGATATGGCAGTTTGGAGGTCAGAAACGCTTGAGAAACTCAAAATGTTCGCAGTTCTGATGCTCGAAACGAATAACTAGAACGGCCTAGGGGAAAAGTGCGCATACCGTTGTAATCGGGCGAGTTTCTACTTTCAGATGCAACAGAAATTTTGCGGATCGATCAATCCGTTCGCGAGATATGGCAGTTTGGAGGTCAGAAACGCTTGAGAAACTCAAAATTTTCGCAGTTCTGATGCTCGAAACGAATGACTAGAACGGCCTAGGGGAGAAGTACGCAAACCGTTGTAATCGGGCGAGTTTCTACTTCCAGATGCAACAGAAATTATGCGGATTGGTCAATCCGTTCGCGAGATATGGCCGTTTGGATGTAAGAAACGCCTGAGAAACTCAAAATTTTCGCAGTTCTGATGCTCGAAACGAATGATTAGAACTGCCTACGGGAAAAGTGCGCATACCGTTGTAATCGGGCGAGTTTCTACTTTCAGATGCAACAGAAATTTTGCGGATTTGTCAATCCGTTCGCGAGATATGGCAGTTTGGATGTAAGAAACGCTTGAGAAACTCAAAATTTTCGCAGTTCTGATGCTCGAAACGAATAACTAGAACGGCCTAGGGGAAAAGTGCGCATACCGTTGTAATCGGGCGAGTTTCTACTTTCAGATGCAACAGAAATTTTGCGGATCGGTCAATCCGTTCGCGAGATATGGCAGTTTGGATGTAAGAAACGCTTGAGAAACTCAAAATTTTCGCAGTTCTGATGCTCGAAACGAATAACTGGAACGGCCTAGGGGAAAACTACACATACCGTTGTAATCGGGCGAGTCTCTACTTTCAGATGCAACAGAAATTTTGCGGATTGGTGAATCCGTTCGCGAGATATGGCAGTTTGGAGGTAAGAAACGCTTGAGAAACTCAAAATTTTCGCAGTTCTGATGCTCGAAACGAATAACAAGAACGACCTAGGGGAAAACTACACATACTGTTGTAATCGGGCGAGATTCTACTTTCAGATGCAACAGAAATTTTGCGGATTGGTCAATCCGTTCGCGAGATATGGCAGTTTTGAGATAAGAAACGCTTGAGAAACTCAAAATTTTCGCAGTTCTGATGCTCGAAACGAATGACTAGAACGGCCTAGGGGAGAAGTACCCAAACCGTTGTAATCGGGCGAGTTTCTACTTTCAGATGCAACAGAAATTATGCGGATTGGTCAATCCGTTCGCGAGATATGGCCGTTTGGATGTAAGAAACGCCTGAGAAACTCAAAATTTTCGCAGTTCTGATGCTCGAAACGAATGATTAGAACTGCCTACAGGAAAAGTGCGCATACCGTTGTAATCGGGCGAGTTTCTACTTTCAGATGCAACAGAAATTTTGCGGATTTGTCAATCCGTTCGCGAGATATGGCAGTTTGGATGTAAGAAACGCTTGAGAAACTCAAAATTTTCGCAGTTCTGATGCTCGAAACGAATAACTAGAACGGCCTAGGGGAAAACTACACCTACCGTTGTAATCGGACGTGTTTCTACATTCAGATGCAACAGAAATATTGCGGATTGGTCAATCCGTTCGCGAGATATGGCAGTTTGGAGGTAAGGAACGCTTGAGAAACTCAAAATTTTCACAGTTCTGATGCACGACACGAATAACTAGAACGGCCTAGGGGAAAAGTGCGCATACCGTTGTAATCGGGCGAGTTTCTACTTTCAGATGCAACAGAAATTTTGCGGATTTGTCAATCCGTTCGCGAGATATGGCAGTTTGGAGGTAAGAAACGCATGAAAAACTCAAAATTTTCGCAGTTCTGATGCTCGAAACGAATAACTAGAATGGCCTAGGGGAAAACTACACCTACCGTTGTAATCGGACGTGTTTCTACATTCAGATGCAACAGAAATTTTGCGGATTGGTCAATCCGTTCGCGAGATATGGCAGTGTGGAGGTAAGGAACGCTTGAGAAACTCAAAATTTTCCCAGTTCTGATGCTTGAAACGAAGAACTAGGACGGCGTAGGGGAAAACTACACCCACCGTTGTAATCGGGCGAGTTTCTACTTTCAGATGCAACAGAAATTTTGCGGATTGATCAATCCGTTCGCGAGATATGGCAGTTTGGAGGTCAGAAACGCTTGAGAAGCTCAAAATTTTCGCAGTTCTGATGCTCGAAACGAATAACAAGAACGGCCTAGGGGAAAAGTGCGCATGCCGTTGTAATCGGGCGAGTTTCTACTTTCAGATGCAACAGAAATTTTGCGGATCGGTCAATCCGTTCGCGAGATATGGCAGTTTGGAGGTCAGAAACGCTTGAGAAACTCAAAATTTTCGCAGTTCTGATGCTCGAAACGAATGACTAGAACGGCCTACGGGAAAAACTACACATACCGTTGTAATCGGGCGAGCCTCTACTTTCAGATGCAACAGAAATTTTGCGGATTGGTGAATCCGTTCGCGAGATATGGCAGTTTGGAGGTAAGAAACGCTTGAGAAATTCAAAATTTTCGCAGTTCTGATGCTCGAAACGAATAACAAGAACGACCTAGGGGAAAACTACACCTACCGTTGTAATCGGGCGAGATTCTACTTTCAGATGCAACAGAAATTTTGCGGATTGGTCAATCCATTCGCTAGATATGGCAGTTTGGAGGTCAGAAACGCTTGAGAAACTCAAAATTTTCGCAGTTCTGATGCTCGAAACGAATAACTAGAACGGCCTAGGGGAAAAGTGCGCATACCGTTGTAATCGGGCGAGTTTCTACTTTCAGATGCAACAGAAATTTTGCGGATCGGTCAATCCGTTCGCGAGATATGGCAGTTTGGATGTAAGAAACGCTTGAGAAACTCAAAATTTTCGCAGTTCTGATGCTCGAAACGAATAACTGGAACGGCCTAGGGGAAAACTACACCTACCGTTGTAATCGGACGTGTTTCTACATTCAGATGCAACAGAAATATTGCGGATTGGTCAATCCGTTCGCGAGATATGGCAGTTTGGAAGTAAGGAACGCTTGAGAAACTCAAAATTTTCACAGTTCTGATGCTCGAAACGAATAACTAGAACGGCGTAGGGGAAAACTACACCTACCGTTGTAATCGGGCGAGTTTCTACTTTCAGATGCAACAGAAATTTTGCGGATTGATCAATCCGTTCGCGAGATATGGCAGTTTGGAGATAAGAAACGCTTGAGAAACTCAAAATTTTCGCAGTTCTGATGCTCGAAACGAGTAACTAGAACGGCCTAGGGGAAAAGTACGCATAGCGTTGTAATCGGGCGAGTTTCTACTTTCAGATGCAACAGAAATTTTGCGTATTGGTCAATCCGTGCGCGAGATATGGCAGTTTGGACGTAAGAAACGCTTGAGAAACTCAAAATTTTCGCAGTTCTGATGCTCGACACGAATAACTAGAACGGCCTAGGGGGAAAGTGCGCATACCGTTGTAATCGGGCGAGTTTCTACTTTCAGATATAACAGAAATTTTGCGGATTTGTCAATCCGTTCGCGAGATATGGCAGTTTGGAGGTAAGAAACGCTTGAGAAACTCAAAATTTTCGCAGTTCTGATGCTCGAAATGAATAACTGGAACTGCCTAGGGGAAAACTACACATACCGTTGTAATCGGGCGAGTTTCTGCTTTCAGATGCAACAGAAATTTTGCGGATTGGTCAATCCGTTCGCGAGATATGGCAGTTTGGAGGTAAGAAACGCTTGAGAAACACAAAATTTTCGCAGTTCTGATGCTCGAAACGAATAACTGGAACGGCCTAGGGGAAAACTACACATACCGTTGTAATCGGGCGAGTTTCTACTTTCAGATGCAACAGAAATTTTGCGGATTGGTCAATCCGTTCGCGAGATATGGCAGTTTGGATGTAAGAAACGCTTGAGAAACTCAAAATTTTCGCAGTTCTGAAGCTCGACACGAATAACTAGAACGGCCTAGGGGAAAACTACACATACCCTTGTAATCGGGCAAGTTTCTGCTTTCAGATGCAACAGAAATTTTGCGGATTGGTCAATCCGTTCGCGAGATATGGCAGTTTGGAGGTAAGAAACGCTTGAGAAACTCAAAATTTTCGCAGTTCTGATGCTCGAAACGAATAACTAGAACGGCCTAGGGGAAAACTACACCTACCGTTGTAATCGGGCGAGTTTCTACTTTCAGATGCAACAGAAATTTTGCGGATGGATTAATCCGTTCGCGAGATATGGCAGTTTGGAGATAAGAAACGCTTGAGAAACTCAAAATTTTCGCAGTTCTGATGCTCGAAACGAGTAACTGAAACGGCCTAGGGGAAAAGCACACATACTGTTGTAATCGGGCGAGTTTCTACTTTCAGATGCAACAGAAATTTTGCGGATTGATCAATCCGTTCGCGAGATATGGCAGTTTGGAGATAAGAAACGCTTGAGAAACACAAAATTTTCGCAGTTCTGATGCTCGAAACGAGTAACTAGAACGGCCTAGGGGAAAAGTGCCCATACCGTTGTAATCGGGCGAGTTTCTGCTTTCAGATGCAATAGAAATTTTGCGGATTGGTCAATCCGTTCGCGAGATATGGCAGTTTGGAGGTAAGAAACGCTTGAGAAACTCAAAATTTGCGCAGTTCTGATGCTCGAAACGAATAACTAGAATGGCCTAGGGGAAAAGTTCGCATACCGTTGTAATCGGGCGAGTTTCTACTTTCAGAAGCAACAGAAATTTTGCGGATTGGTCAATCCGTTCGCGAGATATGGCAGTTTGGAGGTAAGAAACGCTTGAGAAACTCAAAATTTTCGCAGTTCTGATGCTCGAAATGAATAACTGGAACTGCCTAGGGGAAGACTACACATACCGTTGTAATCGGGCGAGTTTCTGCTTTCAGATGCAACAGAAATTTTGCGGATTGGTCAATCCGTTCGCGAGATATGGCAGTTTGGAGGTAAGAAACGCTTGAGAAACACAAAATTTTCGCAGTTCTGATGCTCGAAACGAATAACTGGAACGGCCTAGGGGAAAACTACACATACCGTTGTAATCGGGCGAGATTCTACTTTCAGATGCAACAGAAATTTTGCGGATTGGTCAATCCGTTCGCGAGATATGGCAGTTTGGATGTAAGAAACGCTTGAGAAACTCAAAATTTTCGCAGTTCTGAAGCTCGACACGAATAACTAGAACGGCCTAGGGGAAAAGTGCGCATACCGTTGTAATCGGGCGAGTTTATACTTTCAGAAGCAACAGAAATTTTGCGGATTGGTCAATCCGTTCGCGAGATATGGCAGTTTGGAGGTAAGAAACGCTTGAGAAACTCAAAATTTTCGCAGTTCTGATGCTCGAAATGAATAACTGGAACGGCCTAGGGGAAAACTACACATACCGTTGTAATCGGGCGAGTTTCTACTTTCAGATGCAACAGAAATTTTGCGGATTGGTCAATCCGTTCGCGAGATATGGCAGTTTGGATGTAAGAAACGCTTGAGAAACTCAAAATTTTCGCAGTTCTGAAGCTCGACACGAATAACTAGAACGGCCTAGGGGAAAAGTGCGCATACCGTTGTAATCGGGCGAGTTTATACTTTCAGAAGCAACAGAAATTTTGCGGATTGGTCAATCCGTTCGCGAGATATGGCAGTTTGGAGGTAAGAAACGCTTGAGAAACTCAAAATTTTCGCAGTTCTGATGCTCGAAATGAATAACTGGAACGGCCTAGGGGAAAACTACACATACCGTTGTAATCGGGCGAGTTTCTACTTTCAGATGCAACAGAAATTTTGCGGATTGGTCAATCCGTTCGCGAGATATGGCAGTTTGGAGGTAAGAAACGCTTGAGAAACTCAAAATTTTCGCAGTTCTGATGCTCGAAACGAATAACTAGAACGGCCTAGAGGAAAACTACACCTACCGTTGTAATCGGGCGAGTTTCTACTTTCAGATGCAACAGAAATTTTGCGGATTGGTCGATCCGTTCGCGAGATATGGCAGTTTGGAGATAAGAAACGCTTGAGAAACTCAAAATTTTCGCAGTTCTGATGCTCGAAACGAGTAACTAGAACGGCCTAGGGGAAAAGTACGCATAGCGTTGTAATCGGGCGAGTTTCTACTTTCAGATGCAACAGAAATTTTGCGAATTGGTCAATCCGTGCGCGAGATATGGTAGTTTGGACGTAAGAAACGCTTGAGAAACTCAAAATTTTCGCAGTTCTGATGCTCGACACGAATAACTAGAACGGCCTAGGGGAAAAGTGCGCATACCGTTGTAATCGGGCTAGTTTCTACTTTCAGATGCAACAGAAATTTTGCGGATTTGTCAATCCGTTCGCGAGATATGGCAGTTTGGAGGTAAGAAACGCTTGAGAAACTCAAAATTTTCGCAGTTCTGATGCTCGAAATGAATAACTGGAACTGCCTAGGGGAAAACTACACATACCGTTGTAATCGGGCGAGTTTCTGCTTTCAGATGCAACAGAAATTTTGCGGATTGGTCAATCCGTTCGCGAGATATGGCAGTTTGGAGGTAAGAAACGCTTGAGAAACACAAAATTTTCGCAGTTCTGATGCTCGAAACGAATAACTGGAACGGCCTAGGGGAAAACTACACATACCGTTGTAATCGGGCGAGTTTCTACTTTCAGATGCAACAGAAATTTTGCGGATTGGTCAATCCGTTCGCGAGATATGGCAGTTTGGATGTAAGAAACGCTTGAGAAACTCAAAATTTTCGCAGTTCTGAAGCTCGACACGAATAACTAGAACGGCCTAGGGGAAAACTACACATACCCTTGTAATCGGGCAAGTTTCTGCTTTCAGATGCAACAGAAATTTTGCGGATTGGTCAATCCGTTCGCGAGATATGGCAGTTTGGAGGTAAGAAACGCTTGAGAAACTCAAAATTTTCGCAGTTCTGATGCTCGAAACGAATAACTAGAACGGCCTAGGGGAAAACTACACCTACCGTTGTAATCGGGCGAGTTTCTACTTTCAGATGCAACAGAAATTTTGTGGATGGATTAATCCGTTCGCGAGATATGGCAGTTTGGAGATAAGAAACGCTTGAGAAACTCAAAATTTTCGCAGTTCTGATGCTCGAAACGAGTAACTGAAACGGCCTAGGGGAAAAGCACGCATACTGTTGTAATCGGGCGAGTTTCTACTTTCAGATGCAACAGAAATTTTGCGGATTGGTCAATCCGTTCGCGAGATATGGCAGTTTGGATGTAAGAAACGCTTGAGAATCCCAAAATTTTCGCAGTTCTGATGCGCGAAACTAGTAACTAGAGCGGCCAAGGGGAAAAGTACGCATACCGTTGTTATTGGGCGAGTTTCTACTTTCAGATGCAACAGAAATTTTGCGGATTGGTCAATCCGTTCGCGAGATATGGCAGTTTGGAGGTAAGAAACGCTTGTGAAACTCAAAATTTTCGCAGTTCTGATGCTCGAAACGAGTAACTAGAGCAGCCTAGGGGAAAAGTACGCATACCGTTGTAATTGGGCGAGATTCTACTTTCAGATGCAACAGAAATTTTGCGGATTGGTCAATCCGTTCGCGAGATATGGCAGTTTGGAGGTAAGACACGCTTGAGAAAATCAAAATTTTCGCCGTTCTGATGCTCGAAACGAATAACTAGAACGGCCTAGGGGAAAAGTGCGCATACCGTTGTAATCGGGCGAGTTTCTACTTTCAGATGCAACAGAAATTTTGCGGATTGATCAATCCGTTCGCGAGATATGGCAGTTTGGATGTAAGAAACGGTTGAGAAACCCAAAATTTTCGCAGTTCTGATGCGCGAAACTAGTAACTAGAACGGCCTAGGGGAAAAGTGCGCATACCGTTTGTAATCGGGCGAGTTTCTACTTTCAGATGCAACAGAAATTTTGCGGATCGGTCAATCCGTTCGCGAGATATGGCAGTTTGGATGTAAGAAACGCTTGAGAAACTCAAAATTTTCGCAGTTCTGATGCTCGAAACGAATAACTAGAACGGCCCAGGGGAAAAGTGCGCATACCGTTGTAATCGGGCGAGTTTCTACTTTCAGATGCAACAGAAATTATGCGGATTGATCGATCCGTTCGCGAGATATGGCAGTTTGGAAGTAAGAAACGCTTGAGAAACTCAAAATTTTCGCAGTTCTGATTCTCGAAACGAATGACTAGAACGGCCTAGGGGAGAAGTACGCATACCGTTGTAATCGGGCGAGTTTCTACTTTCAGATGCAACAGAAATTTTGCGGATTGATCAATCCGTTCGCGAGATATGGCAGTTTGGAGATAAGAAACGCTTGAGAAACTCAAAATTTTCGCAGTTTTGATGCTCGAAACGAGTGACTAGAACGGCCTAGGGGAGAAGTACGCATACCGTTGTAATCGGGCGAGTCTCTACTTTCAAATGCAACAGAAATTTTGCAGATTGGTCAATCCGTTCGCGAGATATGGCAGTTTGGAGGTAAGAAACGCTTGAGAAACTCAAAATTTTCGCAGTTCTGATGCTCGAAACGAATAACTAGAACGGCCTAGGGGAAAAGTGCGCATACCGTTGTAATCGGGCGAGTTTCTACTTTCAGATGCAACAGAAATTTTGCGGATCGGTCAATCCGTTCGCGAGATATGGCAGTTTGGATGTAAGAAACGCTTGAGAAACTCAAAATTTTCACAGTTCTGATGCTCGAAACGAATAACTGTAACGGCCTAGGGGAAAACTACACATCCCGTTGTAATCGGGCGAGTCTCTACTTTCAGATGCAACCGAAATTTTGCGGATTGGTGAATCCGTTCGCGAGATATGGCAGTTTGGAAGTAAGAAACGCTTGAGAAACTCAAAATTTTAGCCGTTCTGATGCTCGAAACGAATAACTAGAACGGCCTAGGGGAAAAGTGCGCATACCGTTGTAATCGGGCGAGTTTCTACTTTCAGATGCAACAGAAATTTTGCGGATTGATCAATCCGTTCGCGAGATATGGCAGTTTGGAGGTAAGAAACGCTTGAGAAACTCAAAATTTTCGCAGTTCTGATGCTCGAAACGAATAACTAGAACGCCCTAGGGGAAAACTACACCTACCGTTGTAATCGGGCGAGTTTCTACTTTCCGATGCAACAGAAATTTTGCGGATTGATCAATCCGTTCCTGAGATATGGCAGTTTGGAGGTAAGAAACGCTTGAGAAACTCAAAATTTTCGCAGTTCTGATTCTCGACACGAATAACTAGAACGGCCTAGGGGAGAAGTACGCATACCGTTGTAATCGGGCGAGTTTCTACTTTCAGATGCAACAGAAATTTTGCGGATTGATCAATCCGTTCGCGAGATATGGCAGTTTGGAGATAAGAAACGCTTGAGAAACTCAAAATTTTCGCAGTTCTGATGCTCGAAACGAGTAATTAGAACGGCCTAGGGGAAAAGTACGCTTACCGTTGTAATCGGGCGAGTTTCTACTTTCAGATGCAACAGAAATTTTGCGGATTAGTCGATCCGTTCGCGAGATATGGCAGTTTGGAGGTAAGAAACGCTTGAGAAACTCAAAATTTTCGCCGTTCTGATGCTCGAAACGAATAACTAGAACGGCCTAGGGGAAAAGTGCGCATACCGTTGTAATCGGGCGAGTTTCTACTTTCAGATGCAACAGAAATTTTGCGGATTGGTCAATCCGTTCGCGAGATATGGCAGTTTGGAGGTAAGAAACGCTTGAGAAATTCAAAATTTTCGCAGTTCTGATGCTCGAAACGAATAACTAGAACGGCCTAGGGGAAAACTACACCTACCGTTATTATCGGGCGAGTTTCTACTTTCAGATGCAACAGAAATTTTGCGGATTCATCAATCCGTTCGCGAGATATGGCAGTTTGGAGGTAAGAAACGCTTGAGAAACTCAAAATTTTCGCCGTTCTGATGCTCGAAACGACTAACTAGAACGGCCTAGGGGAAAAGTGCGCATACCGTTCTAATCGGGCGAGTTTCTACTTTGAGATGCAACAGAAATTTTGCGGATTGGTCAATCCGTTCGCGAGATATGGCAGTTTGGAAGTAAGAAACGCTTGAGAAACTCAAAATTTTCGCAGTTCTGATGCTCGAAACGAATAACTGGAACGGCCTAGGGGAAAACTACACATACCGTTGTAATCGGGCGAGTTTCTGCTTTCAGATGCAACAGAAATTTTGCGGATTGGTCAATCCGTTCGCGAGATATGGCAGTTTGGAGGTAAGAAACGCTTGAGAAACTCAAAATTTTCGCCGTTCTGATGCTCGAAGCGAATGACTAGAACGGCCTAGGGGAGAAGTACGCATACCGTTGTAATCGGGCGAGTTTCTACTTTGAGATGCAACAGAAATTTTGCGGATTGGTCAATCCGTTCGCGAGATATGGCAGTTTGGAAGTAAGAAACGCTTGAGAAACTCAAAATTTTCGCAGTTCTGATGCTCGAAACGAATAACTGGAACGGCCTAGGGGAAAACTACACATACCGTTGTAATCGGGCGAGTTTCTGCTTTCAGATGCAACAGAAATTTTGCGGATTGGTCAATCCGTTCGCGAGATATGGCAGTTTGGAGGTAAGAAACGCTTGAGAAACTCAAAATTTTCGCCGTTCTGATGCTCGAAACGAATAACTAGAACGGCCTAGGGGAAAAGTGCGCATACCGTTGTAATCGGGGGAGTTTCTACTTTCAGATGCAACAGAAATTTTGCGGATTGATCAATCCGTTCGCGAGATATGGCAGTTTGGAAGTAAGAAACGCTTGAGAAACTCAAAATTTTCGCCGTTCTGATGCTCGAAACGAATAACTAGAACGGCCTAGGGGAAAAGTGCGCATACCATTGTAATCGGGCGAGTTTCTACTTTCAGATGCAACAGAAATTTTGCGGATTGATCAATCCGTTCGCGAGATATGGCAGTTTGGAGATAAGAAACGCTTGAGAAACTCAAAATTTTCGCAGTTCTGATGCTCGAAACGAGTAACTAGAACCGCCTAGGGGAAAAGTACGCACACCGTTGTAATCGGGCAAGTTTCTACTTTCAGATGCAACAGAAATTTTGCGGATTGATCAATCCGTTCGCGAGATATGGCAGTTTGGAGATAAGAAACGCTTGAGAAACTCAAAATTTTCGCAGTTCTGATGCTCGAAACGAATAACTAGAACGGCCTAAGGGAAAAGTGCGCATACCGTTGTAATCGGGCGAGTTTCTACTTTGAGATGCAACAGAAATTTTGCGGATTGGTCAATCCGTTCGCGAGATATGGCAGTTTGGAAGTAAGAAACGCTTGAGAAACTCAAAATTTTCGCAGTTCTGATGCTCGAAACGAATAACTGGAACGGCCTAGGGGAAAACTACACATACCGTTGTAATCGGGCGAGTTTCTGCTTTCAGATGCAACAGAAATTTTGCGGATTGGTCAATCCGTTCGCGAGATATGGCAGTTTGGAGGTAAGAAACGCTTGAGAAACTCAAAATTTTCGCCGTTCTGATGCTCGAAACGAATAACTAGAACGGCCTAGGGGAAAAGAGCGCATACCGTTGTAATCGGGGGAGTTTCTACTTTCAGATGCAACAGAAATTTTGCGGATTGATCAATCCGTTCGCGAGATATGGCAGTTTGGAGGTAAGAAACGCTTGAGAAACTCAAAATTTTCGCAGTTCTGATTCTCGAAACGAATGACTAGAACGGCCTAGGGGAGAAGTACGCCTACCGTTGTAATCGGGCGGGTTTCTACTTTCAGATGCAACAGAAATATTGCGAATTGATCAATCCGTTCGCGAGATATGGCAGTTTGGAGGTAAGAAACGCTTGAGAAACTCAAAATTTTCGCAGTTCTGATGCTTGAAACGAATAACTAGAACGGCCTAGGGGAAAAGTGCGCATACCGTTGTAATCGGGCGAGTTTCTACTTTCAGATGCAACAGAAATTTTGCGGATTGATCGATCCGTTCGCGAGATATGGCAGTTTGGAAGTAAGAAACGCTTGAGAAACTCAAAATTTTCGCAGTTCTGATTCTCGAAACGAATGACTAGAACGGCCTAGGGGAGAAGTACGCATACCGTTGTAATCGGGCGAGTTTCTACTTTCAGATGCAACAGAAATATTGCGAATTGATCGATCCGTTCGCGAGATATGGCAGTTTGGAGATAAGAAACGCTTGAGGAACTCAAAATTTTCGCAGTTTTGATGCTCGAAACGAGTGACTAGAACGGCCTAGGGGTGAAGTACGCATACCGTTGTAATCGGGCGAGTCTCTACTTTCAAATGCAACAGAAATTTTGCGGATTGGTCAATCCGTTCGCGAGATATGGCAGTTTGGAGGTAAGAAACGCTTGAGAAACTCAAAATTTTCGCAGTTCTGATGCTCGAAACGAATGACTAGAACGGCCTAGGGGAGAACTACGCATACCGTTGTAATCTGGGCGAGTTTCTACTTTCAGATGCAACAGAAATTTTGCGGATTGATCAATCCGTTCGCGAGATATGGCAGTTTGGATGTAAGAAACGCTTGAGAAACTCAAAATTTTCGCAGTTCTGATTCTCGACACGAATAACTAGAACGGCCTAGGGGAGAAGTACGCATACCGTTGTAATCGGGCGAGTTTCTACTTTCAGATGCAACAGAAATTTTGCGGATTGATCATTCCGTTCGCGAGATATGGCAGTTTGGAGATAAGAAACGCTTGAGAAACTCAAAATTTTCGCAGTTCTGATCCTCGAAACGAATAACTAGAACGGCCTAGGGGAAAACTACACCTACCGTTGTTATCGGGCGAGTTTCTACTTTCAGATGCAACAGAAATTTTGCGGATTCATCAATCCGTTCGCGAGATATGGCAGTTTGGAGGTAAGAAACGCTTGAGAAACTCAAAATTTTCGCAGTTCTGATGCTCGAAACGAATAACTAGAACGGCGTAGGGGAAAACTACACCTACCGTTGTAATCGGGCGAGTTTCTACTTTCAGATGCAACAGAAATTTTGCGGATTGATCAATCCGTTCGCGAGATATGGCAGTTTGGAGATAAGAAACGCTTGAGAAACTCAAAATTTTCGCAGTTCTGATTCTCGAAACGAATGACTAGAACGGCCTAGGGGAGAAGTACGCATACCGTTGTAATCGGGCGAGTTTCTACTTTCAGATGCAACAGAAATATTGCGAATTGATCGATCCGTTCGCGAGATATGGCAGTTTGGAGATAAGAAACGCTTGAGGAACTCAAAATTTTCGCAGTTTTGATGCTCGAAACGAGTGACTAGAACGGCCTAGGGGTGAAGTACGCATACCGTTGTAATCGGGCGAGTCTCTACTTTCAAATGCAACAGAAATTTTGCGGATTGGTCAATCCGTTCGCGAGATATGGCAGTTTGGAGGTAAGAAACGCTTGAGAAACTCAAAATTTTCGCAGTTCTGATGCTTGAAACGAATAACTAGAACGGCCTAGGGGAAAAGTGTGCATACCGTTGTAATCGGGCGAGTTTCTACTTTCAGATGCAACAGAAATTTTGCGGATCGGTCAATCCGTTCGCGAGATATGGCAGTTTGGATGTAAGAAACGCTTGAGAAACTCAAAATTTTCACAGTTCTGATGCTCGAAACGAATAACTGTAACGGCCTAGGGGAAAACTACACGTACCGTTGTAATCGGGCGAGTCTCTACTTTCAGATGCAACCGAAATTTTGCGGATTGGTGAATCCGTTCGCGAGATATGGCAGTTTGGAAGTAAGAAACGCTTGAGAAACTCAAAATTTTCGCAGTTCTGATGCTCGAAACGAATAACTAGAACGGCCTAGGAGAAAAGTGCGCATACCGTTGTAATCGGGCGAGTTTCTACTTTCAGATGCAACAGAAATTTTGCGGATCGGTCAATCCGTTCGCGAGATATGGCAGTTTGGATGTAAGAAACGCTTGAGAAACTCAAAATTTTCGCAGTTCTGATGCTCGAAACGAATAACTGGAACAGCCTAGGGGAAAACTACACATACCGTTGTAATCGGGCGAGTCTCTACTTTCAGATGCAACAGAAATTTTGGGGATTGGTCAATCCGTTCGCGAGATATGGCAGTTTGGGGGTAAGAAACGCTTGCCAAACTCAAAATTTTCGCAGTTCTGATGCTCGAAACGAATAACTAGAACGGCCTAGGGGAAAAGTGCGCATACCGTTGTAATCGGGCGAGTTTCTACTTTCAGATGCAACAGAAATTTTGCGGATTGATCAATCCGTTCGCGAGATATGGCAGTTTGGAGATAAGAAACACTTGAGAAACTCAAAATTTTCGCAGTTCTGATGCTCGAAACGAGTAACTAGAACGGCCTAGGGGAAAAGTACGCTTACCGTTGTAATCGGGCGAGTTTCTACTTTCAGATGCAACAGAAATTTTGCCGATTAGTCGATCCGTTCGCGAGATATGGCAGTTTGGAGGTAAGAAACGCTTGAGAAACTCAAAATTTTCGCCGTTCTGATGCTCGAAACGAATAACTAGAATGGCCTAGGGGAAAAGTGCGCATACCGTTGTAATCGGGCGAGTCTCTACTTTCAAATGCAACAGAAATTTTGCGGATTGGTCAATCCGTTCGGGAGATATGGCAGTTTGGAAGTAAGAAACGCTTGATATACTCAAAATTTTCGCAGTTCTGATGCTCGAAACGAATGACTAGAACGGCCTAGGGGAGAACTACGCATACCGTTGTAATCGGGCGAGTTTCTACTTTCAGATGCAACAGAAATTTTGCGGATTGATCAATCCGTTCGCGAGATATGGCAGTTTGGATGTAAGAAACGCTTGAGAAACTCAAAATTTTCGCAGTTCTGATTCTCGACACGAATAACTAGAACGGCCTAGGGGAGAAGTACGCATACCGTTGTAATCGGGCGAGTTTCTACTTTCAGATGCAATAGAAATTTTGCGGATTGATCATTCCGTTCGCGAGATATGGCAGTTTGGAGATAAGAAACGCTTGAGAAACTCAAAATTTTCGCAGTTCTGATGCTCGAAACGAATAACTAGAACGGCCTAGGGGAAAACTACACCTACCGTTGTTATCGGGCGAGTTTCTACTTTCAGATGCAACAGAAATTTTGCGGATTCATCAATCCGTTCGCGAGATATGGCAGTTTGGAGGTAAGAAACGCTTGAGAAACTCAAAATTTTCGCAGTTCTGATGCTCGAAACGAGTAACTAGAACGGCCTAGGGGAAAAGTACGCTTACCGTTCTAATCGGTCGAGTTTCTACTTTCAGATGCAACAGAAATTTTGCGGATTGATCGATCCGTTCGCGAGATATGGCAGTTTGGAAGTAAGAAACGCTTGAGAAACTCAAAATTTTCGCAGTTCTGATTCTCGAAACGAATGACTAGAACGGCCTAGGGGAGAAGTACGCATACCGTTGTAATCGGGCGAGTTTCTACTTTCAGATGCAACAGAAATATTGCGAATTGATCGATCCGTTCGCGAGATATGGCAGTTTGGAGATAAGAAACGCTTGAGGAACTCAAAATTTTCGCAGTTTTGATGCTCGAAACGAGTGACTAGAACGGCCTAGGGGTGAAGTACGCATACCGTTGTAATCGGGCGAGCCTCTACTTTCAAATGCAACAGAAATTTTGCGGATTGGTCAATCCGTTCGCGAGATATGGCAGTTTGGAGGTAAGAAACGCTTGAGAAACTCAAAATTTTCGCAGTTCTGATGCTTGAAACGAATAACTAGAACGGCCTAGGGGAAAAGTGCGCATACCGTTGTAATCGGGCGAGTTTCTACTTTCAGATGCAACAGAAATTTTGGGGATCGGTCAATCCGTTCGCGAGATATGGCAGTTTGGATGTAAGAAACGCTTGAGAAACTCAAAATTTTCACAGTTCTGATGCTCGAAACGAATAACTGTAACGGCCTAGGGGAAAACTACACGTACCGTTGTAATCGGGCGAGTCTCTACTTTCAGATGCAACCGAAATTTTGCGGATTGGTGAATCCGTTCGCGAGATATGGCAGTTTGGAAGTAAGAAACGCTTGAGAAACTCAAAATTTTCGCAGTTCTGATGCTCGAAACGAATAACTAGAACGGCCTAGGGGAAAAGTGCGCATACCGTTGTAATCGGGCGAGTTTCTACTTTCAGATGCAACAGAAATTTTGCGGATCGGTCAATCCGTTCGCGAGATATGGCAGTTTGGATGTAAGAAACGCTTGAGAAACTCAACATTTTCGCAGTTCTGATGGTCGAAACGAATAACTGGAACAGCCTAGGGGAAAACTACACATACCGTTGTAATCGGGCGAGTCTCTACTTTCAGATGCAACAGAAACTTTGGGGATTGGTCAATCCGTTCGCGAGATATGGCAGTTTGGGGGTAAGAAACGCTTGCCAAACTCAAAATTTTCGCAGTTCTGATGCTCGAAACGAATAACTAGAACGGCCTAGGGGAAAAGTGCGCATACCGTTGTAATCGGGCGAGTTTCTACTTTCAGATGCAACAGAAATTTTGCGGATTGATCGATCCGTTCGCGAGATATGGCAGTTTGGAGATAAGAAACGCTTTAGAAACTCAAAATTTTCGCAGTTCTGATGCTCGAAACGAATAACTAGAACGGCCCAGGGGAAAAGTGCGCACACCGTTGTAATCGGGCGAGTTTCTACTTTCAGATGCAACAGAAATTATGCGGATTGGTCAATCCGTTCGCGAGATATGGCAGTTTGGAGATAAGAAACGCATAAGAAACTCAAAATTTTCGCAGTTCTGATGCTCGACACGAATAACTAGAACGGCCCAGGGGAGAAGTACGCATACCGTTGTAATCGGGCGAGTTTCTACTTTCAGATGCAACAGAAATTTTGCGGATTGATCAATCCGTTCGCGAGATATGGCAGTTTGGAGGTAAGAAACGCTTGAGAAACTCAAAATTTTCGCAGTTCTGATGCTTGAAACGAATAACTAGAACGGCCTAGGGGAAAAGTGTGCATACCGTTGTAATCGGGCGAGTTTCTACTTTCAGATGCAACAGAAATTTTGCGGATCGGTCAATCCGTTCGCGAGATATGGCAGTTTGGATGTAAGAAACGCTTGAGAAACTCAAAATTTTCACAGTTCTGATGCTCGAAACGAATAACTGTAACGGCCTAGGGGAAAACTACACGTACCGTTGTAATCGGGCGAGTCTCTACTTTCAGATGCAACCGAAATTTTGCGGATTGGTGAATCCGTTCGCGAGATATGGCAGTTTGGAAGTAAGAAACGCTTGAGAAACTCAAAATTTTCGCAGTTCTGATGCTCGAAACGAATAACTAGAACGGCCTAGGGGAAAAGTGCGCATACCGTTGTAATCGGGCGAGTTTCTACTTTCAGATGCAACAGAAATTTTGCGGATCGGTCAATCCGTTCGCGAGATATGGCAGTTTGGATGTAAGAAACGCTTGAGAAACTCAAAATTTTCGCAGTTCTGATGCTCGAAACGAATAACTGGAACAGCCTAGGGGAAAACTACACATACCGTTGTAATCGGGCGAGTCTCTACTTTCAGATGCAACAGAAATTTTGGGGATTGGTCAATCCGTTCGCGAGATATGGCAGTTTGGGGGTAAGAAACGCTTGCCAAACTCAAAATTTTCGCAGTTCTGATGCTCGAAACGAATAACTAGAACGGCCTAGGGGAAAAGTGCGCATACCGTTGTAATCGGGCGAGTTTCTACTTTCAGATGCAACAGAAATTTTGCGGATTGATCAATCCGTTCGCGAGATATGGCAGTTTGGAGATAAGAAACACTTGAGAAACTCAAAATTTTCGCAGTTCTGATGCTCGAAACGAGTAACTAGAACGGCCTAGGGGAAAAGTACGCTTACCGTTGTAATCGGGCGAGTTTCTACTTTCAGATGCAACAGAAATTTTGCGGATTAGTCGATCCGTTCGCGAGATATGGCAGTTTGGAGGTAAGAAACGCTTGAGAAACTCAAAATTTTCGCCGTTCTGATGCTCGAAACGAATAACTAGAATGGCCTAGGGGAAAAGTGCGCATACCGTTGTAATCGGGCGAGTCTCTACTTTCAAATGCAACAGAAATTTTGCGGATTGGTCAATCCGTTCGGGAGATATGGCAGTTTGGAAGTAAGAAACGCTTGATATACTCAAAATTTTCGCAGTTCTGATGCTCGAAACGAATGACTAGAACGGCCTAGGGGAGAACTACGCATACCGTTGTAATCGGGCGAGTTTCTACTTTCAGATGCAACAGAAATTTTGCGGATTGATCAATCCGTTCGCGAGATATGGCAGTTTGGATGTAAGAAACGCTTGAGAAACTCAAAATTTTCGCAGTTCTGATTCTCGACACGAATAACTAGAACGGCCTAGGGGAGAAGTACGCATACCGTTGTAAACGGGCGAGTTTCTACTTTCAGATGCAATAGAAATTGTGCGGATTGATCATTCCGTTCGCGAGATATGGCAGTTTGGAGATAAGAAACGCTTGAGAAACTCAAAATTTTCGCAGTTCTGATGCTCGAAACGAATAACTAGAACGGCCTAGGGGAAAACTACACCTACCGTTGTTATCGGGCGAGTTTCTACTTTCAGATGCAACAGAAATTTTGCGGATTCATCAATCCGTTCGCGAGATATGGCAGTTTGGAGGTAAGAAACGCTTGAGAAACTCAAAATTTTCGCAGTTCTGATGCTCGAAACGAGTAACTAGAACGGCCTAGGGGAAAAGTACGCTTACCGTTCTAATCGGTCGAGTTTCTACTTTCAGATGCAACAGAAATTTTGCGGATTGATCGATCCGTTCGCGAGATATGGCAGTTTGGAAGTAAGAAACGCTTGAGAAACTCAAAATTTTCGCAGTTCTGATTCTCGAAACGAATGACTAGAACGGCCTAGGGGAGAAGTACGCATACCGTTGTAATCGGGCGAGTTTCTACTTTCAGATGCAACAGAAATATTGCGAATTGATCGATCCGTTCGCGAGATATGGCAGTTTGGAGATAAGAAACGCTTGAGGAACTCAAAATTTTCGCAGTTTTGATGCTCGAAACGAGTGACTAGAACGGCCTAGGGGTGAAGTACGCATACCGTTGTAATCGGGCGAGCCTCTACTTTCAAATGCAACAGAAATTTTGCGGATTGGTCAATCCGTTCGCGAGATATGGCAGTTTGGAGGTAAGAAACGCTTGAGAAACTCAAAATTTTCGCAGTTCTGATGCTTGAAACGAATAACTAGAACGGCCTAGGGGAAAAGTGCGCATACCGTTGTAATCGGGCGAGTTTCTACTTTCAGATGCAACAGAAATTTTGGGGATCGGTCAATCCGTTCGCGAGATATGGCAGTTTGGATGTAAGAAACGCTTGAGAAACTCGAAATTTTCACAGTTCTGATGCTCGAAACGAATAACTGTAACGGCCTAGGGGAAAACTACACGTACCGTTGTAATCGGGCGAGTCTCTACTTTCAGATGCAACCGAAATTTTGCGGATTGGTGAATCCGTTCGCGAGATATGGCAGTTTGGAAGTAAGAAACGCTTGAGAAACTCAAAATTTTCGCAGTTCTGATGCTCGAAACGAATAACTAGAACGGCCTAGGGGAAAAGTGCGCATACCGTTGTAATCGGGCGAGTTTCTACTTTCAGATGCAACAGAAATTTTGCGGATCGGTCAATCCGTTCGCGAGATATGGCAGTTTGGATGTAAGAAACGCTTGAGAAACTCAACATTTTCGCAGTTCTGATGGTCGAAACGAATAACTGGAACAGCCTAGGGGAAAACTACACATACCGTTGTAATCGGGCGAGTCTCTACTTTCAGATGCAACAGAAATTTTGCGGATTGATCAGTCCGTTAGCGAGATATGGCAGTTTGGAGATAAGAAACGCTTTAGAAACTCAAAATTTTCGCAGTTCTGATGCTCGAAACGAATAACTAGAACGGCCCAGGGGAAAAGTGCGCACACCGTTGTAATCGGGCGAGTTTCTACTTTCAGATGCAACAGAAATTATGCGGATTGGTCAATCCGTTCGCGAGATATGGCAGTTTGGAGATAAGAAACGCATAAGAAACTCAAAATTTTCGCAGTTCTGATGCTCGACACGAATAACTAGAACGGCCCAGGGGAGAAGTACCCATACCGTTGTAATCGGGCGAGTTTCTATTTTCAGATGCAACAGAAATTTTGCGGATTGGTCAATCCGTTCGCGAGATATGGCAGTTTGGAGGTAAGAAACCATTGAGAAACTCAAAATTTTCGCAGTTCTGATGGTCGAAACGAATAACTGGAACAGCCTAGGGGAAAACTACACATACCGTTGTAATCGGGCGAGTCTCTACTTTCAGATGCAACAGAAATTTTGCGGATTGATCAGTCCGTTAGCGAGATATGGCAGTTTGGAGATAAGAAACGCTTTAGAAACTCAAAATTTTCGCAGTTCTGATGCTCGAAACGAATAACTAGAACGGCCCAGGGGAAAAGTGCGCACACCGTTGTAATCGGGCGAGTTTCTACTTTCAGATGCAACAGAAATTATGCGGATTGGTCAATCCGTTCGCGAGATATGGCAGTTTGGAGATAAGAAACGCATAAGAAACTCAAAATTTTCGCAGTTCTGATGCTCGACACGAATAACTAGAACGGCCCAGGGGAGAAGTACGCATACCGTTGTAATCGGGCGAGTTTCTACTTGCAGATGCAACAGAAATTTTGCGGATTGATCAATCCGTTCGCGAGATATGGCAGTTTGGAGATAAGAAACACTTGAGAAACTCAAAATTTTCGCAGTTCTTATGCTCGAAACGAGTAACTAGAACGGCCTAGGGGAAAAGTACGCTTACCGTTGTAATCGGGCGAGTTTCTACTTTCAGATGCAACAGAAATTTTGCGGATTAGTCGATCCGTTCGCGAGATATGGCAGTTTGGAGGTAAGAAACGCTTGAGAAACTCAAAATTTTCGCCGTTCTGATGCTCGAAACGAATAACTAGAATGGCCTAGGGGAAAAGTGCGCATACCGTTGTAATCGGGCGAGTCTCTACTTTCAAATGCAACAGAAATTTTGCGGATTGGTCAATCCGTTCGGGAGATATGGCAGTTTGGAAGTAAGAAACGCTTGATATACTCAAAATTTTCGCAGTTCTGATGCTCGAAACGAATGACTAGAACGGCCTAGGGGAGAACTACGCATACCGTTGTAATCGGGCGAGTTTCTACTTTCAGATGCAACAGAAATTTTGCGGATTGATCAATCCGTTCGCGAGATATGGCAGTTTGGATGTAAGAAACGCTTGAGAAACTCAAAATTTTCGCAGTTCTGATTCTCGACACGAATAACTAGAACGGCCTAGGGGAGAAGTACGCACACCGTTGTAATCGGGCGAGTTTCTACTTTCAGATGCAACAGAAATTTTGCGGATTGATCATTCCGTTCGCGAGATATGGCAGTTTGGAGATAAGAAACGCTTGAGAAACTCAAAATTTTCGCAGTTCTGATGCTCGAAACGAATAACTAGAACGGCCTAGGGGAAAACTACACCTACCGTTGTTATCGGGCGAGTTTCTACTTTCAGATGCAACAGAAATTTTGCGGATTCATCAATCCGTTCGCGAGATATGGCAGTTTGGAGGTAAGAAACGCTTGAGAAACTCAAAATTTTCGCAGTTCTGATGCTCGAAACGAGTAACAAGAACGGCCTAGGGGAAAAGTACGCTTACCGTTCTAATCGGTCGAGTTTCTACTTTCAGATGCAACAGAAATTTTGCGGATTGATCGATCCGTTCGCGAGATATGGCAGTTTGGAAGTAAGAAACGCTTGAGAAACTCAAAATTTTCGCAGTTCTGATTCTCGAAACGAATGACTAGAACGGCCTAGGGGAGAAGTACGCATACCGTTGTAATCGGGCGAGTTTCTACTTTCAGATGCAACAGAAATATTGCGAATTGATCGATCCGTTCGCGAGATATGGCAGTTTGGAGATAAGAAACGCTTGAGAAACTCAAAATTTTCGCAGTTTTGATGCTCGAAACGAGTGACTAGAACGGCCTAGGGGTGAAGTACGCATACCGTTGTAATCGGGCGAGTCTCTACTTTCAAATGCAACAGAAATTTTGCGGATTGGTCAATCCGTTCGCGAGATATGGCAGTTTGGAGGTAAGAAACGCTTGAGAAACTCAAAATTTTCGCAGTTCTGATGCTTGAAACGAATAACTAGAACGGCCTAGGGGAAAAGTGCGCATACCGTTGTAATCGGGCGAGTTTCTACTTTCAGATGCAACAGAAATTTTGCGGATCGGTCAATCCGTTCGCGAGATATGGCAGTTTGGATGTAAGAAACGCTTGAGAAACTCAAAATTTTCACAGTTCTGATGCTCGAAACGAATAACTGTAACGGCCTAGGGGAAAACTACACGTACCGTTGTAATCGGACGAGTCTCTACTTTCAGATGCAACCGAAATTTTGCGGATTGGTGAATCCGTTCGCGAGATATGGCAGTTTGGAAGTAAGAAACGCTTGAGAAACTCAAAATTTTCGCAGTTCTGATGCTCGAAACGAATAACTAGAACGGCCTAGGGGAAAAGTGCGCATACCGTTGTAATCGGGCGAGTTTCTACTTTCAGATGCAACAGAAATTTTGCGGATCGGTCAATCCGTTCGCGAGATATGGCAGTTTGGATGTAAGAAACGCTTGAGAAACTCAAAATTTTCGCAGTTCTGATGGTCGAAACGAATAACTGGAACGGCCTAGGGGAAAAGTGCGCATACCGTTGTAATCGGGCGAGTTTCTACTTTCAGATGCAACAGAAATTTTGCGGATCGGTCAATCCGTTCGCGAGATATGGCAGTTTGGAGGTAAGAAACGCTTGAGAAACTCAAAATTTTCGCAGTTCTGATGCTTGAAACGAATAACTAGAACGGCCTAGGGGAAAAGTGCGCATACCGTTGTAATCGGGCGAGTTTCTACTTTCAGATGCAACAGAAATTTTGCGGATCGGTCAATCCGTTCGCGAGATATGGCAGTTTGGATGTAAGAAACGCTTGAGAAACTCAAAATTTTCACAGTTCTGATGCTCGAAACGAATAACTGTAACGGCCTAGGGGAAAACTACACGTACCGTTGTAATCGGACGAGTCTCTACTTTCAGATGCAACCGAAATTTTGCGGATTGGTGAATCCGTTCGCGAGATATGGCAGTTTGGAAGTAAGAAACGCTTGAGAAACTCAAAATTTTCGCAGTTCTGATGCTCGAAACGAATAACTAGAACGGCCTAGGGGAAAAGTGCGCATACCGTTGTAATCGGGCGAGTTTCTACTTTCAGATGCAACAGAAATTTTGCGGATCGGTCAATCCGTTCGCGAGATATGGCAGTTTGGATGTAAGAAACGCTTGAGAAACTCAAAATTTTCGCAGTTCTGATGGTCGAAACGAATAACTGGAACAGCCTAGGGGAAAACTACACATACCGTTGTAATCGGGCGAGTCTCTACTTTCAGATGCAATAGAAACTTTGGGGATTGGTCAATCCGTTCGCGAGATGTGGCAGTTTGGGGGTAAGAAACGCTTGCCAAACTCAAAATTTTCGCAGTTCTGATGCTCGAAACGAATAACTAGAACGGCCTAGGGGAAAAGTGCGCATACCGTTGTAATCGGGCGAGTTTCTACTTTCAGATGCAACAGAAATTTTGCGGATTGATCAATCCGTTCGCGAGATATGGCAGTTTGGAGATAAGAAACGCTTTAGAAACTCAAAATTTTCGCAGTTCTGATGCTCGAAACGAATAACTAGAACGGCCCAGGGGAAAAGTGCGCACACCGTTGTAATCGGGCGAGTTTCTACTTTCAGATGCAACAGAAATTATGCGGATTGGTCAATCCGTTCGCGAGATATGGCAGTTTGGAGATAAGAAACGCATAAGAAACTCAAAATTTTCGCAGTTCTGATGCTCGACACGAATAACTAGAACGGCCCAGGGGAGAAGTACGCATACCGTTGTAATCGGGCGAGTTTCTACTTTCAGATGCAACAGAAATTTTGCGGATTGATCAATCCGTTCGCGAGATATGGCAGTTTGGAGATAAGAAACACTTGAGAAACTCAAAATTTTCGCAGTTCTTATGCTCGAAACGAGTAACTAGAACGGCCTAGGGGAAAAGTACGCTCACCGTTGTAATCGGGCGAGTTTCTACTTTCAGATGCAACAGAAATTTTGCGGATTAGTCGATCCGTTCGCGAGATATGGCAGTTTGGCGGTAAGAAACGCTTGAGAAACTCAAAATTTTCGCAGTTCTGATGCTCGAAACGAATGACTAGAACGGCCTAGGGGAGAACTACGCATACCGTTGTAATCGGGCGAGTTTCTACTTTCAGATGCAACAGAAATTTTGCGGATTGATCAATCCGTTCGCGAGATATGGCAGTTTGGAGGAAAGAAACGCTTGAGAAATTCAAAATTTTCGCAGTTCTGATGCTCGAAACGAATAACTAGAACGGCCTAGGGGAAAACTACACCTACCGTTGTTATCGGGCGAGTTTCTACTTTCAGATGCAACAGAAATTTTGCGGATTCATCAATCCGTTCGCGAGATATGGCAGTTTGGAGGTAAGAAACGCTTGAGAAACTCAAAATTTTCGCAGTTCTGATGCTCGAAACGAGTAACTAGAACGGCCTAGGGGAAAAGTACGCTTACCGTTCTAATCGGTCGAGTTTCTACTTTCAGATGCAACAGAAATTTTGCGGATCGGTCAATCCGTTCGCGAGATATGGCAGTTTGGATGTAAGAACCGCTTGAGAAACTCAAAATTTTCACAGTTCTGATGCTCGAAACGAATAACTGTAACGGCCTAGGGGAAAACTACACATACCGTTGTAATCGGGCGAGTCTCTACTTTCAGATGCAACCGAAATTTTGCGGATTGGTGAATCCGTTCGCGAGATATGGCAGTTTGGAAGTAAGAAACGCTTGAGAAACTCAAAATTTTCGCAGTTCTGATGCTCGTAACGAATAACTAGAACGGCCTAGGGGAAAAGTGCGCATACCGTTGTAATCGGGCGAGTTTCTACTTTCAGATGCAACAGAAATTTTGCGGATCGGTCAATCCGTTCGCGAGATATGGCTGTTTGGATGTAAGAAACGCTTGAGAAACTCAAAATTTTCGCAGTTCTGATGCTCGAAACGAATAACTGGAACAGCCTAGGGGAAAACAACACATACCGTTGTAATCGGGCGAGTCTCTACTTTCAGATGCAACAGAAATTTTGCGGATTGGTCAATCCGTTCGCGAGATATGGCAGTTTGGAGGTAAGAAACGCTTGCGAAACTCAAAATTTTCGCAGTTCTGATGCTCGAAACGAATAACTAGAACGGCCTAGGGGAAAAGTGCGCATACCGTTGTAATCGGGCGAGTTTCTACTTTCAGATGCAATAGAAATTTTGCGGATCGGTCAATCCGTTCGCGAGATATGGCAGTTTGGATGTAAGAAACGCTTGAGAAACTCAAAATTTTCACAGTTCTGATGCTCGAAACGAATAACTGTAACGGCCTAGGGGAAAACTACACATACCGTTGTAATCGGGCGAGTCTCTACTTTCAGATGCAACCGAAATTTTGCGGATTGGTGAATCCGTTCGCGAGATATGGCAGTTTGGAGGTAAGAAACGCTTGAGAAACTCAAAATTTTCGCAGTTCTGATGCTCGAAACGAGTAACTAGACCGGCCTAGGGGAAAAGTACGCTTACCGTTGTAATCGGGCGAGTTTCTACTTTCAGATGCAACAGAAATTTTGCGGATTAGTCGATCCGTTCGCGAGGTATGGCAGTTTGGAGGTAAGAAACGCTTGAGAAACTCAAAATTTTCGCCGTTCTGATGCTCGAAACGAGTGACTAGAACGGCCTAGGGGAGAAGTACGCATACCGTTGTAATCGGGCGAGTTTCTACTTTCCGATGCAACAGAAATTTTGCGGATTGATCAATCCGTTCGCGAGATATGGCAGTTTGGAGGTAAGAAACGCTTGAGAAACTCAAAATTTTCGCCGTTCTGATGCTCGAAACGAATAACTAGAATGGCCTAGGGGAAAAGTGCGCATACCGTTGTAATCGGGCGAGTTTCTACTTTCAGATGCAACTGAAATTTTGCGGATTGGTCAATCTGTTCGCGAGATATGGCAGTTTGGAGGTAAGAAACGCTTGAGAAACTCAAAATTTTCGCAGTTCTGATTCTCGACACGAATAACTAGAACGACCTAGGGGAGAAGTACGCATACCGTTGTAATCGGGCGAGTTTCTACTTTCAGATGCAACAGAAATTTTGCGGATTGATCAATCCGTTCGCGAGATATGGCAGTTTGGAGATAAGAAACGCTTGAGAAACTCAAAATTTTCGCAGTTCTGATGCTCGAAACGAGTAACTAGAACGGCCTAGGGGAAATGTACGCTTACCGTTGTAATCGGGCGAGTTTCTACTTTCAGATGCAACAGAAATTTTGCGGATTAGTCGATCCGTTCGCGAGATATGGCAGTTTGGAGGTAAGAAACGCTTGAGAAACTCAAAATTTTCGCCGTTCTGATGCTCGAAACGAATAACTAGAACGGCCTAGGGGAAATGTGCGCATACCGTTGTAATCGGGCGAGTTTCTACTTTCAGATGCAACAGAAATTTTGCGGATTGGTCAATCCGTTCGCGAGATATGGCAGTTTGGAGGTAAGAAACGCTTGAGAAATTCAAAATTTTCGCAGTTCTGATGCTCGAAACGAATAACTAGAACGGCCTAGGGGAAAACTACACCTACCGTTGTTATCGGGCGAGTTTCTCCTTTCAGATGCAACAGAAATTTTGCGGATTCATCAATCCGTTCGCGAGATATGGCAGTTTGGAGGTAAGAAACGCTTGAGAAACTCAAAATTTTCGCAGTTCTGATGCTCGAAACGAGTAACTAGAACGGCCTAGGGGAAAAGTACGCTTACCGTTCTAATCGGTCGAGTTTCTACTTTCAGATGCAACAGAAATTTTGCGGATCGATCGATCCGTTCGCGAGATATGGCAGTTTGGAAGTAAGAAACGCTTGAGAAACTCAAAATTTTCGCAGTTCTGATTCTCGAAACGAATGACTAGAACGGCCTAGGGGAGAAGTACGCATACCGTTGTAATCTGGCGAGTTTCTACTTTCAGATGCAACAGAAATTTTGCGGATTGATCAATCCGTTCGCGAGATATGGCAGTTTGGAGATAAGAAACGCTTGAGAAACTCAAAATTTTCGCAGTTTTGATGCTCGAAACGAGTGACTAGAACGGCCTAGGGGAGAAGTACGCATACCGTTGTAATCTGGCGAGTCTCTACTTTCAAATGCAACAGAAATTTTGCAGATTGGTCAATCCGTTCGCGAGATATGGCAGTTTGGAGGTAAGAAACGCTTGAGAAACTCAAAATTTTCGCAGTTCTGATGCTCGAAACGAATAACTAGAACGGCCTAGGGTAAAAGTGCGCATACCGTTGTAATCGGGCGAGTTTCTACTTTCAGATGCAACAGAAATTTTGCGGATCGGTCAATCCGTTCGCGAGATATGGCAGTTTGGATGTAAGAAACGCTTGAGAAACTCAAAATTTTCGCAGTTCTGATGCTCGAAACGAATAACTAGAACGGCCTAGGGGAAAAGTGCGCATACCGTTGTAATCGGGCGAGTTTCTACTTTCAGATGCAACAAAAATTTTGCGGATCGGTCAATCCGTTCGCGAGATATGGCAGTTTGGATGTAAGAAACGCTTGAGAAACTCAAAATTTTCGCAGTTCTGATGCTCGAAACGAATAACCGGAACAGCCTAGGGGAAAACTACACATACCGTTGTAATCGGGCGAGTCTCTGCTTTCAGATGCAACAGAAATTTTGCGGATTGGTCAATCCGTTCGCGAGATATGGCAGTTTGGAGGTAAGAAACGCTTGCGAAACTCAAAATTTTCGCCGTTCTGATGCTCGAAACGAATAACTAGAATGGCCTAGGGGAAAAGTGCGCATACCGTTGTAATCGGGCGAGTTTCTACTTTCAGATGCAACTGAAATTTTGCGGATTGGTCAATCTGTTCGCGAGATATGGCAGTTTGGAGGTAAGAAACGCTTGAGAAACTCAAAATTTTCGCAGTTCTGATTCTCGACACGAATAACTAGAACGACCTAGTGGAGAAGTACGCATACCGTTGTAATCGGGCGAGTTTCTACTTTCAGATGCAACAGAAATTTTGCGGATTGATCAATCCGTTCGCGAGATATGGCAGTTTGGAGATAAGAAACGCTTGAGAAACTCAAAATTTTCGCAGTTCTGATGCTCGAAACGAGTAACTAGAACGGCCTAGGGGAAATGTACGCTTACGGTTGTAATCGGGCGAGTTTCTACTTTCAGATGCAACAGAAATTTTGCGGATTAGTCGATCCGTTCGCGAGATATGGCAGTTTGGAGGTAAGAAACGCTTGAGAAACTCAAAATTTTCGCCGTTCTGATGCTCGAAACGAATAACTAGAACGGCCTAGGGGAAATGTGCGCATACCGTTGTAATCGGGCGAGTTTCTACTTTCAGATGCAACCGAAATTTTGCGGATTGGTCAATCCGTTCGCGAGATATGGCAGTTTGGAGGTAAGAAACGCTTGAGAAATTCAAAATTTTCGCAGTTCTGATGCTCGAAACGAATAACTAGAACGGCCTAGGGGAAAACTACACCTACCGTTGTTATCGGGCGAGTTTCTACTTTCAGATGCAACAGAAATTTTGCGGATTCATCAATCCGTTCGCGAGATATGGCAGTTTGGAGGTAAGAAACGCTTGAGAAACTCAAAATTTTCGCAGTTCTGATGCTCGAAACGAGTAACTAGAACGGCCTAGGGGAAAAGTACGCTTACCGTTCTAATCGGTCGAGTTTCTACTTTCAGATGCAACAGAAATTTTGCGGATCGATCGATCCGTTCGCGAGATATGGCAGTTTGGAAGTAAGAAACGCTTGAGAAACTCAAAATTTTCGCAGTTCTGATTCTCGAAACGAATGACTAGAACGGCCTAGGGGAGAAGTACGCATACCGTTGTAATCTGGCGAGTTTCTACTTTCAGATGCAACAGAAATTTTGCGGATTGATCAATCCGTTCGCGAGATATGGCAGTTTGGAGATAAGAAACGCTTGAGAAACTCAAAATTTTCGCAGTTTTGATGCTCGAAACGAGTGACTAGAACGGCCTAGGGGAGAAGTACGCATACCGTTGTAATCTGGCGAGTCTCTACTTTCAAATGCAACAGAAATTTTGCAGATTGGTCAATCCGTTCGCGAGATATGGCAGTTTGGAGGTAAGAAACGCTTGAGAAACACAAAATTTTCGCAGTTCTGATGCTCGAAACGAATAACTAGAACGGCCTAGGGTAAAAGTGCGCATACCGTTGTAATCGGGCGAGTTTCTACTTTCAGATGCAACAAAAATTTTGCGGATCGGTCAATCCGTTCGCGAGATATGGCAGTTTGGATGTAAGAAACGCTTGAGAAACTGAAAATTTTCGCAGTTCTGATGCTCGAAACGAATAACTGGAACAGCCTAGGGGAAAACTACACATACCGTTGTAATCGGGCGAGTCTCTACTTTCAGATGCAACAGAAATTTTGCGGATTGGTCAATCCGTTCGCGAGATATGGCAGTTTGGAGGTAAGAAACGCTTGCGAAACTCAAAATTTTCGCCGTTCTGATGCTCGAAACGAATAACTAGAATGGCCTAGGGGAAAAGTGCGCATACCGTTGTAATCGGGCGTGTTTCTACTTTCAGATGCAACTGAAATTTTGCGGATTGGTCAATCTGTTCGTGAGATATGGCAGTTTGGAGGTAAGAAACGCTTGAGAAACTCAAAATTTTCGCAGTTCTGATTCTCGACACGAATAACTAGAACGACCTAGTGGAGAAGTACGCATACCGTTGTAATCGGGCGAGTTTCTACTTTCAGATGCAACAGAAATTTTGCGGATTGATCAATCCGTTCGCGAGATATGGCAGTTTGGAGATAAGAAACGCTTGAGAAACTCAAAATTTTCGCAGTTCTGATGCTCGAAACGAGTAACTAGTACGGCCTAGGGGAAATGTACGCTTACCGTTGTAATCGGGCGAGTTTCTACTTTCAGATGCAACAGAAATTTTGCGGATTAGTCGATCCGTTCGCGAGATATGGCAGTTTGGAGGTAAGAAACGCTTGAGAAACTCAAAATTTTCGCCGTTCTGATGCTCGAAACGAATAACTAGAACGGCCTAGGGGAAATGTGCGCATACCGTTGTAATCGGGCGAGTTTCTACTTTCAGATGCAACAGAAATTTTGCGGATTGGTCAATCCGTTCGCGAGATATGGCAGTTTGTAGGTAAGAAACGCTTGAGAAACTCAAAATTTTCGCAGTTCTGATGCTCGAAACGAGTAACTGAAACGGCCTAGGGGAAAAGCACGCATACTGTTGTAATCGGGCGAGCTTCTACTTTCAGATGCAACAGAAATTTTGCGGATTGATCAATCCGTTCGCGAGATATGGCAGTTTGGATATAAGAAACGCTTGAGAAACTCAAAATTTTCGCAGTTCTGATGCTCGAAACGAGTAACTAGAACGGCCTAGGGGAAAAGTACGCTTACCGTTGTAATCGGGCGAGTTTCTACTTTCAGATGCAACAGAAATTTTGCGGATTAGTCAATCCGTTCGCGACATATGGCAGTTTGGAGGTAAGAAACGCTTGAGAAACTCAAAATTTTCGCCGTTCTGATGCTCGAAACGAATAACTAGAACGGCCTAGGGGAAAACTACACCTACCGTTGTAATCGGGCGAGTTTCTACTTTCAGATGCAACAGAAATTTTGCGGATTGATCAATCCGTTCGCGAGATATGGCAGTTTGGAGATAAGAAACGCTTGAGAAACTCAAAATTTTCGCAGTTCTGATGCTCGAAACGAGTAACTAGAACGGCCTAGGGGAAAAGTACGCTTACCGTTGTAATCGGGCGAGTTTCTACTTTCAGATGCAACAGAAATTTTGCGGATTAGTCAATCCGTTCGCGAGATATGGCAGTTTGGACGTAAGAAACGCTTGAGAAACTCAAAATTTTCGCCGTTCTGATGCTCGAAACGAATAACTAGAACGGCCTAGGGGAAAAGTACGCATACTGATGTAATCGGGCGTGTTTCTACTTTCAGATGCAACAGAAATTTTGCGGATTTATCCGTCTGTTCGCGAGATATGGCAGTTTGGAGATAAGAAACGCTTGAGAAATTCAAAATTTTCGCAGTTCTGATGCTCGAAACGAATAACTAGAACGGCCTAGGGGAAACCTACAGCTACCTTTGTAATCGGGCGAGTTTCTACTTTCAGATGCAACAGAAATTTTGCGGATTGATCAATCCGTTCGCGAGATATGGCAGTTTGGAGATAAGAAACGCTTGAGAAACTCAAAATTTTCGCAGTTCTGATGCTCGAAACGAGTAACTAGAACGGCCTAGGGGAAAAGTACGCTTACCGTTGTAATCGGGCGAGTTTCTACTTTCAGATGCAACAGAAATTTTGCGGATTAGTCAATCCGTTCGCGAGATATGGCAGTTTGGAGGTAAGAAACGCTTGAGAAACTCAAAATTTTCGCCGTTCTGATGCTCGAAACGAATAAATAGAACGGCCTAGGGGAAAACTACACATACCGTTGTAATCGGGCGAGTTTCTACTTTCAGATGCAACAGAAATTTTGCGGATTGATCAATCCGTTCGCGAGATATGGCAGTTTGGAGATAAGAAACGCTTGAGAAACTCAAAATTTTCGCAGTTCTGATGCTCGAAACGAGTAACTCGAACGGCCTAGGGGAAAAGTACGCTTACCGTTGTAATCGGGCGAGTTTCTACTTTCAGATGCAACAGAAATTTTGCGGATTAGTCAATCCGTTCGCGAGATATGGCAGTTTGGAGGTAAGAAACGCTTGAGAAACTCAAAATTTTCGCCGTTCTGATGCTCGAAACGAATAACTAGAACGGCCTAGGGGAAAAGTGCGCATACCGTTGTAATCGGGCGAGATTCTACTTTCAGATGCAACAGAAATTTTGCGGATTGGTCAATCCGTTCGCGAGATATGGCAGTTTGGAGATAAGAAACGCTTGAGAAACTCAAAATTTTCGCAGTTCTGATGCTCGAAACGAGTAACTAGAACGGCCTAGGGGAAAAGTACGCATACTGATGTAATCGGGCGTGTTTCTACTTTCAGATGCAACAGAAATTTTGCGGATTTATCCGTCTGTTCGCGAGATATGGCAGTTTGGAGATAAGAAACGCTTGAGAAATTCAAAATTTTCGCAGTTCTGATGCTCGAAACGAATAACTAGAACGGCCTAGGGGAAACCTACAGCTACCTTTGTAATCGGGCGAGTTTCTACTTTCAGATGCAACAGAAATTTTGCGGATTGATCAATCCGTTCGCGAGATATGGCAGTTTGGAGATAAGAAACGCTTGAGAAACTCAAAATTTTCGCAGTTCTGATGCTCGAAACGAGTAACTAGAACGGCCTAGGGGAAAAGTACGCTTACCGTTGTAATCGGGCGAGTTTCTACTTTCAGATGCAACAGAAATTTTGCGGATTAGTCAATCCGTTCGCGAGATATGGCAGTTTGGAGGTAAGAAACGCTTGAGAAACTCAAAATTTTCGCCGTTCTGATGCTCGAAACGAATAAATAGAACGGCCTAGGGGAAAACTACACATACCGTTGTAATCGGGCGAGTTTCTACTTTCAGATGCAACAGAAATTTTGCGGATTGATCAATCCGTTCGCGAGATATGGCAGTTTGGAGATAAGAAACGCTTGAGAAACTCAAAATTTTCGCAGTTCTGATGCTCGAAACGAGTAACTCGAACGGCCTAGGGGAAAAGTACGCTTACCGTTGTAATCGGGCGAGTTTCTACTTTCAGATGCAACAGAAATTTTGCGGATTAGTCAATCGGTTCGCGAGATATGGCAGTTTGGAGGTAAGAAACGCTTGAGAAACTCAAAATTTTCGCCGTTCTGATGCTCGAAACGAATAACTAGAACGGCCTAGGGGAAAAGTGCGCATACCGTTGTAATCGGGCGAGATTCTACTTTCAGATGCAACAGAAATTTTGCGGATTGGTCAATCCGTTCGCGAGATATGGCAGTTTGGAGATAAGAAACGCTTGAGAAACTCAAAATTTTCGCAGTTCTGATGCTCGAAACGAGTAACTAGAACGGCCTAGGGGAAAAGTACGCTTACCGTTGTAATCGGGCGAGTTTCTACTTTCAGATGCAACAGAAATTTTGCGGATTAGTCAATCCGTTCGCGAGATATGGCAGTTTGGAGGTAAGAAACGCTTGAGAAACTCAAAATTTTCGCCGTTCTGATGCTCGAAACGAATAACTAGAACGGCCTAGGGGAAAAGTGCGCATACCGTTGTAATCGGGCGAGTTTCTACTTTCAGATGCAATAGAAATTTTGCGGATTGGTCAATCGGTTCGCGAGATATGGCAGTTTGGAGGTAAGAAACGCTTGAGAAACTCAAAATTTTCGCAGTTCTGATGCTCGAAACGAGTAACTAGAACGGCATAGGGGAAAAGTACGCTTACCGTTGTAATCGGGCGAGTTTCTACTTTCAGATGCAACAGAAATTTTGCGGATTAGTCAATCCGTTCGCGAGATATGGCAGTTTGGAAGTAAGAAACGCTTGAGAAACTCAAAATTTTCGCCGTTCTGATGCTCGAAACGAATAACTAGAACGGTCTAGGGGAAAACTACACCTACCTTTGTAATCGGGCGAGATTCTACTTTCAGATGCAACAGAAATTTTGCGGATTGATCAATCCGTTCGCGAGATATGGCAGTTTGGAGATAAGAAACGCTTGAGAAACTCAAAATTTTTGCAGTTCTGATGCTCGAAACGAGTAACTAGAACGGCCTAGGGGAAAAGTACGCATTCCGTTGTAATCGGGCGAGTTTCTACTTTCAAATGCAACAGAAATTTTGCGGATTGGTAAATGCGTTCGCGAGATATGGCATTTTGGAGGTAAGAAACGCTTGAGAAACTCAAAATTTTCGCAGTTCTGATGCTCGAAACGAATAAATAGAACGGCCTAGGGGAAAACTACACATACCGTTGTAATCGGGCGAGTTTCTACTTTCAGATGTAACAGAAATTTTGCGGATTGATCAATCCGTTCGCGAGATATGGCAGTTTGGAGATAAGAAACGCTTGAGAAACTCCAAATTTTCGCAGTTCTGATGCTCGAAACGAGTAACTAGAACGGCCTAGGGGAAAAGTACGCTTACCGTTGTAATCGGGCGAGTTTCTACTTTCAGATGCAACAGAAATTTTGCGGATTAGTCAATCCGTTCGCGAGATATGGCAGTTTGGAGGTAAGAAACGCTTGAGAAACTCAAAATTTTCGCCGTTCTGATGCTCGAAACGAATAACTAGAACGGCCTAGGGGAAAAGTGCGCATACCGTTGTAATCGGGCGAGTTTCTACTTTCAGATGCAATAGAAATTTTGCGGATTGGTCAATCGGTTCGCGAGATATGGCAGTTTGGAGGTAAGAAACGCTTGAGAAACTCAAAATTTTCGCAGTTCTGATGCTCGAAACGAGTAACTCGAACGGCCTAGGGGAAAAGTACGCTTACCGTTGTAATCGGGCGAGTTTCTACTTTCAGATGCAACAGAAATTTTGCGGATTAGTCAATCCGTTCGCGAGATATGGCAGTTTGGAGGTAAGAAACGCTTGAGAAACTCAAAATTTTCGCCGTTCTGATGCTCGAAACGAATAACTAGAACGGCCTAGGGGAAAAGTGCGCATACCGTTGTAATCGGGCGAGATTCTACTTTCAGATGCAACAGAAATTTTGCGGATTGGTCAATCCGTTCGCGAGATATGGCAGTTTGGAGATAAGAAACGCTTGAGAAACTCAAAATTTTCGCAGTTCTGATGCTCGAAACGAGTAACTAGAACGGCCTAGGGGAAAAGTACGCATACTGATGTAATCGGGCGTGTTTCTACTTTCAGATGCAACAGAAATTTTGCGGATTTATCCGTCTGTTCGCGAGATATGGCAGTTTGGAGATAAGAAACGCTTGAGAAATTCAAAATTTTCGCAGTTCTGATGCTCGAAACGAATAACTAGAACGGCCTAGGGGAAACCTACAGCTACCTTTGTAATCGGGCGAGTTTCTACTTTCAGATGCAACAGAAATTTTGCGGATTGATCAATCCGTTCGCGAGATATGGCAGTTTGGAGATAAGAAACGCTTGAGAAACTCAAAATTTTCGCAGTTCTGATGCTCGAAACGAGTAACTAGAACGGCCTAGGGGAAAAGTACGCTTACCGTTGTAATCGGGCGAGTTTCTACTTTCAGATGCAACAGAAATTTTGCGGATTAGTCAATCCGTTCGCGAGATATGGCAGTTTGGAGGTAAGAAACGCTTGAGAAACTCAAAATTTTCGCCGTTCTGATGCTCGAAACGAATAAATAGAACGGCCTAGGGGAAAACTACACATACCGTTGTAATCGGGCGAGTTTCTACTTTCAGATGCAACAGAAATTTTGCGGATTGATCAATCCGTTCGCGAGATATGGCAGTTTGGAGATAAGAAACGCTTGAGAAACTCAAAATTTTCGCAGTTCTGATGCTCGAAACGAGTAACTCGAACGGCCTAGGGGAAAAGTACGCTTACCGTTGTAATCGGGCGAGTTTCTACTTTCAGATGCAACAGAAATTTTGCGGATTAGTCAATCGGTTCGCGAGATATGGCAGTTTGGAGGTAAGAAACGCTTGAGAAACTCAAAATTTTCGCCGTTCTGATGCTCGAAACGAATAACTAGAACGGCCTAGGGGAAAAGTGCGCATACCGTTGTAATCGGGCGAGATTCTACTTTCAGATGCAACAGAAATTTTGCGGATTGGTCAATCCGTTCGCGAGATATGGCAGTTTGGAGATAAGAAACGCTTGAGAAACTCAAAATTTTCGCAGTTCTGATGCTCGAAACGAGTAACTAGAACGGCCTAGGGGAAAAGTACGCTTACCGTTGTAATCGGGCGAGTTTCTACTTTCAGATGCAACAGAAATTTTGCGGATTAGTCAATCCGTTCGCGAGATATGGCAGTTTGGAGGTAAGAAACGCTTGAGAAACTCAAAATTTTCGCCGTTCTGATGCTCGAAACGAATAACTAGAACGGCCTAGGGGAAAAGTGCGCATACCGTTGTAATCGGGCGAGTTTCTACTTTCAGATGCAATAGAAATTTTGCGGATTGGTCAATCGGTTCGCGAGATATGGCAGTTTGGAGGTAAGAAACGCTTGAGAAACTCAAAATTTTCGCAGTTCTGATGCTCGAAACGAGTAACTAGAACGGCATAGGGGAAAAGTACGCTTACCGTTGTAATCGGGCGAGTTTCTACTTTCAGATGCAACAGAAATTTTGCGGATTAGTCAATCCGTTCGCGAGATATGGCAGTTTGGAAGTAAGAAACGCTTGAGAAACTCAAAATTTTCGCCGTTCTGATGCTCGAAACGAATAACTAGAACGGTCTAGGGGAAAACTACACCTACCTTTGTAATCGGGCGAGATTCTACTTTCAGATGCAACAGAAATTTTGCGGATTGATCAATCCGTTCGCGAGATATGGCAGTTTGGAGATAAGAAACGCTTGAGAAACTCAAAATTTTTGCAGTTCTGATGCTCGAAACGAGTAACTAGAACGGCCTAGGGGAAAAGTACGCATTCCGTTGTAATCGGGCGAGTTTCTACTTTCAAATGCAACAGAAATTTTGCGGATTGGTAAATGCGTTCGCGAGATATGGCATTTTGGAGGTAAGAAACGCTTGAGAAACTCAAAATTTTCGCAGTTCTGATGCTCGAAACGAATAAATAGAACGGCCTAGGGGAAAACTACACATACCGTTGTAATCGGGCGAGTTTCTACTTTCAGATGTAACAGAAATTTTGCGGATTGATCAATCCGTTCGCGAGATATGGCAGTTTGGAGATAAGAAACGCTTGAGAAACTCCAAATTTTCGCAGTTCTGATGCTCGAAACGAGTAACTAGAACGGCCTAGGGGAAAAGTACGCTTACCGTTGTAATCGGGCGAGTTTCTACTTTCAGATGCAACAGAAATTTTGCGGATTAGTCAATCCGTTCGCGAGATATGGCAGTTTGGAGGTAAGAAACGCTTGAGAAACTCAAAATTTTCGCCGTTCTGATGCTCGAAACGAATAACTAGAACGGCCTAGGGGAAAAGTGCGCATACCGTTGTAATCGGGCGAGTTTCTACTTTCAGATGCAATAGAAATTTTGCGGATTGGTCAATCGGTTCGCGAGATATGGCAGTTTGGAGGTAAGAAACGCTTGAGAAACTCAAAATTTTCGCAGTTCTGATGCTCGAAACGAGTAACTAGAACGGCCTAGGGGAAAAGTACGCTTACCGTTGTAATCGGGCGAGTTTCTACTTTCAGATGCAACAGAAATTTTGCGGATTAGTCAATCCGTTCGCGAGGTATGGCAGTTTGGAGGTAAGAAACGCTTGAGAAACTCAAAATTTTCGCCGTTCTGATGCTCGAAACGAATAACTAGAACGGCCTAGGGGAAAAGTACGCATACTGATGTAATCGGGCGTGTTTCTACTTTCAGATGCAACAGAAATTTTGCGGATTTATCCATCCGTTCGCGAGATATGGCAGTTTGGAGATAAGGAACGCTTGAGAAATTCAAAATTTTCGCAGTTCTGATGCTCGAAACGAATAACTAGAACGGCCTAGGGGAAAACTACACCTACCTTTGTAATCGGGCGAGATTCTACTTTCAGATGCAACAGAAATTTTGCGGATTGATCAATCCGTTCGCGAGATATGGCAGTTTGGAGATAAGAAACGCTTGAGAAACTCAAAATTTTTGCAGTTCTGATGCTCGAAACGAGTAACTAGAACGGCCTAGGGGAAAAGTACGCATTCCGTTGTAATCGGGCGAGTTTCTACTTTCAAATGCAACAGAAATTTTGCGGATTGGTAAATGCGTTCGCGAGATATGGCATTTTGGAGGTAAGAAACGCTTGAGAAACTCAAAATTTTCGCAGTTCTGATGCTCGAAACGAATAAATAGAACGGCCTAGGGGAAAACTACACATACCGTTGTAATCGGGCGAGTTTCTACTTTCAGATGTAACAGAAATTTTGCGGATTGATCAATCCGTTCGCGAGATATGGCAGTTTGGAGATAAGAAACGCTTGAGAAACTCAAAATTTTCGCAGTTCTGATGCTCGAAACGAGTAACTAGAACGGCCTAGGGGAAAAGTACGCTTACCGTTGTAATCGGGCGAGTTTCTACTTTCAGATGCAACAGAAATTTTGCGGATTAGTCAATCCGTTTGCGAGATATGGCAGTTTGGATGTAAGAAACGCTTGAGAAACTCAAAATTTTCGCCGTTCTGATGCTCGAAACGAATAACTAGAACGGCCTAGGGGAAAAGTGCGCATACCGTTGTAATCGGGCGAGATTCTACTTTCAGATGCAACAGAAATTTTGCGGATTGGTCAATCCGTTCGCGAGATATGGCAGTTTGGAGATAAGAAACGCTTGAGAAACTCAAAATTTTCGCAGTTCTGATGCTCGAAACGAGTAACTAGAACGGCCTAGGGGAAAAGTACGCTTACCGTTGTAATCGGGCGAGTTTCTACTTTCAGATGCAACAGAAATTTTGCGGATTAGTCAATCCGTTCGCGAGATATGGCAGTTTGGAGGTAAGAAACGCTTGAGAAACTCAAAATTTTCGCCGTTCTGATGCTCGAAACGAATAACTAGAACGGCCTAGGGGAAAAGTGCGCATACCGTTGTAATCGGGCGAGATTCTACTTTCAGATGCAACAGAAATTTTGCGGATTGGTCAATCCGTTCGCGAGATATGGCAGTTTGGAGATAAGAAACGCTTGAGAAACTCCAAATTTTCGCAGTTCTGATGCTCGAAACGAGTAACTAGAACGGCCTAGGGGAAAAGTACGCTTACCGTTGTAATCGGGCGAGTTTCTACTTTCAGATGCAACAGAAATTTTGCGGATTAGTCAATCCGTTCGCGAGATATGGCAGTTTGGAGGTAAGAAACGCTTGAGA